>NW_026057582.1:107020045-107379520 GCF_023721935.1 Panthera uncia | reverse complement strand
GTGGGAGCTGGCACACACCCGGCCTCCTCCCCAGAACATGCCTCCTGCTACCTAAGCACCCACATCTCACCACAGCAGGCAGATTGGCTAAGGCCTCCAGAGGGCCCTCAGTCTGTGGCTCTGACCCTTTGGTGGGTTCCTTTGAGAACCTGACGGGAGCTCGGTCTTCTCTTCGCGGAAGCAGCAGCAAGTACACAACCACAAAATTTCTCCAACAGTCAGGCGGTTAACAAGCCCCCAAACCCCTCTCTGTCACTGAGCCTCAGGTGAAGAACCCCTGGTCTCAACCTTCTGTTACAGATGAGCCGAGGGAGGCCCAGAGAGGGGTGTTGACCAGGGCAGGGTCACACAGCATGACTTCTTGCCTCCCGACCCCGGCTCCATCCACTCCACTGCAATCCCCCCTCACCAATTAAGTGGCCCATTGCGTCGCCCACCAAGGGAGTTCTGCTGGGCTGGGGTGGGGGCTGGTACTCAGTGTTAGTTGGGGTATTCGGGGAAGCCTTCAACAGGAAGAAGTCTTAGGAGCGTTAGTGGGGGGAAAGCAGGTGGGAGAGACAGGCCTTGTCCTCCCTGCCTACCCGAGACTTCTCCCTTTGCCCCCCCACAGCTCGGCTTCTTTAAAAGTGCCAAGCGCAGGAGGGAACCTGGCCTGGACCCCACCCCCAAAGTGCTGGAGTGAGGCTCAGAGGAGGCTGCGAGTTGATGGGGGCCAGGACGCCAGTCCAGGCAGTGTACAGGCCCAGGCCCATGGCCCGCTGAGCTGGGGTGGAGAAGACGCCAGCTCGCTTTGCATTGACCTCATCTCCTGAGAGACCAAGGCTGCACCCTCTGAATGGAACTCAAGCCAGTTTTAAGAGGGACTGCTCTACTGGGAGGCCGAGACACCTCCAACACAGATCCCTGGTGATTTAAAGGGACCCCTCCCAAGGCACACCAAAGCCTCCCCTGGGCTCTGTGGGGGCATTTGCTGCCCCCGCCACTAGGTGCTAGGAATTCATAACTGTCCCATCCTCAGAAGAAACCGGCAGAGGAAGAAGGCGATGCAAACCCATTCTTCACACTCCAGGCCTCGAGTCCCAGCAGGACCCAGTGGGGCAGCAGATCTGAATCCTGTGCTGTCCTCCCACCCCCCACACCCCGCCCCGGCGCTGCCCAAGGCTCTCAAGTCCCACTCACCCCTTCCCCAGGCAGGAGAGCTGCCCCTGAATGAACCCCCGCGGCCAAGGGCTTGGTGGTGACAGCTGCTGGACAGGGATGAAGAAAGACCCTGGGGCATGGAGACTGTGACGGACAGGCAGCTGGGACACAGAATATGGGGCGCCCACCCCGAGATGGGGAGGCAGGCAGGCCCTCCACCCCCCGCACACACCCCTCGGTGGCTTTTGTTCCTCGTACCCCGCGGGAGCCTGCAGTCGGCACACTCCCTGGGTCCCCCGTACCTACTTGGTCTTCCTGCCTGCCCTGCAACTCCAGGCCCGGCAGTGGGGTGGCAGGAGGGTGAGTGCCCCCCCCCCCCAAACCCCCCCGACCCCCCGCCCCCCCCTCCCCCCCCCTCCCCCCCCCCCCCCCCCCCCCCCCCCCCCCCCCCGTGCACAAGAGAAGGGCTCAGCCAGCGCTGCTAGAATGCACTCTGGTGCTCTCTGGAATGCACTGGTTAAAGCCAGTGCAGGGACACCCAAGTCTGTGGAACCTCGGTGGCAAATATCTGATCCTGATCCGCTGGCCCATGGGACAAGTGGTACCACCAATGATGGCGCCTTGAGGACAATAGGCACGCCCGGTGCCCAGCGAGTAATTTATGCCTTAATCTTGTTTTGAGATAGAAATGAAAGGGGGGTGCATCAAAGGCATCTGTCCCCCGTCCCATAGTACGACCTTTACTGTCGTAAATATTTTTTAAAACTATAAAAAAAAATACAGTGATTGAAAACAACCAAGGTGCTTGCTGTCTCCCATTCTGTGGGCAGGGCTTATCCCGGGGAGCCAGCGTCTTTTCTCTGAAGGAAAGGAGGTGGCTGGGGGGGGGCCCCTGCTTTCTTCCCATTGTCTCTAAATGTTTGGAAGGGGCTTGTCCACCATTTGGTCCCTACGACATCCCCTCCAAATGGCTGCCTGATCTGGGATGGACATCTCCAGGGATGGAACACTTCCTCCCGCCCAAGACCACCAGCTCCCCCTTCACCCATTTGGATGGTTGAAGTCCACAAGTCACTGTAGCTTCCAGTCCTTAGTACCGGCTCCTCCCTCTCTGGCCTCCCAGACTTCTCCAGGCTCGCGTTTCAGTGCTGACCTCATACTCCGGAACCTCTTCACCTTTACACACAGGCTGCTCTTCAACCAAGTGGGCTCCCTTCCAATCTTGTGCCATTGGAGTCCCAAGAGGCCAGAGGTAGAAACTTACAAATTATTTGATCTTGTTCCCTCATGGATGAGGACACTCTGAACCAGAGCAGTTAAGAGATAGCCCTAGGATCCCCAGCAAAACCCACACTCATTTTAGGACTGCGGTCTCTCAAGTAGGATAGTCATTACAGCCCAGCCGGGGGGGGGTGGGGGGGGTGGAATTCCTAAAGGAGCAGAAGGCATTAATACAAAGTAACTATGGGAATATTTTTCCTCAAATGGTGACCCCCAAATCAGAAGGCCCCATTTAGAGTCAAGTTTCGCTGGAGTCTTGCCCTCATGAATGGAGCACCTGACTCAAGGATGCTCCATGAACCCACACTCACACGTATGCCATGCCGTGTGATTTAGACCGAGTCTTCTGTCTGGTACCATCAACTCTGAGAGAATGCTTTCACGTGAAACCTGCCTTTTAGAGACTGGCATTCACCTTTAAAAAGTTGCTATGTGCGGCCACGCTGCAGGCCAAACAAAACGTATCTGCAGGTCAGACGCAACCCAGAAGTGGCCAAATGGGAACCTCCGGCCCATCCCAAATGGGAACCTCCACCTTTATCCCCAGGGCTCCGCGGCCCCTCCACGCCCCTCCCCGGCCCTACATCAAGAACAACTAACTGGTCAAAAGGCGGAACTTTGTAACTTCAAGGCCTTCAGCCATCCCCTCCCGTGTCTCTCTCATCTGTTTCTCTTATGAATTCTTTCTGAATTTACCTGCTGTGGGGTATAAATGATCAAGACAGGCCTTACAGAGTTCCTGGTAGGGCCACAGAGATGCATTTAACAGGGAGCAAACTCACGCTACAGCGGTTCTCTGGCCTGAGGAGCTCTAAAAGATGTCTATGCAAGGGTCCACCGCAGGGATTCACATGTAATTGGGAGAGGGGCCAGGGCATCAGTTTTGTTGTTTTAGAGTTCCTCTGGTGACAGATGTGCCGAGCTGAGGTCAACAGGCAGGTGAATATATAGGCTGGAAAACAAATAAGGGGTTAACACACATAGGTGCCCTTCCATTATGAGCACTGGGGACTATGCTGTCGTTCATAATATTCAAGTTAACCTGACTCCAGCCTAGAGTTGGGAAGACTTTCTTGTTCCAGAAAGTCTCTGGAGAGGGATCTGCTACAGACTTCACCCAGTTCTCCTGGGTCTCCAGAGCCCCGAGGGGACTCTGGGAGAAGTTGAACACATCTGCTATTGTCTGGAGGAGAGACGGAGAGCAGTCTCCGAAGCAGTTTTGGCATTTAGTGGCAAGCAGCCCAAAATGCAACTGCAGATCAACATAAAATTCATATTGTGGTTCACAGATGGATATTATTAGCAATGCTCGATTCTGTAGTTAAGAATATTTATGATGGAGCTAAGGGCTGAACTCCGAGTGCTGACATAA
Organism: Panthera uncia; assembly: GCF_023721935.1. NCBI lineage: Eukaryota > Metazoa > Chordata > Mammalia > Carnivora > Felidae > Panthera > Panthera uncia. The sequence goes on along the minus strand of NW_026057582.1, from coordinate 107,375,727 downwards.
AGTGGAACCAAGTTAAAAACGGTTCCGTCTTTTAAAAGCTTTATCAGCATCCTAGATGCTACTCTAAACAAGCTGCTTTGACTTTCAGGTGGCCACGGGATACTTGCGTAAGCAAGCCTATAGCAAACGAGTGCATAGGAGAAAAACACATGGGTCAAGGTCTCTTATAAACCAAACACCAACAGAAGATGGTTTTAGAATTCGGTCCACGGATTCTCAGGATTTCCTAAGTTCTAGGCTCTCAGAGAGGAGAAACACAGGAGTTGTGAAGTGAATCCTGGGCGATGTTCTATGAGGTCTCACTGCTGCTCTAACATGTGGGGGGGAGGCAGGCTCTCAGAAAAGATGCGGAAACTGAGGTGCAGGGCTTGGGTAGACAAGAAAGGCCTCAAGCCCTGTGCCATCACCGCCCAGTGCTCTGCAGGGAAGCGGCCATCAATTCTGGTGTCCCTCGGTTCTAGCCGGCTGCTTCTTTCTGGCATCAGATGGTGTGGACATGTAAGCTTGGAGGGCAAACCGTGCCTGCTAGAGCAGATCATCTATCCAGAGCTGAGCTTCTCAGAGTGGGATTCCACGGCCGCCCTGATCAGAACCACAGAGCAAGTTCTACCCCAGACCTCACGGATCCAATTTCTGTCAGGTAATGCTAAGCACATTAAATTTATAGAACCAGCAATCCAGAGCCACAATGTTCTCTAGACGTCATTGTCAGTTTCTTAAACAGTGGAGCCTTCCTCAGCTGCCCTTGGGTCACACGATAGCTACCAGGTGGAAGGGGCAAAGTGCGAACACAAACACAGCAGAGAGGGGACAATAAAAGCGGAAGGGCTTTCCACAGAAGGTATGGAACTGGCCTTTCCTAGAGGTCTTTAAAAGACAAGTTGCTGTCTCCATCAGCATTTAGCATTTAACACTTAGCATCAGTGCTCTCCTGGAATACAAAACTAGACTTCTAGACTTCAGCCAGTCCCCCGGATTCAAGCCCCAGGGTGCCAAGCAGCCTGTAAGAGAAACAGCCAGCTTAATCGTGCTCTTTTTCCTGCATGACTCACTGCAACCACACCTCACCCCGTACAGGAAGTGGCCAGGTCTCTCCAACCACCAGATATGCCTTGGGTGACTTAACTTAATACAGCTATTAGTGGGGAGTGGTCTCCTGTTTTCATTCACTACCACATTGTCCTTCGTTTTCACCTCCAGCCGAGGTCATGTCAGCCCTTTACTCCGCACTACTTTTTACTATTTTTTTGAAATCTCAAAAAATTGTCCTACTGTGAGTGTTTACGTCATCTAGACTCTTCGCAAGGGGCAGTCGGGCTTAATTGACCACATTAAAACCGGCCAGTGCTCGCGTGTCACCATCTATTCCATTAGCTTTGACATCACACTAAAGTAGGACACCATGTTCCAAACGGAAACTGAAACAGGAACGGAGGAGTTTTGCTAGTTAAGCGTGGAGAGGGGGTTAGAAGCCTGGCACTTGGGCTCTGTAACTTCTCAGGAAGGTACAGGCTAAAATGTCCCCAGCAAACTCACAAGGTTCAAAGTAGGGTAGAAGCAGAAAAAAAACATTTTCTTAAAAAGAAGGGGGCACTGTTCCTTAACGGATTCATCCTTTCTAAATCAGCTGTGCACGTTCTTTGCCCCTATCTCCCTGGTACCACAGAAAAATACGACAAGCAACAACTCAAATGACACGGTTTCCTGAAAGGTTTTCAGAAAATGGCCCAAGCCAGAGTCAAAAGGTAGCATCATAAACTTTCATTTGGGAAATTAAAATGAAAATCTGAGGAAAAACAGAAAATCAGATTTCAAATAGGGGCATCTGGCTAGATGACAAGCTTATCAAGGGCAGGGACCATGTTTCTTATTTTTGTACACGCATCCCTGATACAGCGCATCCGCTGGAGGCAGGAACACGCCCCAGTACTGCACTCAGGACAGACCAAGCACGCCACATGTACAAAGCACAGAGAAATTAGAATAGTTTTGTCTATGCTTGCCAACATGCAAAGTCTTTATGAACCACCTGAAATTTACATCTCACACAGGCATTTTCTAGATTAAGTACCTGATGAAATATATTACTGCCAGTATTTTCTTTAGTCTGATCGTCTGTTACTTTAATACAGCAGACATTACTTGAAACACAGAAAAAAAAATGATTTAGAATTTGTCTAGATGATTTCCGGACTCCAGCTGGGTATTACAGCCGGCTCAGACCTGGCAGAGATGCTAAGAGGATCTTTGCTTGTACCAGCGTAATAGTCTGAGAGTGAAAGAGCACTGCTCCGTGAGTCAAGACCCAGAGCCGACCCTGGGCTCTGACATTCAACCCTTGTATGACCTTACATGGACAAAACACTTCTTTCTGGGTTTACATCCTCAGCAATAAAACAGAAACTTGAACTACATGGTTTTTTCAGGTCTTTAGGAAGGGACTGGAATGGCTACCCTAAATCTAAATTTTAAAACAAACATGTGCCAAGGATGTGCTCCAATAACACCACTTAATACTCTTTGGATAATCTTAACCAGTATTAATTGGTTCTATAATTCTATAAGAAATATAGAATATGAATACTGAAATAAGAAGGCAAAATAAGCTTCACTTATAAATGATGATTACTGTATCTGCGACATCCAAAAGCAATGAACAATTTCATTTTTCAAAAAAAGGCAAATCCATTAAAATGCCTATGTAAATGGGGCGCCTGGGTGGCTCAGTCGGTTGTGCGTCCGACTTCAGCTGGGGTCATGATCTCGCAGTTGGTGAGTTCAAACCCCACGTCGGGCTCTGTGCTGACAGCTCAGAGCCTGGAGTCTGCTTCGGATTCTGTGTCTCCCTCTCTCTACCCCTTCCCCACTCATGCTCTCTCTGTCTCTCAAAGATGAATAAACATAAAAAAAAATTTTTTTAAATAAAATAAAATGCCTATGTAAAAACATTAACATTTAGAAGTATATGTGATTGAAAAAAAAAAGCTCCTACCCATAATATAAACAAAGAACCTAATAGTAAAAGGAATATATTTGCAAGAACTTCACTAAAAAAAAAAACAAAAAAACAAAAAAAACCTTAAAAAAATCTCTAAGAGACATAAGACTTCACTAAATGGGACTATCTCTCCTTTGGATAAAAAGGCTCAGACTTACAGAGACAGCAAGTTTCCCTAAATTAATCTCTTAACTCAATGCTAAACAAAATCAGCTTTCAACATGACATGACACCGGAATTCATCTGCAAAAATAAATATACAATAATAAAAAAAACTATATCCCCTCCCCAAAAGAAGACAAATGAACAATTAGCCCCGGTAGTATTAACATTTAACATTACCCAGGCACTTCACTATGTGTCAAGCACTTTGCTATTGTTAGGTAAGCATCCTGATTCTCTTGTTTGCTCATCACAGTCCAAGTTAAATATTATCATCCCGATTTACAGAAACTAAGGCTTGGACAGAAAAGTAACTTACCCAAGGCCACAGAGCCTGTAAATGATAGAGCCGTGACAATAATCCCCAGTCCACCACACTGCGAGATCAACAGAATAAAACAGAGAACCCAGAAAAAGATCTCATTACATAATGGAAATTTAGTTTATGATTGGTATCAGTGGAAAATAATTAAGGAGGTCTTTGGCTAGCTGGATCCTTATATCAAAATAAATTCCGGGTAGATAAAAGATTGATTTATTTTAATGGTTATTTATTTTGAGAGAGAGAGAGAGAGAGAGAGAACGAGAGTGCATGAGTGGGGGATGAGCAGAGAGAGAGAGAGAGAGAGAGAGAGAGAACCCCAAGCGGGCTCTGCACTGTCAGTGAGGGAGCCCGACACGGGGCTTGTTCTCACAAACCAAAGCTGAAATCAAATCAAGTGTTGGATGCTTAACCAACTGAGCCACACAGACGCCCCTCAGATAGATAGAGGAGGAGGAGGAGGAGGAGGAGGAGGAGGAGGAGGAGGAAAAAAGAAGAGAGAGGAGACATGGAAGGGAGAAGCCATAAAAGCATTAGAAGAAAACATGGGCAAAAAAGATTTATCCTCTTGGAATGGAGAAAACCTTATAAGCAAGATACAAAACTCAGAATCCATTTTAAAAAATTATAAATTTGGCTACATAAAAATGGAAACTTCTGATATAAAAGCGACTATATTCAAAGTCAAAAAACAAACTACAAACTGGACATATGACAAAGAAAATTTCCCAAAACTTCCAAAGAATGTCTAACTAGTAAGAAAAAGACTACAACCCAAAAGCAAGCAAAAGAAATACAAATGGGCCGGTAAATATATGAAAGTGTCAACCCCATTCATAATAAAGGGACACAAATCAAAACCATGAAATACTATTTTTCATTAGTCACCTTGGCAAAAACTAAATGGTTAGATAAAATCTGACGTAAGAGTATAGGTAGATGGAAGGCAATTAAATGTCCTCTATCAAAATTCTAAATATTCAGTCACTAAACCAGAAATTCCAGTGCTAGGAATGTATCTGTTCTATGAACATAGTACATAAGGATGTTCACTGAAGCATTACTTAGAATATCAATAAATTGAAAACCTAGAAGTCCAACAACAAGGTCTGGCTAAATAAATGTTAAGTCCACCCACAGAATTAAATCTATAAAGTTGCTTAAAAAAAACAAAACAAAACAAAACAAAACTACACACCAAAATGAAAAAGCCTAAGATATAGTAAATGTAAAAGACAAGATGCAGAATAGAATAAGTCCATTTGCATTTTTAAAAAAAATGAAAAGGAGAAAAAAAACATATATGCACAGAAAAATTCTGGGAAGCTATTCAAAAAAACTAGTAATAGTGACAGCCCTCTTAAGAGTCTAAATGAGAGGGAGGCAGGTAGAGATGAGAAGGGCATTGTTTTGTTTTGTTTTTTTACAATTTGAATTTTTCTTTACTATCTGAATGTTTTCCCCAGGCAGATATAACTCTGACAACTCTTTTTTAAATAAATTCAACAAAAGATCATCTCAACTAAGGCACACTGAACAATAAAGACACAAACTGCAAGGCAGGGTTTGTTTGTTTTTTTTCAAACATTTACTGAACACAAACACCGGTTTTTTTTCCTTTTACACAGCAATATTGTTAGTTTCAAATTAGCTGGGCTATTAGGACTGTCAATTGCCACGAAATTAAAAATGATTCTACATGTCAAACTCAAATAGAAAATGTCATGCAATATAATCACTAACAGACCTCTGGTGCAGTCAGCAAGTTCACTATGTTTATTAAAGTCACGTAAATGGTTTGACAAAAGTGCACAAGAGAATGACATCACTGGTTTGTTATAAATCACAGTGAATTACTAGAATACAATAATGTAGTTCCTCGATGCGGAGGATTACAGGATGGGGTGAATATTATAAAGGATAGGATCTTTTCAACACATTAGGCCAGTCAGATTTTACTCCCCAACGATGTACCTCTGAAAAGAGTGGTTAGCAAAGCTGAGGGGTTTTCCTCATCTTTTCTCCTCCACCAATTACTAATAAGCCACAACAAAAAAAGCCATGCGCAAGTTTTACAACACCTGATAAAAGACAGATACAAAACCTTGTTTACTTCACCACTGGGCAAAGCTTGCATCTTTGCTCCTTCATTTTGCTGATTAGGCCACTCATCACATGACTCACCCCTAAATGAAAAGCTGTTAATAATTTAGCAATACTCACCCCTGTACACACATCAAGATATACTCCCCATAACCATCAAGTCAATGTCCCTTCCCTGCACATTAACACAAATGAACACACCACAAACCTAGGACTAGAGACCACATTTACTTTACAGTTTTAAAAATTAATGTATCTACCATCACTACCCGTGGACTTATTCCAGATCCCCTATTTGGGAGAGAGGATGCTGTACGTACAACCCAGGCCATCTGAAGACTTGGGCAAGTCTGCCCGACGTGTATGACAAAGCCCTGCAAGGTGCCACACGTACCTAGGAGCTTTCTACCTTCCAGAAAGGGCATCCAGAGCAGAGCTGTGCGTTTTCAGAGTGGAAATAAACACCCAGCTTAACGTCCTATGGACTGGTAACTTTCCATAGAGCAAAAGGCAGAGTTTTGTTTTCTTTAACCCATTTCAGTGTTACAGCACAGTCAGTGAGGAAAACAGAAGAGTCATCTGTACACAGATACTTGTGGCTAGACTAAAAAGGAACATTTAGGATTTTTACAGAAAATCTACCAGAAAAACAAGCCCTTTCTACTTTTGTCCACCTACTCACTAGTTCAATCACTGGCTGCCCAAGGGCCAGCAACTCACCTCCTCACAGCGCCCCGCTCCCAAAAAGGAAAGTTTCTGCACGAGTAATCCAAAATGGTCCTATCCATAAAGTAGCTGCCTCAACTGCAGTGGAGACTGGGAACAGGCTGTCATTCCCTTGGGATACGTAATTTGCAAAACCACTCGCCAGACACAGAGTTGATACTTAGGGAGCTGCGCCCCCCGAATGGTTTGTTACTTCAAACAGCGCTATCGTACCTACCTAGGTTTGCCCTAATTATCGGTTATTAATCAACTAGTAGTACACTGAAACAAAACCCTTCCCAGAAACAAGCAAGACCAAAGCTTGCTTTTTTGGCTCGTTTGTTTGAAGTTCCCACGGCAAAGAACCTTAAGGTAGTGGGACTGCGGCCTGCTGGAGCAATCCAGAGCAGAGTGAAGAAAACCATGTGGTGTCAGAGTTCTCACAACAAAAACTTCCCCCTTCTTTAATCAAGGGGATGGATTTGCTGCCCATTCCTTGAGTTGAAGAGTCACCTAAATTCAAGGGTTCAGTTTCACCAACTCTTATTTAAAAGCAGAAAACCCACCTAAGTTTCACCTCGTTTGCCCAGATATCCATCCTCCTGGGCCTCTCGTTCAACCAAATTTATAGGACAATTACTGAGCAAGACAAAGAAGTTTTGACTGAATTTGTAATATTATCAAGGAAGACTTACGATCCGAAGCATACTTCTACCAATAATAAACAGAAAATGACAAAAGTGGCTGGAAAATGGAGACAGCCTGGAGTTCTCATGAGCTGAGATACAGAACTATTGACCTTTCTTACCGATTTATTTTCCTAAAAAAAAAAATAAAATAAAATAATAATAATAATAATCATAAATTTTTAAAAACACACAAAACATTTAAGCTTGGGAAGGATTTGGCTAAACATACTTAAAATAATTCTACCAAAAACAAATAAAACAGGCATGTAGATCACTTGTTTCAAGAATGGTTTTATACAGATGTTTCACAATACATATTTGGATTTATTTTACAAGACAGAATTAGATCCTTAGCAATGGAGTGCACAACATACTACGACACTACAGTAGAAAAGTATGTTACCATTAGCAGAGCTCACAGTTTATTCCCAGTCTTCACACTCACTCTCCAACCTTGTCGGCACTCCAGTCAGCAGCTGCGCTCTCCAGCATGCATCCCTTCTCAAAAGCACTGTCATTAAATTTTGACGTCTGAATATGTACATATAATCATCATCCTCATTTTATGAATGCGTAAGATCTAAAAGAGTGCTGGTCCTGGGTAGCCAGAGGGATGGTTTTTAAAACATGCAACATTATCTGGTATTTTAAGTTTTGGTGTTTAAAAATCATACACATTCATAATGGAACCAACTGAATACCAAGTATCATAGCCATTCCTCAGACTGTCAGAGACACAGGCCTTGAAGTCTGAAAGATACAGGGTCTGACCTAAGCTGTGGAAAAGGTGTGATTCACTCACCTTGAGGACGTGCATTTTCTCTTTCAGGCCACGAGAGTTGCCAAGAGCAAGGTACAGTATTTCCTTGATTTGCACCGGAAGGATCAAGGCCAGTAACTTTCAAATTAGGGCTCTTTCAAGTATCTCCCTTCAAACCATCCTGAAAACCCTCCTCGTAAAGACCTCAGGTTAGGAAAACAGAAATATGTTACCATGACAGAATTTGCCATCAAAACGTTCCTAGCGGAAACAAGAGCATGAAGTAGAACTACGGTGGCCATAAAGGTATCTTGCATCCTTAGGGGAAAAAGTTTTTAAGGTTCCCCCCCTTCCAATCCCTCCCACCCTTCAAACTATTTCATTTTGTGGGGTATCTTTTATTTAAGGCCCTAGGTGCTAATTTTGGCTTGGTCATTTATACTTTATACTGTTTCAACTGCAACCTTTCTCTTATACTTCACCAAACAATATGCAGACATAAAATGCTCATTGAAACCATACAGATTTGGGGTTTCTTTGTTTTTGTTTTTGTTTTTTTTTTAGTTTATAGCTGATGTTACAGCATCAGAATGCTTTTCATTAACGAAAAAAAAGCTGGTCTTCACTTACAGTACCATGCACTACGAGTAGCTAAGGCATTCATTTGGCACTAGAGAGAAAAAATACAGATATAGCTCATTTTACTTTATCATTTTTTAACATCAATAGAAATAGAAATAGGTGTATACCCTTTACTTGAATTTCTGTGATGCTTAAAAGATAATCACAGAATACTCTTTTAGTCTGACACTTAAAATGCTGCCATCAAAACAAAACAAAACAAAAAGACCTCTGCACAGCCTATCAGAATCAGTGACATTTTGTGCTTGAACTTTCAGCTCTCAAGACAGAAATACCATCCAGACAGCATTGCAAATTACTTTTATCATCAAAACCATTTCATTTCCTATACCACACTAGTGGTTTTTCTACTAATTATAAGGGACAAAGTAAAGAAAGTGAAAAAATTAAAAACATCCCTGTTCCTTTTCATCCATCATAAACACCTTATGAGGGGGGCACAAACAGTGCCCTCTGGAAAAGTAGTTTCCAATTTTTAAAAGAGACCACACACGAGGAAAGGGAGAAAGGGACAAAAATAGAAGGTGTAACTATATTATGACAATTTGTTTCATAAGAAAACACAGTATTCATAATTTTTACATGTCTGTGAGCTGAGTTCAAATGCAGGCTACTGCAATTTAGAGAAGTTACCTTAAAACAGAGACCAAAGAATTTTAGAATTTAAGCCTGACGGCAAAGAGTCCATCGATATTCTCTGAAAAATTGCTTTAAGACTATTACTCCTTTGTGTGTACCACCCAGCATAATGCAGTAATTCCAATGGATTTAACTTGATACATTTATAGCTATTATGAAATTAGCACATTTTCAGATTAATCTGCAGTTGTGTTTTTTGAAATCCGCCTGATGTTACGATGTGCCGTATCACTCCGCATAAATATTGGAAGAGCAAAACCTACGTGCAGCAGTTGGGCACACGCAGAACACCGGGGTATCCCGTTACTCTTATGGTCCTTTTTAGTTGTTCTTCTTCATGAAATCCTCAAAACTGCTGCAAGGATAACACGCTGACACAGGCTTAACAGAAATACTTTTGTAGGCAGTTTTTAAAACATTGACTTCAAATCATAAACGTCCCTTGTTACATAAAATATTTCATATTCATTCCTTAAAAAAAAAATACAAATGTCAAATCATTATGTTGTACACCTGAAACTAATATAATGTATCTCAATTATACTTCAATTAAGAAAGAAAGAAAGAAAGAAAGAAAGAAAGAAAGAAAGAAAGATTAAGTGACCAATATCCAGACACCTTAGATTATAGTTACACCTAAACAATGTGGCGTTGTTTAAAGTGTATTTGAGATCAGTCAACGTCATGAGGCAAAAAGACCAAATACAGAACTAAGGAAGGATGGGTAGGGAGGAAGGGTAATGGAAAGAAAAGCAGAATTTATGAACACATAATTCTATTGTCTGTGATTAAAGTCCTTTACTTTTTAGCACCACATTAAACGATTTTACATATCCAGTCACTTAATGAAATCCAACAAACTCTTCAAGAGTTCTGGGGATCTGGTCTTGGTAGTTAATGTCATTAGCCCGAACTGCTCGGGCAGCCAGGCACTTGAGACTCATCTTCATTTGAGTTTTAAGTAGTATTTCAGATACCCCAGTCGTACTTTTGTCTAGCGGAGTCTTATTCTGTTTATTGGTCATGTCAGTGTGGGCGCCAGCTTCAACCAGGCTGATGATGATAGAGTGCAAGGTTAAAAAATCACTGATGGGCCTGTTGTACTGAACGATGATGTGAAGGGCACTGTTCCCCTCGTTGTCTACTGCATTCACCTCAGCACCACAGTCCAGCAGGAGCTTTGTGACAAGTGCATTTGGAAAGCTGCAGACATCATTGGTGTGGAAATCATCAACCGGGGTGTTCGAGTTGACAGCTAGATGCAGCAGGGTGAAACCTTCCCGAGTTCTGGGATCCAGGTGAATCAGGTTGTAGATCTGCTTGTTAATTTTGCACTGATCTTCTTCACTGCACTGTGTTTTGGTGGAGATGCACACTAAATACAGAAAGGTATAGAGATTACATTCATAATTGTCCATAGCATTGTGGACATCAGCATCTGGAATATTTTTTACTCTGTTCATACTTTGTTCTATTTCCAAAACACTGCATCTCAAAACACATTCTATGTCTGGGGCCTTCACAGTTTCATTCAAATGTATCATCTGTGAGAAAACTTGAGCGAATCGAAGAAGATCCTTGTGGGTATTCCGGTTACCTTTCTGTCTCAGGTGCAGGGCGTGCAGCCACAACTTGATACACTGTTCGAATTCCATGTTATCCGCATAAACGGCTCCCCTGTAAATGATGGGATGGGAAACATCAATATTGTCAGCACCTAAAATCCGTTCCCGAACTATAAGGCCTTCCATGTGAAGAGCATCTCTGTCTTGCCGAATGGATTCCAGTTCCTGAGGATTTCTACATTCAGTTCTATTCCCATAAGCATGGATTGGTGGGAGGACCTCTTTCTCCAGAATGTTATCACCATCTTGAAACCTCTCCAACATGGCTAAATATAAATAGTGGTACGTCTTCATGATGTCATAGTTCTCGCGGTCATTTGCAAAGGAGGCACCCAAGAGTTCCAGAGCTTCAATCCGACTTCTTCGGTCGCAATCAGCATGAGAGAGTAACAGTTCGACGACATCGGCTTTACAGCTTTCGGCAGCTACTTTTAATGGCGTCATCCCATGGCCGTTCACTACTATAGCAGCACGCCATTTTATCAGCTCTTTCACGATATCTATGTGCCCGGCTTCAGCTGCAAAGTGCAAGGCTGTGGCTCCACAATGTGCTTTAGCATTGGGATCGGCACGTTGTTCTAAAAGGTATCTGACCACGTCAGTGTGTCCCTTGTACGCTGCAATCATCAGGCAGGTGTTGTCGTATTTGTTGGCAATGCTGATGTTGGCATTATTTTCAACCAAGTATTTCACAATGTCCAGTCTGCCATCAAAGCATGCCGCCCGCAGGGGGGTCGAGTTAGTTACTGTGGTGTGGTTCACATTGGCTCCATGGCTGACTAGAAGTTTAACAACTTCAAAATGTCCAGCTCCTGCTGCACACCAAAGAGCGGTGGCGCCATCAATCACATACCTGTTCGTGAAAAGAACAAACCGTCAGAAAATGGAGGCCACGTGCCCTGAGAGAAGTTTAAAGAATGTATTCGTTTGCACTGACCAAAACCCTCAATCTACAGAATGCAAATAAAGCGTTAGTTTGTGTGAAAATAAAATCAGGTGACTTAAGCATGTTGCATTGTACTTATACCTTGTATAAGCTCAATAAATGTTAGCTATCTATTACTGTTATTACCAACGTACATAACCCTAAAAAAAAATCACCAACTTTTTACTAGCAAAAGTAAATACATTTCAGAAAACACAGAGGAAATGTACAGAGGCTCGTAACTTCTTTACCACCCAGTTGATGCACTGGCTCTTAAGAAAAAGCATGTTCCTCCTTCCCAGGATCCTTCAGGGACCAGAGTTTCTCTCTATATGTCAGTAAGAAAGCTACCCTAATCCCTATATTGACGCTGTATTAGAAAACTGCTTTAGGAAAACAAGGATTTAAGCAGATAACTTTTTCCTAAGATTATCTGAGCTAATCATATATATACCTCTACCACAGCCGTGAGAATGAAAAACTTCCCGCTCCATACAATATGGAAGGATCACATAAACATAATGCTGAGCAAAAGTCAACCAAACATAGTACATATTATATTACTACATGTATATACCTATCTGTAGTGTCGGAAGTCAGAAGGACACTGTTTACCTTTAAGGGGAGTAGAGAGTGGGAGAAAGCACAAAAGGAACTTTATTAAACAAGTATGTTCCCTTTCTGAAAAAACACGTTCAATTAGTGCATTTCTGTTATACTCCAATTTAAAAGTCTCTGGGGTGCCCTTGGTGGCTGGGTCACTTATGCGTCTGACTTCACTTCAGGTCATGATCTCAGTTCGTGGGTTCGAGCCCCGCATTGGGCTCTGAGCTGGCAACTCAGAGCCTGGAGCCTGCTTCAGATTCTGTATCTCCCTCTCTGCCCCTCCCCTTGCTCACGCTCTGTCTCTCTCTTTCAAAAATAAATAAATAAATAAAAAGAAGTCTCAAGGGGTGCCTGGGTAGCTAGCTCAGTGGGTTGTGCTAACTCTTGATTTCAGCTCAGGTCGTGATCTCACAGTTCATGGCATCGAGCCCCAAGTCTGGCTCCACATGGATCATGGAAACTGCTTAAGATCCTCTCTCTCCCTCAGCCCCTCCCCGGTTTGTGCGTATGTGCGTGCACATACAAGCTCTCTCAAAAAATAAAAATAAATTTAAAAAATGTAGAAGTCTTAAAAATATGCATGTATATATGTGCGTACATTAGGGGTTTATGTATGTTCTTCAACAAAATCACTGGGGGGAAATATTAAGAGCAGGAAACAATTAGCATTTTCCTAAAAACAGGTGGGCGTCTTCCCTGACCTTCAGTCTGTGCTTGCACTTTTTGGCTTCATAGTCACCACTTACTTATTGCCTCATATACACGAGGTTCACTACTTACATAAAATCAGACGTGCAAGGAGGCCAATCTTGTCGATCTGTCTACCTTCAATTTTTCTCCAACGTCAATTTCTCAACTTTTTATCGCGTTACTAAGCATCAGCCCTAAAAAGTAGATTTTTGCTACAGATACTTACATCTACTGTGCTTGAACCACTGAAATAAGTATACTTGGAAGTGTTAAGGAAAAAGATCAAACAAAAGCAATATTTACTAGAGTTAAGAATCTATACTAAAAACCTCACTGCTGAGCTCCTCACTATACAGCCTTATGTTATAACACAGGTCAAATTATATCGTCCATGAAATGGAAGAGTATAATTCCTCTGGTATAATAAAAACATCACAGTTTAACTCCAATTAACAACACCCCCAAAACACCATCGGTCTGTTGTTTCTGCTAAAAACAAAAGACCCACTTTATAACAATTCAGGCAGTTACTTCTTCACTTTCAAGTGACATAAAATGACACAAAAGTCTTCTAACAAGGACTTACGCAGTTACCTATGGGAAAGGGGTAGGACTGACTGGGAAGAGGCTTAAAGCTGCTGGAAATGTCCTATATCTTGACCCTGGGTAGTGGCTACATGGGTGGATATTTAGGGCAAAAAAACTCATCAAAGTGCACACTTAAGATCTGTGCCTTTTACTGTATGGAAGACAAACCTCGAAGAAGAAAAAACCAGGTTTCTGAAGTTTCTTTTCTAAATTTTATTTTTTGTAAGTGCCATTTGTTAATTGATTTTTTAAACTAAAGTAGAAGTCCTAAAAAGAAGACAATACATCAGTGATGGTTTTAATGGCTGCCGACTGTACCTTTTGCAAACAATTCAGTAAAATTAAAATTCATTAACATTTTTATTGTCATGATTATATGAAGTTCAAAACATTTTTCTTTCACTACCAAAAAAATATCATTTGTGACAGCATCAGAAAATATCAGTACCTAGTAATAAATCTAATGAAAAATATATGAGTTCTACACTGAAAACTACAAAACATTCCTGAGATAAATTAAAGGTCTAAATAAATGGAGAAATATTCCATGTTCATAGTTAGAAGACTCAATAGTGTTAAGATGTTAATTCTCCACCAAAATGATCTATAGAGTCAATGCATTCCAACCAAAATCCCAGCAGGGGTGGATGAGAGAGACAGTGTGTGTGTGTGTGTGTGTGTGTGTGTGTGTGTGCGCGCGCGCGCATGCGGGCATAGCCACACATGTAGAGATTGACAAATTAATCCTAAAAGGAATACAGAAACGCAATGGACCTAGAACAACCAAGAGGATCTTGAAAGGAAAAAAAAAGGGCAACTACAGTAATTAAGATAATGTATCACTGGCACAAGGACAGACAAGTGTATCAATAGAACAACAACAACAAAAATCCAGAAGTAGATTCACACACATAGTTTTTTAATTCATTTTATTTTATTTTAATCTTTGAGAGAGAGAGCACACACAAGCAGAGGAGAAGGAGAGGAAGAGAGACAGAATTTCCAGCAGGCTCCACACTGAGCAGAGCTCAATCCCACAACCCTGAGATCATGACCTGAGCCGAAATCCAGAGTCGGACACAACTTTCTGAGCCACCCAGGCGCCCCATAGTCTCTTGATTTATGACGAAAACTCCATTGAAAATCAGGTAGAAAGTATGGTCTCTTTTTAAAAAAATGGTCCTAAAGCAACTAAGTATCTGTATGGGAAAAAAGTAACTTCGACTTTTACCTCACACTATGCATAAAAATTAGAAGTGGCATACATCTATATCTAAAAGCAAAACAATAAAAGCTTCTAAAAAAAAAAAAAAAGACTATCTTAATGACCTTGGAGTTAATGACCATTTCTTAAACAGAATGCAAAAAAAGCACTAATCATAGAAAAAACTGATTTATTTGACTTCATTAAAATTAAGAACTTCAATTCACCAAAAGATATTGTGAAGAAAGTGAATATGCAGTCCACTCACTGGGAGAAGATATTTCCATTAAATGTATTTCACAAATCAATAAGAAAAGGCAAACAACCTAACTAAAAAATGGGTGAAAAGACTAAATGAGTACACTTCACAAAAGAAGATAGTCAAGTGACCAATAAATATATGAAAAAAATGTGCAAGATAATTACTCACGAGGGAAATGCAAATTAAAACCAGGAGTCACCAATACACAGCCACCAGAATGGCTAAAATTAGTAAGACTGACATGACAATACTAAGTGTTGGCCAGGATGTGAAGCAACTCAAACTCTCATTGCTGGTAGGAATGTAATGTTTCCAGCCACTTTGGAAAAACTGTTCAGCAATACACCAACCCCATGACCCAGCAATTCTACCCCTTGGCATATAACTGAAGAGAAATGAACACGAATATCCACCAGTGAAGACATTTACATAAAAATGGTCATAGCAGCTTTATTTGTAGAAGTCAAACACTGGAAACACCTACAATATCTGGTGCAGGATAAATAAGCTGCCGTAGGTTCATACAATGGAATACTACAGAGCATAAAAAAACCCCGATACATGCAACTACACAGACGAATCTCATAGATGATGTGTTAAGCAAAAAAAGAGACAGATGAGTATACTGTATGATTCCCTTTACAGGAAGTTCAAATATAGGCAAAACTAATATATAATAATAGAAGTCAGAATAATCTTTACTTCTGAGAAGGAAAAGGAGAGGAACTGATGGAGAAAGGGCACAAGGGAAACAATGATTAAAATGTCCTGCATACTGATCTAGAAGGTGTTTACATGGATGTAAACATATTAAAATTTTATCACATTGTACAGTTAAAATTTTTTTTTATTTTTAAGTTTACTCATTTATTTTGAGAGACAGAGTGAGCAGGGGAGGAGCAGAGAGAGAATCCCAAGCTGGTTCCTCACTGACAACACAGAACCTGATGCCGAGCTTTAACTGACGAACCAAGAGATCATGACCTGAGGCCAGATGGGAATCAGATGCTTAACGAGCTGAGCCACCCAGGTGCCCCTATCCACTTAAACTTTATGCACCTTACTAGATATTATACCTTAACTAAAAATATGCATAATTAAAAACAAAAATGAGACACAATTAAAGAAAAAATTTAAATGAACAAAAGTTTAAATGAACAAAAATAGCTAATAAATATTTTCCATGTGCCAAGCACTCACTGTATTAGGTACTCAACATGCAATGTATCTCATTCAATCCTCACGATGCCCTCCTCCCAGTAACCCTACAAGGTCGATATTATTATTATGCTCATTTTACAGATATGTAACTAAAAGGTTTACATGAGATTGAAACACAATATTACTCTAGAAACTATAAAATGCATCAAACGTAAGGAAACATAACACATGACATTGTTCAAACACTTAACTTTAAAAAGCATTTTGAAACTGATGATTAGTCTATCAAAAATGAATACATAGTTAATATATAGTTACATTTACATAGTTAAATGTTTTCTTGCACTTTATTATTTTTTTTAATGTTTATTTTTGAAAGAGAAAGAGACAAGAGTGCAAGCGGGGGAGGGGCAGAGAGAGAGACACACAGAATCTGAAAAGGCTCCAGGTTCCGAGCTGTCAGCACAGAGCCCAACGCAGTGCTGGAGCTCATGAACTGCGAGATCATGACCTGAGCCAAAGTCGGACGCTTAACCGAATGAGCCACCCAGGTGCCCCAGTTCCCTTGCACTTTAAAAATACACTTTCTGTGGTGCAGCCTAATCATTTCCATTTTTCCATATAACGATGTGACAGAAGCCTCAAGAAAGTTTCAATTATCTATTTTTATTGAGGCAATTAAAATTTTTAAATAGTTTAGGACAGGGGCATCTGGGTGGCTCAGTCAGTCTGAGAATCCAACTCTTGATTTTGGCTCAGGGTGTAAGATCAAGCCCCACGTAGGGCTCCTTGCTGAGCATAGAGTCTGCTTGAGATATTCTCTCTCTCTCTCTCTCTCTCTCTCTCTCTCTCTCCCTCTCCCTCTCTCTCTCCCTCTCCCTCCCTCCCTCTGCCCCTCCCCCCACTCACTCACTCTAAAATAAATCTTAAAAAATTTTTAATAAATGAATAAATAGTTTAGGACAAAATATTCACTGCAGAATGTATTAGAAAATGACCAGTCCTTCGGAAACACTAGCCTTAGTAAATTTTGCATTTCTACATCTAAACAAAAAATTAAACAGATTAAAGGGAATTATAAGCCTAAAATCTATGACGTTCCTTTGTCCATAAAATTCAGCTGAAATTATGAGCACAGACTGCCTCAAAACAACATACCAAACACATTTATAACAGAAAATAAAAATATAATAAAATTAACGCAATATGTACTTAGTGCATATGGGAGAAGCACTACAAAACAGTGATCTTTCTAGACTCAGTCCAAACTGCAATGCAAACTCCCTATTATGTATTTCATTTTAAAAATCAAGAAACCGGGGCACCTGGCTGGCTCAGTCGGTGGAGCATGCGACTCTTGATCTTGGGGTCGTGAGTTCGAGCCCCATGTTGGGGGTAGAGATACATTAAAAAAAATAATAATAATAAAATTAAGTAAGTAAATACATAAATATCAAGAAACTAAATCTGACATTCACCTTTTTAAACAAAATGTACACACACACCAGATGACAGAAACATTTCACAATAAAAGATAACCTTTCTGATCACAAAACTAAACTGAACTATTTCCTGGTTCAATTTGAAATAAAAATGTCTGGTTCAAGCATTTGAAATGGAAATAAAAATTCATTAAATGTAAATGATCACTACTTTATTTTAACCAAAGTCCTTAAAATCATTTACTAGATCAAGTGCAGTTTCTTAAAATATATACTCCCCAACAACGACTTTTAAATGAAGTCAAATGATGATGTGCCCCTCATGCCTGCCCTCTACCAGGACCTTGAAAGTATTAGTACTAGCACCGACTTTAAAATAAGAGAACTCAACAAAGAGCCTCAGAATTCCCAGAGGTCCTGTTCTCCTTCCCATCCACGTCAGCAAACCTCTTTTAGCATAAGGGTTCCCCACAAACTCTGGCCCAGAGCTGGCGGTGGGCCCTAGGAACTCAGGCCAACACAATATTCCATGGTCACGTGACACCTCACCTCTGTTCTGTTCCATTTCTGTAACATTCTTAATAGTTTTCCATTCTCCAACTAAAGGCTCTTTCATTTCCACTCAAGTAATTTTTCTTGCCTACTTGTCTGTCAATTTTAGTCTTCGCATATTAAGCCATAAGTAAAATAATCTCAAATGTTCCTCCTAAAAATATGAACAAGGGCTCAAATATCACCGTGGGGCTTATCTAGGTAGGTGTAGGTAGTCCCTTCCTCCTTGAGACTCTATTATGAATCCACTTTAGTTTCCTAAGGTATAACAGAAATTTTTAGGCAGAACATAGACTTAAAAATAACTTTTTTAAATAAGATATTTAATGTCTCTCTTTCTCTCTCTCACACACACACAATACATACTATATCAAACCCATAATCACATAGATAACCGTTGCTTAGAATGAAGATAAGAAGTGAAACTTAAAAAAAAAATCGAGCAAATAACAGAATAATGAACAATCTGACAAAAAATTGTGAAGATGGTACACAAGTGACCAAAAACTAGGAAACACCAATCTAGCTCAGCACTCAGAGAGAACCTGCTAGTCCCCACCTGGCCATGGTTCTCAAGTGCCAATGGAACCTAAGGGGGGATTTTAGCTAAGTTCTTCTCAAAAAGCCAGCCCCCAACGGATGAGTGAGCTTCATATTGTTAACACCGCATTCAGGCCATTTTCACAATGTCTGGAATGAGTGCAAAGTGAAATCATGACATTTGCAAATAACACTCTTTTTTATCTAGTTCTGAAATGCCAAAATGATGGGAATAAGCCGCAAAATCTCAGAGTGCTGTGAGTGGGCAGAAAGGTGGCCATGAACTTCAATTCTCCCTTGTTAATTAATTGGTAAGCTCCTCAAACGTAGAAACCTTGCATTTTTTTCTGTATCCTCCACAGAAGATGTAATAAATAGGGCTAGGCCCACTGCGGGCATTTAATAAATAAAATTCTCCACTGCCTTTGCATAGCAGCCAAGAAATTCATAATTGTAACAATCCACAAACCAAAAAGGCAGACTGAAGAACACAAAGAACGCTTGGCCAAAATCTCAAACGCAGAACCGCTCGCAACTACAGCCTCACCAATCCGACTCGCTGTTTCCCACAAGGGTCATCAAAATCTGGCCTCCACCTCTCTCCAGTCTCCCACAATCTCTTCTCAATTTCCCCGGCTTGAATCCCTTCCTATGACCACACTGAAACACACTGAAACACTGGTCACTGCAAGTTCGCCAGGCTGTTGCCTCTCTCTCTCACTTCTTTTAAGATCCAACTCTGACATCACCTTACCCAGGAAGCCTTCCCTGATTCCCCCAGGCAAAGCTGAGCACTTCCTCTTCTCGTACTCCCTCAGCAGTCCCAAAGACTTCTAAAACTCTAAATGGCAAGGCATCTGTAATTATTCATTTATATAGCTATTTGTGTCTCCCCCGCTAGACTGTCTTCCCCCACGGTGGGAACAGTACGTTACCTCTGCATACCCAATCCCTACCACAGAGCCTGGCACACGGGAGTTCGGTAAGTGTTTGCCCACTGAACTCTTTGATTTTATTGGCCGGGGGAGAACACCGGGCAAGATACACTACTATACAGGCTCAGTGCTGTATTTCTAATCATTTCTAGTCATTTCAAGTTCTTTTGATTCCATCTCAAAATACCTTTCTCTTTGATAGTTAAGGAAGACAGCAGTAAGCAAAGCCTTTCCAAATACTTTAGGAAACTATTTTTTCTCACCACTATTCTCCCCTCTTCCCAACAGGCCTCAGCAAGTTCCTTAGCTGCGGTGTTCCCAGGAGCTGTTATATCTCAATGAATGCATGCACCTGTACAACTGGAATGGTGCTGGAAGTTCAGGGGTCATTCTGTGGCACTTCTCCAGGTATAGGAAAGGCTGTGGGAATGCAGGGAGTTATAGAAAGGACACAGAAGCCAGCAAGGGAAAGCAAACACGAATCAGGTTGCCATCTTTCATCAACAGGAAGAAGACCATCTCCTGAATGTCTAGGGAGGTGGCACCGTAGATTAACCACCAACACAGGCTATCGTTTCATTAAAATGTAATACTCTAAAATATTTTCTTCTCATCTAAAACAGAAGAAAAAGCTTTTATTATTTAAACGTAAAAAAGAATCAACCAAAAGTCAACAACGCCCTAGTCATCACCAAGAAGTGCTTTTTCAATGCGGTTTTAACCAAGCAGTTCTCAATCACCAAAACTAAAGACACATATCTTTGTGCTTGGACCACATCCACCTCAAAAAGAAAAAAAAAAAATGCTAGAATGGCTCATATACTGGCACAAAAGTCAACAAATACAAATGCAATCAATGAAGTTTGTAATCTGTAAAACACTTTATAATCATCCAGCACAGCAGACACTGTCAAACCTGACAATTCTGCGTTAACTATTATCACACCCCAAAAATATGTACAATTAGACCTAAAAACCAAACTTTAACTGCGACAATATGAATTTAACTCCCCATCTCAAAGAAGAGCAAACAATCAAGTTTCCTCACAATATCACAAGATAACGTGTATTAACAATGGCATCATCTGCTATACCAGCCCCAGGGCCATTTTTGCAGCCAACATCTCTACCCCGAGGAACGTGGAAGAGTCAGAATCATGTCTTGGGACGTCTGGCTGCCCGACCACCCCTCCAGACGCTGGAGTTCTAGGCGCTTATTTGGACATGAAGGCCCCAGCAACCTGCCTGAAGGGACCATCACTTGAAGGAGTAAAAACGGGGTGACCAACTAAGTCATCAAACAGAAGTCTTCGATGTTAATTGCCGACCGCGTTAATTTCTGCTCGGTTCCGACCCCCACCATCGACAAAGGTAAAATCTGGAAAGGTGCACCTCCTCCATACTACTTGCTCACAGACTCTCTAGTGGAGAAGAATACCGATCAGATATCAAGACAGAGGTGTGGCTATTTACGCACAGAGGAGAGGGAATGAGGGGTAGGCACCGAGGAGGATGAGCAACACACGGGATGAAGTATTAGCCCTGGAAGATGAAGTGGTCATTAATGCGGCAGGAGGATGCACAGAAAGGAAGCAGTGATACCTCTAGGAAGAGACAGTGGAGGCGGGGGGAGCGGGGGGCTCTCGGAGCGCTTGGAGAGGGTTTGGGATGTACCTACCCGTCGAAGCGGACGGTGCCCGTCTGCTGAGTCTGCACCCGGTAATGTTCTAACAGCAAGCGCACCACCTTGGCGTGCCCATTGCGGGCCGCGATGATGAGGGGCGTGGAGCGCTGCCCTCCCTGCTGGCTGACATAGCCCAGCAGATAGCGGATGTCGCTTTCAGACCGGTTGAGAAGCAAGGCGGCCAGGGTCAGCACCTTGCCCTCGCTGGCCGCCTTGTATACATAGCCAGCCAGGCCCTCCATGGCCGCCGCCAACTCCAACACCCGTTTGGTCGCCACCGCTGCTGCTGCCTTGCGCCCCCGGAGGCCGCGTTCGCCAGCGCTTCAAACCTGGGCCCTCACAGCCCATTCAACAGGGCGCCGTCGCCGCCGCCGCGCCCAGGCAGCAGCGCGGCCCGGGGAGGGCGGAGACGCAGAGGTGGCCGAATGCCGCAGGGGGCACGTCCGCGACCCGGTCCGGGCAGGGAGGAGGGCGGTCAGGGCCGCCCCCAAGGCCCTAGGCGCCGGCCCTGGGCCGAGGGGATCTCCATGGCGGCCGCCGCCCTGGGCCTCAGGCCGGACCCCTCCTTCCTGCGGGCTGCGACAGGCGCGTGCCCGAGCTACGGGTCGCCGGCGAGGTCCCTAGAGGACCGCTCGCGCCCGGGATGGCGAATGGTGGGCGCGTCTCCCTCGCCCCGGCCCGCCGGGCCTCGGGCCTGGAACCTCCTCGGCCTCCGCCTCCGCTCTGCGTCCTCCCCAGCTGGAGGAAACCCGCGGGCCCTCGCCCACCACAGCTCCGAAGCGCCAGACGCTGCCGAAGGCTTCGGAGCTCCACGCCTGGGGGGCCTCCGGAGCGAGGCGGAACGCTCCCGCGGCAGCAGCCCCCGAACTTGGGGCGGGCAGGAAGGCGCGCCTCCGCAGACTGGGCCGGGAGGGGGAGGGTGCGAGCGGGAGGGACGGTTAAGCCGGGTGTCTCCTCCAAAGCCGCCCGGCCGGCAAACGAGGCCTCGCTGAAGAAAGGTTCTACTGCGCCAAGTTGGCCCATCCCCAATTCGGGCCTGAATGTCCTCGTTGCCCTTGACGCCTGGAGCCTCCTCCTCGCCCCCACGCGGCCCAGGGGCTCCCTAGCAGGGAGAGGGACAGAGTCGGGGAGTTGAGGCGATACCACCGGTGGGCTAGGGGGCCCGCCCGGTTTTACCATAGATGGTGCGGGACTCCTCTCTGCCCTGATTGGGGACCCAGGGAAGGGGGATTGCACGCACCCGACAGGGTCCGTTTTAAGAAAAGGGTGGCGTCTCTGAGTCCCCGAAACGTGAGAGGACTTGGGAGCTGGCACCAGGCTCGGAGACAAGATTGGAATTCCGGCCTATCCTTCCAGGAGAGGGGGATTAAGTGAGGAGGGGTAGGGGAGCTGCTCCCGCGGTGGAAAGGGACGAGGTGTCTGGAAGGAAGGCGAGGACTGTATTCAGACCGACCAGGACTCTGATCCAGAGTCTGACAGAACCTCCGTCTTCTCACATACCTCTCAGGATTGTTCAGATTTGAAAAGCTCATTTATCTGACGAATACTAGAGATCTACGCGCCAGGTTCTGCTTGGCACTAGAGATTCAGTGATAGACACAGTGCCTTCCCTTCTGGGGCTTGTGTTGTTGTGGGGAAGACAGACAATGAACGAGTAAGCGAATACTAGAGGAGACTGGTTGAGTCAGTATCACTCATGGGGGTGAGGGGGGGGGGGGGGGGGGCCAATTCGTTTGAGTGGTCAGACAAGTCCTCCATGACAGGTAGAAACAAAGGGTATTCTGGGCAAAGGGGAAAGCTAGTACCAAAGCCCTGAAGAGGTCATAGTCTTCGTGAGCTCAGACACAAAGGTCTGTGTGGCTGCATCAGAATGGGCCCGAGGAAGAATGATGGGAGGTGGAGTCAGCGGGGTGCAGGTCACCCATGGCGAACTGTTTAAATTCGACTCTTAGGTGTGATGGGGCATTTGAACAGTTTTAAACAAGAAAGTGACAAGGTAAGGATTTATGTTTTAAGTTTATTTTGAGAGGAGGGAGAGAGAATGAGCGGGGGAGGGACAGATAGGAAGGGGGACCCAGGATCCCAAGCAGACTCTGTCCTGACAGCACAGAGCCCAATGCAGACCTCAAACTCACAGACCGTGAGATCATGACCCGAGCGGAAGTTAGGCGCGTAACAGACTGAGCCACGCAGGTGCCCCACAATTTATGTTGTTAAAAAGATCTCTCTGGCTGCTGTATGGAGAATAAACTCTAGGACCCAATAGGAAGCAGGAAAGCCATTTAGGAAGAAAGGTCTTGGATTACGATGGTAGAAGGGGAGGTGATGAAGCTCCTGGGGCAGTCACAAAATGTGCAAACTCAATAGAGAAGTTTTCTCTCTCCCCCCGCCCCCCGATCCCCCAAAGGACAATATCTATCACAGAGAAAGAACAAATACATGTATTTGGTCCCAAGGGACCGCGCTGGGCTCAACAAGTGTACATATTCTGTTTAGCCCCCCCATCCCAATCCTAGTTGGTGAAGACCTCCCCTCAGTTACAGAGCTATTGGTGGGGTTTGGCCACTTCTCAAATTCTCTCCTCCAAGGACACCTTGATGGCTCAGTCGGTTAAGTGTCTGACTTCAACTCAGGTCATGATCTCACCGTTCACAGGTTCGAGCCCTGAATTGTGCTCTGTGCTGACAGCTCAGAGCCTGGAGCCTGCTTCGGATTCTGTGCCTCCCTCTCTCTGCCCTTCCCCTGCTCGCTCGCTCTCTCTCTCTCTCTCAAAAATAAATAAAACATTAAAAAATTTTTTTGAAAAAGAAAATGAGGGCTGAAGATGAGCTTCCACTGGTAGAGTCTGAAATAGCTGGTGGAAAAGAGGAGGAAGCAGGTTGGTTCTGGGGGTTCAGGATTGGCAGAATATCTAGTTCCTGACAGGCTGATGCAGGCTTTTTGGTTTCTGGGGACTTGGCAGTGACATATTCAGATGTGTGACCTGGGGGCTCCCTTCCAACTGGCTTCCTTCCTGAGCTCTGTAGAGCAACCAGGCTCCGCATCCCTTCTCTCCCCCAGAGCCAGCCTCTTGTCCTACATCATTTTTTTTTTCCCACCTGACTTTTTGAAGAAGGTGACAGACACAGGCCCCTTCTTCCCTTCAGTTTTGTTTTCTGAAGGAGACCTGATTCATCCATCTATTATTCACTGCTGAATAAGAGACTTCCTTCTTCCTCCTCTCACCCTACAAGATAAACTAGGGTTCATGCTAGTGCTGACACCTCAGCTTGGTGGTATTACTGGGTGGTTGCTAGGAGGGGTGACTAGCCCAAGAGTCATGTGAGAGAGGGGCTTGGAACTTGCACTGTGGGACCTCCGCCCCCAGATAGGACTATGCTTCTGCTCCAGCAGTCCAAGGAGTCTGACGCTGCTCTTTTCTTCTACATTTATCATAGTTGCCTCGTATAGGATTCTGGGCTCCCTTGGTTGCTCAATAGCCATTGGCTAACTGGAGACTATTTGGTTGCCTCTATTTACCTGGGCTTGGAGGGTGACCTTTCTGTGGTCAGGTTGTGCAAATCCGGAGGGAGGATGTGTAAACAGGACAAGGTTGCTTTCCCAAAGGCCAGAGCGCAGAAATAGTTCCTTGGGCTTCTGACCTATTCCCCACCCCCATGACAAAAAGCTACTGAGCAACTGAACAATAGTTATATATAACCACAAGTAGTAACAGCCTGATGGAGATCAATTTTTTTGCAACAAACGGCAATCTTCTACCTGGACCAAAGACAGAACTCACCTCCAGTGCTTCATCTCCTGGGGGATTTGGGAGGAGGCCTTAAAGCAGAATAAACTATACCTTCCCTCCCTGGAGCAGTCCTTTCCCCAAGCCAGGTTGACTTGGCCTTATAGCTCTGAGTCAGTGGAGTTTCTCAGATTTTGTATAAAGGATGACCCTTGGCATTGAATAGATCTGGGTTGGACTCCCTTCTCCATGGGCTAGCTGTGGCCTTGGGCAGATTTCTACAATGGAGTTAATACTTTTCTTGCAGGGTTGGCATGATGGCAACATGCAAGCTCCTTCACCCAGCCTGGTCCTGCAGAGGAGTGCAGGTCAGTACATATTAGTTCCCATTCTCCCTAGTTCCCATCTAACAGCCATCCTTCTATCGTGCCATTAATCTGTTCAAGAAATGACTTCCCACCCATCTGCATGTTCCCTGCAGGGATGCATTTGCTTCTGATAATGGAAAGTAAATCCACAGGGGCGCCTGGTTGGCTCAGTCGGTTAAGCCTCCAACTCTTGATTTTGGCCCAGGTCATGACCTGGCAGTTTCGTGCATTTGAGCCTGTCTGCACAGAGCCTGCTTGGGATTCTCTCTCTCACCCTCTCTCTCTGCCTCTCCCCCATTCGTGCTGTCTCTTGTCTCTCTCAAAATAAATAAATTAATTTTTAAAAAAGAAGAAAGTAAATCCATATACTATGCAAAGGGGTGAGGAGGCTAATTAACAAGAGTTCGGAAATTCCAACAGAGACACAGAGGGAAGGCATCAGAAATCAGTGAGTGTGACAACCAAGAAACCACTGATGACCCTTCTCTAATTAGCCCAGAGGCCCGGTGGCCCATTGGCCTTTATCCCCTCTTCCTCCCACTCCTTACCTTTACCTGAGATGCAGATCTAATGATTCTCAAAAACAAAACCTAAGGTGAGAAGGGGGGAATCTAGTCTGCATTATTTTGCAAACTAATTCACCCCAGCAGACTTAGATTTACCAAGAGTAGATGGCGGTAGACACGTGTATCTGCTTTCTTCTAACGCCACTCCTCCCTGAATCATGACACCAATCAGGTATCTGGGATAATAGTAATACAAGAAATAACAATGCTAGCTCTTATTGAGTGCTTACTGGGTGCCAAGCATCAGAGCAAACACTTTAAACAAATTAGCGTGTCCATTTTGCACAAGCCTCTGAAGAATACCATTATTATCACTCCCATTCTTCAGATGAGGAAACTCAGATAGAGATCGCTTACCCATGGCCTCATAATCAGAGTGTGGTAAAACATCAGGGTTTGAACTCGGGCTGTCTAACCCCCACCCCCGTCCCTGCTACCAACCTTCTTCTGTGCCTCCATTTATCCCCCTCTGAGTAGCCCCCACCCAGCTTGCTCTCTGAAGGTCCCCAAGGCTTTCTCTGGTCCTGATCACCACTTCACCAGGGCCAACATGCCAATTGGCTAATCTGATCGGCCATTCTGAGCTAATGAGGGAGGACTAGACGAAGCCTTCCCCACCACCACCTCATAACACCCTGGATGCTCCTCACTCATACTTAGGAATGCGGGTCCATCTCATCCTAGAGATCATGCTTGGTTTTGCCCTGAGCTTTATACCAGTTTACGCTTCTCTTGGGACCCTTCTTTCTGATAATAACCCATGTCTGTACAGCACTTCGTAGTCTACGAAGCACTTTCTGACCCACCTGATCCACCCGCCTCCTCCTAGGCTTCTTAACCACCTTCTGTAAGTGGGGTGGCACAGAGCATGGTGGTTCAGCACCGAGCTTTGGAACCCACTCTGCCAGCACCCCAGCTCTGCCACTTGCTAGCTGTGTGATGTGGGACAAGTTGCTTATTAACCTCTCCACATCTGTTCCTTTGTTTTCGAAATGAGGATAATAATAGTGCCTCTCCTATCTGGTTGTTGTGAGGGTTGAATGAAACACACACACACACACACACACACACACACACACACACAGCAAGCGAACTCAGTAAGTGTTGCCTATTGTTATCTCACTGGATCCTCCCCCAAACTCTATGGGAATAAACAGAGCAAGTCAGTTCTTGTCATCAGTAAAAATGAGTTTAAACTAGACCATCTCGAAGCTCTCTTCCAGCTCCATCAAGCTCTGAGTCTACCGTGAATCACATTGATTTATGGACACATCTTAGCTCTTCTACCCTGTAACGACCTCCTAAAAGCCCCGCCTTTAACAGAGGGCCTTGTCTACACTGGGCCAGGTCCTGCAGGTCAATGTTAGCATATAACAATAGTCCCTGCCTCACCCAGGCATTGGGATGAACAAATGAGAAATGCCTGTTGCAGCATTTAGCATAGTGCCTGGCACTAAGTAAGCTCCTAATAAATCATAGTTACTACAGTTGCCGCATCTTACCGTGAGGCTCCCAACATGGCTGTTAAAAACATAGACTCTGGAACCACACTGCTTGGGTTCATCCTGGTGCCGACCCTGAGGGGACCTTGAGCGAGTTAATTAACCAAACGGGCTGCAGTTTCCCAATCTGTAAAATGGGCACGACGATAACAGCAGGTGCCTATTAAGGTTGTTGTGTACATCAAATGAGTTGTTATAAGAAAGGCACCCGGAACTGTCATATGCTTGCTGTATGTAAGTGCTTTTGTCATCATTTACAGATGACGAGACCCAGGCTCATAGACATGGAGTGACCATTCCAAGCAGCAGTGGAGTGGGGATCAGCATGTAACTAGGTCTGCCTGATTCCAAAGCCTCAATCCTAGTATTAGGTTAGGTTGCTGCCCCAGATGATCCAAATACATTTCAACAGGAGCCTTCATTAATGTTGGAGATTTCAGGAGAAGAGGACAGTGAGTTGGCACCAGAAGCTTCGGAGTGAGGGGGACCACAGGATGCCCTCAAATCGTACCGCAGGAAAAGCAGTCTTTTCCTCACATATGTCTGGCCATACGGCTTCAGCATTCCGTCAGGGCCACAGCCCCGAAGCCCATAACCATGGCGCCACCCACGCCTGCCCTCTAGCCTGGAACCTGCAACACAGCCCTCATTATGCCCTTTGATGTGACACTCAAAACTGAGCCCCTGCTCTTCAAGCCAGACAGGCCCTGGCCTTGGGGCTTTTTCCATTTCTGAGGCATGATTCAGCCCAGGAGACAAGACCAGACACCTTCGTTCAGAGGAAGGAGGGCTGGATGGTGCATGGAGAGGAAGAAAAACAGGAGTGAGAATGGGGCTGCAGGGGGAGGGGGGGAGGAGCAAGCAGAGGGAGCCCACCTGCTCCAGAGCTGCACAGAACACGGCCACCCACTGACCAATTTATATTCCATGTAGGCAAATCTATTGATTTAAACGTGAATCCAACTGTGCTTCTAAATTCCCAGAAAAATACTGATAACATTTCACATTTACGTCATACAATGTGAGTGTCAAAACACTTTCACACAAAAAAACCTTAAATTTGAGTTGCTTTTTCAGATAATTTGCTTTTCTTATTACAAAGCAGCATATGCTTATTGAGAAATATAGGAGAAAAAATTTTAATGTAAATTTAAAAATTGCAAATATGTATGCGTTATACCACTAGCGATAACATTTTCAGCAGAGTTTTGCATAACTTAACATAAAATCACAGGCATTTTTTAATGTTACAAAATATTCTGCTCTGACAATTCACAATGACCGCATTTATCAGTATAGACGTGCCACAATTTCTGTAGCCATGCCTTAATTATTAGACATTCAAGATGTTTGCAAAAATACTATGATTATAAATACTGCCATGAACATCTTTTCAATTACGTCTTTGTGTGTAGATCTGCTTATGTCCTAATACTAAATTTCTAGTAATGGATGTAGTAGCTCAAAGGATTTGAATATTTTTGAGTACATAAGGCCAAGTTACTCTCCAGGAAATATAGTTTACGCTCCCGCAGACAATGTGTGAGAGTATACCTCTCAAGTCTCTGTTTTGAGCCATGAGCCAGTGAGTTAGGTAACAAGCATATCACATGACAGATGAGAACTGAACACAAAAAGTTTAAGTAACTAGTGGGGCATTCACAGAGCTGAGACCCAAACTCTAGTCTCCTGGATTTGACACCAGGGCCCTTCCCACTCTGCCTTCTTGATGAGGAGAGTTCTGAACAGGTTTTCCTGAGTAATGGAGCTGTATAAAAATTTATTTTTATATCAATACTTGTTGGTGAAAATATTTGTTGGGGCTCCTGGGTGGCTCCGTCAGTTAAGCATCCGACTTCAGCTCAGGTCATGATCTCACGGTTTGTGAGTTTGAGCCCCGAGTCGGGTCTGTGCTGACAGCTTGGAGCCTGGAGCCTGCTTCGGATTCTGTGTCTCCCCGTCTCTCGGCCCCTCCCCTGCTCATGCTCTGTCTGTCTCAGAGAGACATATTATTATCTCAATAATAAATAAATGTTAAAAAAAGTTTTTTTTTTTAAAAGAAAGTATTTGCTTAAATCTCCCATTTCTTGACCTTATTTGTGCCATGGACTCCTTTGGCAATCTGGTTAAGCCTACCAACCCTTCTCGGAATTATGTACGTGTATACATGTATTAAATAAAATAAGGAAATCAGTTATTATGTTATTTTATTTTATGTTATGTATTGTATTGTATTGTATTGTATTATATGTAATCTCTATATCCCATGCGGGGCTCAAACTTATGACCTGGAGATCAAGAGTCACATGCTCTGGGGCACCTGGGTGGCTCAGTTGGTTAAGCATCTGACTTCGGCTCAGGTCCTGATGTCGCTGTTCATGAGTTCGCGCCCCACATCCAGCTCTGTGCTGACAGCTCAGAGCCTGGAGCCTGCCTCAGATTTTGTCTCCCTCTGTCTCTGCCCCTCTCCTCCCCGCTCCCCGGATCCCCTCTCTCAAAAATAAATAAACATTAAAAAAAAAAAAAAAAAGAGTCACCTACTCTGCTGACTGAGCCAGCCAGGAACCCCTCCCTGTATCTGCTCCTTTGTAACTGCATTACTACCAAGTCTAGTACTGCATGTTGGAGAGGCAGTCCACACGAGTCCTGAGTGTCCCTGTACATTCTTGCTGAGTGTGCCAGACCGCAAGGCTTATCCCTTGCTCGATTCTGAGCAGCATCAGTAGCTGGTCACTTAGGCAACCAGTCTAGCTTATTTTCTGCTTGCTACATTTGTCGCTTGCTCAAAAAGTGCACCGGCCCTGGGGCCTAAAGTCCTGTCTTTTAACAAAATCTGCTTCACGTGCTCCTGTGACCTGGTCCCGCATGCCTGGTGGAAATAGAAATTAGGGAAACAGCACAAATCCACTGACACTCTGGCTCTACCCCTTTTGCCGTGTGACTAATACAATCTTTCATCTCAGATCCAGGACTTTTGTGACTTCTGCCATGATCCATGAAACTGTGGCAAGCTGACTTGGTAGCTTGTAAGTCGGGCAAAATCTCAGAGCCTTCACAGCTCTGACCCCACATTAATTTCAAAGTAGTGGTAAGCATAAAATGATATTTTGAGATATAGGCAACAGCTGTTACTCAGACCAAAAATACCTGTCATTTTTACCAGTGACAAATGGTCATAATTGTTACTGGTGACATGGCTACAGTCACTGGGATTTGTTGCTTATATTCATAGTTAAAGGAAATGCTAAATTTCAGTTACAGGTTTAGGAAAATAAATGTCAGGGTTTTTTTCCTCATTTGAGTTCACAGATCTTGTCTGCTGCCAGCTTCCCAAAACAACACCAGCAAAACCTGTTGATCAAGCAAAGTAAGGCTATTAGGTATTTACTGCAGCAAGGGAAAATAACACCTTGACTGAGATTTGGTAGTATCTTAGAAAGGGGATTTCAAGAAAAGAGATTTGTAGGATTTGGGGGTCTGGGCTCACATGATTTAAGGTGGTTTTTCAAAGCAAGAAATTGATGGGGATTGGGCACAGTTTAGCATACACAGCCCCAGAGAAGCAAGGGTCTTAAAACAAATCTTGATAAATAGACTTTGTCATTATGGTGAGCTCTTTGCCTGTGTGTGCATTCTGTGGTCTTGACAGAGCAGTCATCTGTCCTCTCCCAGATGAGCAAACGATTTGCCCAGATAAATTAATTTCTTGAGCTAGCAGTTAATCCATTTATCTTCCTGGGCAAGAATTTTCTGGAACAGTTGCATCATGTTGATATGGGTGGTGTCAGTTCTTACTCAACAAGACCAACTTCTTAGACTGAAATCCCTTTTCTCACAAAAGTGGAGGCCTGCCTCCTTTTGCCTCCTTTTGCCTATTTTTGCTGTCTATCCTTTCCATACTGTGAGTTTACCATAGGTGAGGGTTAAATCTTATAGTCCCAGAGGTGGAATTAGTTTGCTTTCCATATATTTGTATTCAAAACATTTAATATGTACTATTTGTAATATTTGCCTTTGTTAATATTGCCTGCTTTAAAAAAAAATTAATATTGGGCTGCCTAGTCAATTAAATGTCCAACTCTTGATTTCAGCTCAGGTCATGATTCCAGGGTCATGGCTTTAAGCCCCACGTCAGGCTCCGCACTGAGCATGAGGCCTGCTTAAGATTCTCTCTCTTTCCCCCTCTGCCCCTGGCCCCAACTTGCACACACACTCTCTCTTTCTCTCTCTCTAAAATAAAAGAAAAAACCTTCTAATGGGGTGCCTGGCTGGCTCATTTGGTAGAGCATGTGACTCTTGATCTCAGGGGTTGTGAGTTCAAGCCTCATGTTGGGCGGAGAGATTAGTTGGAAAAAAAAAAAGGAAAAAAACAACCACCTTCTCTTGACTCACAGCTATTGATTCTTTTTCCTCTTTGCTCCTTGTTTACATTAAAATTCCTACAAAGAACAATCTTTACCTATTATTTCTAATTACTCTCTTTTCATTCTCCTTTTGAAATAAACTCTTATCTGGAAAAATTCAAAAATTCAAAAATGAACAAAAATACAGAGAATTGTAGAGTATGCATCACCCAGATTCATCATAAGCTCATAGTCAGTCTTGGTTCATCCACACCCCATCCCAGCACACACTCCCACTGTGTCATTTTGAAACAAATCTCAAACGTTGTATCCCTTCACCAATAATTATTTTAGCATATCTTTAGAAGATAAGATTTTTTAACCTAACTATAATGCCACAAATCTTGAAAACAATACCTTAATACCTAAAACATCATGTGATAAAATAGCACAATATCACAGTGCCTTAAAATTAACAATAATTTCTTGGGGCAGCTGGGTGACTCCGTTGGTTAACCGTCTGACTTCGGCTCAGGTCATGATCTCCTGGTCTCTGAGTTCGAGCCCCACATCAGGCTCTGTGCTGACAGCTCAGAGCCTGGAACTTGTTTCAGATTCTGTGTCTCCCTCTTTCTCTGCCCCTCCCCTGCTCACACTCTGTCTCTCTCTCAAAAATAAATAAATATTAAATTTTTTTTAAATCAACAATAATTTCTTAATGTAATTAAATATTGAATCAGGGTTCAAATTCCCAGCTGTCTCGTAAATAATAGCACATTTTCGTTTGCTTGTTTGAGTCAGGATGTTAAAATGCCCATATATTGCATTTGGTTGCTATGAACCTTAAATTTATTTTAATTTAGAGATCCCTCCACCACCCTCTCTCTCTTTTTTTTTTTTTTAATTTATTTATAGAAGAAATTAGGTCACTTGAGTTTCCTAGAGTCTGGATTTTGTGATCACATCCCCTTGATATTTTGCTTAACCTGTTCTTATCTCTATTTTTTCTGTAACTTGGTAGTTGGCAGGTAGA
The DNA here is from genome assembly GCF_023721935.1 of Panthera uncia. Taxonomy (NCBI): domain Eukaryota; kingdom Metazoa; phylum Chordata; class Mammalia; order Carnivora; family Felidae; genus Panthera; species Panthera uncia. Next base: position 107,342,954 of record NW_026057582.1, on the reverse strand, counting down.
CCTGGTGACTTGATCAGATTCAAGTTTAGATGTTAGGTAAGTAGAGTTCAGAGATAGAGCAATGATCTCATATCGGGGGGACCACGATGTCTAGCTATCTCTTTCTCACTTTGTCTCTCTTTTGCAATCTTTGGTGATCATTATCTTTGTGGGTATTTTCAATGGTTACATTGTTCCTTCTCCATTTAACAATGAGAATACTTTTATAAAGAGAAATTTCCTCTCATCGACTATTTGGCTATCCTGATATACAGTTTACATAGAAAAGGCAGGGGGCACCTGGGTGGCTCAGTCAATTAAGCATCTGACTTCGGCTCAGGTCATGATCTCACTGTTCATGAGCTTGAGTCCTGCGTTAGGCTCTGTGCTGACAGCTCAGAGCCTGAAGCCTGCTTCAGATTCTGTGTTTCCCTCTGTCTCTGACTCCCTCCCTGTCTCTGTCTCTCAAAAATAAATACACGTTAAAATTTTTAAAAACAAAAAAAGAAAAGGCAGGTCACATTTGATTCCTTTTGTTTTCATCTGTTTGTTTTCAAAATAGTGAATTGTTTCCTTAGTATCCTTCAAAGCTGAATTTTGAAACTGTGGGAGGCTTTTTTTTTTTTTTTAATGTTTATTTATTTATTTTTGAGAGAGAGAGAGAGAGATCAGGAGCAGGGGAGGGGCAGAGAGAGAGGGAGAGAGAGAATCCCAAGCAGGCTCCAAGCTGTCAGTGCAGAGGCTGATGTGGGGCTCAGACTCACAAACTGTGAGATCATGACCTGAGCTGAAATCAAGAGTCCAACATTTAACTGACTGAGCTACCCAGGTGCCCCTAAAATTTGGGGAGTTTTTATGGTGTCATTACAAACTCCTGGACTTAAACATATTTTACATGCTTCCACTCATTTTTATTGAAGGAAATTCCATTTCTAATCTGTCATATTGTCAAAGATCAAAGTTTGAAAACACACAAAGGCTGTGCAAAATGGTTCAATCTCTATGGACAACAGTTTGGCAATATTTAACAAATTATAAAATGTACTTTTCCCTTGACCCAACATTTTACCTTTAAGAGCATGACCTATAGATACACACACATGCACAAAGTGATCATGTACAAAGATATGAATTGCAGCCTTGTTTACTTTAGCCAAAATTTGGAAAGAGATATTTGTACACCCATGTTCATAGCAACATCATCCACAGTAGCCGCAAGGTGGAAGTAACACAAATGTTCCTGGATGGGTGAATGGATAAGGAACATGTGGTGTGTATACATACAGTGGAAAGTTGTTCGATATTAACAAGGAAGGACATTCTGACACATGCCACCACGTAGATGATCCTTAAGAACATTATGCTAAGTGGCACAGCCAGTCACAAAAAGACAAATGCAATACGACTTCAGTCAAACTCCTAGAAACAGAAAGCAGGACGGTGGTTGCCATGCCTGGCAGGAGGAAAAAAATGGAAGAAAGGTAGTGTTTGATGAGTATGGAGTTCCAGTTTTGCAAGATGAAAAACGTCCGGGCCTCGTGGCACAGTGCTTGCTCCCACAGCACACACACTAAAATTGGAGCCACTGGTTGCACAACATGACTGTGTTATAGCCCTACTGAGCTGTACAATTAAAATGGTTAAGATGGTAAATGTCATGTGATACGGTGTTTCCAATTACAAATTAAAAACTTTTTTCCACCGTTTAAAAATGTAAAGAAAACTTTAAGGTTTAAATTATTAGCATGAACTTTACCATTCTTTGTATTGTGCTGTGCCAGTTTTGGGGTTTTTTTTTGTTGTTGTTTTATGTTTTTTTTTGGGGGGGGAGCAAGTCAGCAAGAGAGAGAATCCCACAGAAGTGGGGCTTACCAGAAGTGGGGCTTGTGTTCACTGGAAGCGGGGCTCCAGCTCACCCCATAGGGACTCGGGCTCAGGAACGGTGAGATCATGACCTGAGCCGAAGTCCGGTGCTCAACCAACTGAGCCACCCAGGTGCCCCTGTGTAGTGCCAGTTGTAAATGCAAATATCATAGTATTTAATTCGCATGTGGAATCAGAAATTGCACAATTTTCATGGTGTGGCTTATCTCTAGGGAGTGCGGTGAGCAGTCCAGAAGAGACAAACACAAGAAAACCTGAGGAAGGTTGGGGAGGGGCAATACCCCCCCCCCCCCCCCCCCCCTCCCCCCTAAGCTCAAAGCCAGACTAGGGCATGCTTTCTTTTCCAGCCCAGACCTGTGTGCTCCCGCCAGCCGCCAACGACGGTGCCACACCCTGGCCGAGTCTGGAGAGAGTCCGGCCAGTCGTCTCGCCTTCCTAAGGCCCGCTGCCCAAACCAGGCAGACAGGCAACTCCCAACGGTACCGTCGCCTCTGTGGGGCGCCAGTTGCGCTCCGTCCCTGGGTAGGAATATGGACAAGAGACCCCGGCACTGCCAGCCCCGGGAATGGATGGCCCCCACCGCACCCCGCCCTGCCCCTCCCCACGACCCTGCCCAGGACCCTTCGCCCTTGGCGAAGGTGGCAGCAGTCACAGCAGGGCTACCGCTATGGCCACAAACCATGAAGCTGGCTCTATGCAGGGATCACAAGCGTTGGTGGCAAAATCTCACGTAGTGCTGTCCAGTGGAAAAACAATATGAGCCACATAGTACGTCATTTCAAAATTTCTAGTAACCACATGAAAAAGGAAAAGGAGGGGCGACTGGGTGGCTCAGTCCGTTGAGCCACCGACTTCGGCTCAGGTCATGATCTCGCAGTTCACGAGTTCGAGCCCTGCTCTATGCTGACAGCTCAGAGCCTCGGATTCTGCGTCTCCCTCTCCCACTGCCCGCCTCGCTCACGTGCTCTCTTTCCTTCTCTCTCAAAAATAAATAAACATAAAAAAAGTAAAAGGAAACAGATGAAATTAATTTCAATAGTACATTTTATTTAGCATATCTAAAACATAATAATTTCCGCAGGTAATCACTGTGAACAATTATTAACAGGCACTCAACTTTTTTTTTTTTATACCAAGTCCTCAAACTTCAGAGCTATTTTACACTTAGGGCACATCGCATTCCAAGCACTCAACTGCCACATGTGTGGCCGGTGGCTAATGTAGTGGACAGGGCAGGTCTGCAGAATGAAAACAGAAGTAGGAGGTGGCTGGGGTACCATGTGTGCTGTTGCCCCTGGTGGCATAACATTGGCCGCTGAAACAAACATCTACCAACATTTGTCAGTTACATCACATGAAGAAGCTGTGCGGCACCGGAATTCCTGTGTTTCCGATGACTATTACGTTGCTATTTTAACACTGTTAATGAAAATTTAAGTATCCCTGTATATAACAGTGCCATCCGGAAATTCATTACACAGTGGTTCTAATGCCGGTACTGAAAAACATAGCCCCCGATCAATAAACATAGAAGGGGCAATTAGATGTGTCAGTTGCCATGAAGGAGGCCGAGTAGTTGATCTCATGCTCCATATTGTTAATTTAGGGATGAACGCCTTGGGAAGTATTGGAAAATTCTGAGAAATCAAAATCAACATTCAAGCAGACACACTTTTAACTTTGCAAAATGGTTACATAACCAGGCAAAAAGAAAGGAAAAAACAAAACCTGGCCACCTCGCCTCAAGACGCTAGCCAGAGTTCTGTGCACCTGCGCGATCCTGGTTGTGCGTGTAAACACTCTGAGAATCACCCTGTGGGGTAGTTGCCGCAAGAACGCTGCCTTGAGGTAGTGTTTCCGTCTTCACCAGCCTTCTCCTTTTAGGAGGTACTTTACTGACGGACTAGCCTGTCATGTAGTGGTGAAAGAGGGTAACTACAGGCCACTCTATAAAAAGCTTCATGTCTAGTATTTGATACATCAAAAGAGTAAATGCAGCATAAAATAAACTCCTGGAGACCCACCGTTCAAGTGAAGAACATTATCTATTGATGCATCCACCTGTACGCCTCTTTCCTATCTTGCCCTGCCTCCTAACCAGAGGTAACACTGGCTTGAATTTTATGTTGACCATTTTTTTTAATTTTTAAAAATATGTAGCTTTATCATATGTGTATGCATCCCTAAACGAAATATTTTTTAGTTTACTTGTTTGAGCTTTATAAATGTGGAAACATGACTTTATTTTTTTTTTAAGTAATAAACTTATTTTGTAAGTAACAAACTTATTTATTTTGAGGCAGGGGGAAGGGCAGAGAGGGAGGGATAGAGAGAATCCCAAGTAGGCTCCACACTGTCAGCAAAGAGCCCAGTGTGGGGCTCGAACCCACAAATCATGAGATCAGGACCTGAGCTGAAATCAAGAGTCAGACACTCAACTGACTTAGTGGTCTCATGACCACTCTGTGGTATCATGACTTTATGTAGTTTTCTGCAACTTGCCTTCTTCATACATTGTATTTGACCAGGTTATGTATGTAGCTGTAGTTCATTTCACTATATGAATATATCGCTTTTTGATTTATACATTCTCCTGTCAGTGGCCATTTGGTGGTCTCCAGTTGTTTTGCTATTGTAAACATTGTACGGCAATGAATATTCTTATGCATGTGCAAGAATCTCTGTGTCATATATTTAGTTCAACTTTACAAAATATTGCCAAAGTGTCTCTCACAGTTGTACCAATGTACAATTCTAAGAGTTAATTCAAATAATCTAATTTGTGGATTCTTTTAGTTTGCTATGTATGCAATACATTAGCCGCAAATAATGACCATATTATTTCCGTCTTTCTCCTTATATCTGTCCTATACTTGCCCTATTGAGCAGATGTCTTGTTCTGCTCTAAAAGGAACAGTAGCTTTCAATGATTCACTATTAACAGTGATGACTATTATAGGCTTTTTTAGAAAAGACAACCTTTGAATGTTAGGAAGTTTCATTTTATTCCTGTTTTACTAAGAGCTTTTTGCATGATTGGATGTTAACTTTTACTGAATGCCTTTACTACATCCACTGGGATAATCATATAACTTCTCCTTTAAGCCATTAACGTGGTGAATTAAAGTCACGAGTTTTTAGGTTAAATCATCCTAATATTCTTGGGATAAATCCAGCTTAGTCATGATGAATTATCTTTATCATACACTGGTGGACTTGATTTGCTAATATTTTGTTTATAACATTTCCGTCTATGTTCAGGAGGGATTCTGGTCTGTTATTTTCTTTCTCATACAGTCCTTCATTGATTCTACTTCAAGGTTGTACTAACCTCATTTGAGTTGGGGAGTATTGCTTCTTTTGATAGTCTTTGTAAGAGTTGTTATAAAATTAGGGTAATTTATCCTATGAAAACCTGCTAGGAATTGCCTAAAAACCAGCTAAGCTGCTGCTGCTGCTGCTGCTGCTGCTGCTGCTGCTGCTGCTGCTTCTTCTTCTTCTTCTTCTTCTTCTTCTTCTTCTTCTAAAGCTGCTGATTCAATTTCTTTAATACCATTGGAAACTCAGCTTCTCTTGTTACTTCTTTGACAAATTATATTTTTCTAGAATTCTTTCTCTTTCGGGGTGCCTGGCTGCCCAGTAGGAGAAGTGTGCAACTCTTGATCTCGGAGTTGTGAGTTCGAGCCCCACGTTGGGCATAGAGATGACTGAAATAAATAAAACTTAAAAAAATATATATAGAAATGTTTCCCTTTCTAAGAAGTTTTCGAATTCACTGATCTAATGTTATCCGTGATATGTTCATCTTATGTTTTTAACTTCTTCTGTATTTGTCGCTTTCTTCTGTTCTTTATTTCAATTACTGCCTACTTTTGCATGCTATTACCCTCTTTCTGACTGAATCTTTCCAGAGGGTCTATTTTATCTGGCATTGGCTTATTGATCATCTCTATTGTACATTTGCTGTCCCTGGCATTAATTTTTGCTCTTTATTTTTTCCTTGTGCTTTGAGTTTATTCTACGAAGTTTTTTTTTCCTTTTCTCTTTTCCTCTTTCCTTTCTTTTCTTATTTATTCAGAAAGAGAGAGTGCGCATTAGTGGGGGGAGCAGCTGAGAGAGGGGAAGAGCGAGAACTCCAAGAAGGCTCTGCATGGACAGTGCAGAGCCCAACACAGGGCTCAAACCCATGAACCGGGAGATCATGACCTGAGCCGAAATCAAGAGTCAGATGCTCAACTGACTGAACCACCCAGGTGCCCCTCCTCTTTCCTTTCTTTCCCTTCCTCTCCTCTTTCCTCTAGCTCACTAATTTTCAGGGGTTTTTTCCTAATGTAAGTATCTAAAACTATAAATTTCCCTATGCTTACCATTTTTGCCACATCTACCAGTTTTGATATGTAGAATTTTTATCACATATCATATTGTTGTATCTATGCACTGTTCAATTTCTATGATGAATTCTTACTTGACTCATAAATTATTTAGAGGTGCACTTTCTAATTAATTTCCAAAACTGGGTGGGGGGGAGTATCACTTTTCTTTCTGTTGCAGACTTCTAGTTTAATTGCATAACATAGATCTATGATCATAGGTCATAAAATGTGGTTTATGTAAGCCACATGACTTGAATGTGTTGAAACTACCCGTATGGTCTTTTATGTGGTCAATTTTTAGAAGTGTTCCGTGTGGCGGTGCCTGGGTGGCTCAGTTGGCTAAATGTCCGACTTCAGCTCAGGTCACGATCTCACGGTTCGTGAGTTCTGGTTGTCAGCACAGAGCCTGGAGCCTACTTCAGATTCTGTGTCTCCCTCTCTCTCTGCACCCCTTACCCTGCTCACTCTCTCTCTCTCTCTCTCTCTCTCTCAAAAATAAATAAAAACATTTTTAAAAAATTAAGAAATGTTCTGTGTGTACTTGAAAATAATGTCTATTCCTTGATGGATGGATGCAGAGTAATTTGTAAACATCCACTAAGTTGGGCTGCTTGGCTATATTACTCAAATCTTTCCTGACTTATCAATAATTGAAAGCATTGTACTGAAATCTCCCACTCTGTTAGCGGATTACTCAATTTCTCTCCATAGTTTTATAAATTTTTATTTTATATATTTGGGTGCTATTTTAATAGGTACCCACAATTTAGAACTATTATATCTTCCTAATGATGTAAACCTTTTATCGTCATAATGATAAAAGGCCCTAGTAATACTTTTTGCCTTATATTCCATTTTGTCTAAAATCAATATAATTACACCTGCTATCTTTTACTTAGTATATGGCTGGTATATCTTTTTAAATCATTTTACCTTCATCCTTTCTGTGTCCTTTTACTTTAAGTGTGTCTAAGTTTGTTTGTTTGTTTGTTTAGGTGAGTTATATGCCCAATGTGGGGCTTGAACTCACAACCCTGGGATCAAGAGTCATATGCTGTACCCATTGAGTCAGCCAGGCACCCCTAGGTGTGTCTAAATTTTTTTAAATGTAGGTCTGAGAATCAGTCTTTTAATAGGTGGTTTAATCTACTTATACTCCCAGTGGTTACTGATGGTATTTTCATTTCTACCATCATTTTACTTTCTATTTGTTCTTTTCTAAACTTCTTTCTTCCCCCCCTTTTTTTTCTGCTAAATTGAGCTGTTGGGTTTTTTCTTTCTTATTCTGTCTTCTCCTCTACTGGTGTGGAAGTGATACTTTCTCTGGGTTTAGTGATTACCCTTGAAATTTTACCATGCACATTTAACAAAGTCTGAAGTAAATCAGTCCCTGAGCCTTCTCAGGAAAAATACAAGGAAGTTCACTGACTCTCATCATCCTCCCCTCCCCTCCCCTCCCCTATGAATCATTATTATCCAGCCTTTGTTCCTGTCCTTTGTCAAGCCCACATATCATATACCATCATCATCTTTCATTATATTTATGCAGACAGTGTTTGTTTGCAATTATCTACATGTTTACTAATTTCTTTGCTCACAATTTCTTCTTGCATTTTTAGACCTTCCTTCTGGGATCATTTTCCTTCTTCCTGAAGTACATCTTCTAGATGTACTTGTTTTAGAGAAAGTCTGTTCATGGTAAAATTCTCAGGTTTTTTTCCTAAAAATATCCCTGGTACACCTTCATGTTTCTATTTGACACTCATTCTTGAAACGTAATTGTGCTGGCTACACAATTCTGGGTTGATGGCTATTTTCCATCTTCTTGTACTTTGAAGATGTTGTTCTATCTTATAGATTCATGTTCCTGTTACCATCTTAATTGTTGTTTCTTTGTAGTTAATTTATCTTTCCTCTCTAGCTGCTTTTAAGATCTTTGCCTGTAGTGTTCTGTGGTTTCTCTACAATATGTCCAGGTATGGGTTTCTTTTTTTTTTTTTTTTTAACCTATTTGATGTATGTGTTTCTTCTGTCCATAGGTTCACATCTTTCATCAGTTCTGGAAATTTGTAGTCATTATTAGCTTTTCAAATACTGCTTCTCCTTTACTCTCCCTTTTCTCTTCTTCTGGGATCCTGACTGGATATTTTTTAGACCTCCTCATTCCATCCTCCCTTCTCTTAACCCTTCCTTCGTATTTCTCATCTCCTTGACTCCGTGTGCGGCATTCGAGGTCATTTTCTCAGATATGTCTTCCAGTTCACTAATTCACTATTCAGCTGTTTAATCTGTTGTTGAGCCTATCCACTGAATTTTTAATATCAACAATTAAATTCCATTTGCTTCTTTTTTGGAGATGTCTAGACATTTGCAATAGTCTCTTTACCTTGCTTATTTTTTTTTAATGACAGTCTTATTGAGATATAATTCACAAACCATAAGATTCATCCTTTGGGATGAATTCATTGTGGGTTTTTTTATTTTTAATTTTTTTATGTTTATTTATTTATTTATTTATTTATTCATTGAGAGAGAGAGAGAGAGAGAGAGAGAAAGTACAAGCAGAGGAGGGGCAGAGAGAGAGAGAGAGACAGAGGACCCAAAGTGGACTCCATGCTGAAAGCAGCGAGCCTGATGTAGGGCTCAGGCTCACAAACCGTGAGATCATCACCTGAGCTGAAGTCAGTCTCTTAATCAACTGAGCCAACCAGGCGCCCTCATTCTGTGTGTGTGTGTGTGTGTGTGTGTGTGTGTGTGTGTGTGTGTTTTAATTTTAATGTTTATTTATTTTTGAAAGAGAAAGGAAGCGAGCACGAGCAGGAGAAGGGCAGAGAGAGAGGAGGAGAGAGGATCCAGAGCAGGCTCTGGGCTGACAGAAGAGAGCCCTATGCGGGGCTCCAACTCATGCACCATGAGGTCGTGACCTGAGCTGAAGTAGGACACTTAACCGACTAAGCCACCCAGGTGCCCCCAATTCATTGGTGTTTAATATAGTCACAGAAGTTGTGATACTATTACCACCATCTACTTCTAGAATATTTCTGTCACCCCAAGAAAGAAATCCCATGCCTGATTGGCAGTCACTACAAACTTCCCTCCACCCCCTCCCCTGGAAACCACTAATCTATTTTCTGTCTCTATAGAGTTGCCTATACTGGACATTCCATAATATTTCTAAGGTTCATCTATGTTGTAGCGAGTATCAGTACGTCATTCCTTCTTGTACCGAATAACAGTCCATTATATGAATATACCACATGTTGTTTATTTATTTACTAACTAAACTGATGGAAATGTAGTCGATGGAAATCTGGGCTGCTTCTGCTTTTGGCTATTATGAGGAATGCTGATACGAGCATTCATTTACCAGTTTTTGTGTGGATGTATATTTTCATACTATAAGACATATAAAAACCTAGAGGGCTGAGGGAATGTACCCAAGGAACACAAACTTTGAAGGGGGGTACCCGTCCCAAAGCTGAGGTTCAGACCTCACTAAAGAAGATGTGGTTGCAGCCCACTGGATGGCAGAGAAGACTGCAAGGTGGCTTGGGTCACAGCCTGTCCTCAGTCTCTGGAAAGGCAAGAAGTAACCTCCTGGGACACAGATGAGCTTCTCTCAGGGGACAGGTAGACAGGCACACAGGTGCATGGAAGCAGTGTGGGTACCGTGGCTGGATGGAGGCCCAGAGCATCTATTATCCATGTGAGAGGGCCACAGGAAGGTGATCACCAGGCTGGACAGGGGCTACAAGTTCACTGAGACTGTGCATTCTGGGACACCACACCACTGGAAGTCCTCTCATCAAGACTACCCTCCAAAGGTATAGCTCCGGAACCAGCAGAAGCCCCTTCCTCCCCTAATGTCTTTCCAGCGCCCCCTACTGAAAAAACTTATCATGCTCATTGTAAGGTAATCTGTCTCAAGGAATGTTGCCCATTATCCTACAGGAGGTATTGGTAACTGAATTTGGAGCTGACGGTCCATAAATTCATGATTGGCACACCAAGTACCTAAGTTTTGAATACAGGGAAAAAGAAGTTTATATGACCATCGGATCGGTAAGGGAAGTAAAAAGAAAGGGGACTTCAACTGTAACTTCCCTCTGTAGCTCCCACGTGAGTGGCTCTCAAGGTTTGCTCCGAGTCCACTCTAATCTCAGGAGCCTCTTGAAAGCACCTGCCCACTCTTTCCAGCTGCCGCACATTGCTGGGGATTCTCAAGCACACCCAGAAGCTGATGTGAGCTCACGTCTGCCCATAAAGTCAGTCTGCAACACCTCTGGAGAACTGTGCCCTCTCCCTTTCACCTGCCTTCCCAGCCTCTCACAAGGGCCTCTGGAATGCCACAGGGCAGAGGGTTCTGGGAAATGTAGTTTCTGCTTCTCCGTGCCACAGAGGAGACCTCAGAAGGTGGAGACAGTGACAAGACACAATCCCTTAGAGACCTGAGCTAAAGCAGAGTCTTGAGTCAGATCCCCCACATTGACACTTGTCCAAGGGAGGCTTCCCAGTAACCGCTGAAATGGGCATTTGCCCTCAGGGTCACCCACCCTTCCCTTTGCTTTCCAGTCAGGCTCCCCTACTGATCTCAAGTCCGGGATGTTTGGTTTGATGGATTTTAGTGCTGAGGGACCTTGGAGATTTCCCCTACTCTCTGCACAGCCAACAATACATTAAAAGTTTTTGGGTTCCCCCACTCCCCAGGATCCAGTTGGTTTTTAGGGAGGGAGCCCTTCAGAGAATCTAGTCCATCACACTGCCAAAAGCAGATGATCCAGGCTACTTTTTAATAGGATAATTCTAACTCTGAACCCTCCTTTAAAGTCAGTGGAGTACTTTTGATGCCATTGCTGGCAACAGAAAAAAAACTAAGAAAGAAGTGATTCAAACTTGTGGCTGTTTCCCAGAGGCCTTTGAGGATCTGATGAAAGGAAAAAATATATCCTCAACACATGTTGCGTACAATTTCAGGTGGTTTAAAGACCCCTGATGCGCATTCTCAGACCCTAGTCACGGAGAGTAAGAACCTGACCAAAGAGAAATAAGGTCCCATACAAAAATCTCCGCCCAGCTTTTATAAAGAGGACAAAGCCATTGGGATTTTTCTCCCAATGCTTTTCTAAACACAAATAAAAGCATCCATTGAATCATCTGTCAAGGAGCAATGACAATCCCCATGGAGTGGTTGGGCAGGGACAGTAAGGTTGCAAGAAGTATTAGTTCCGTATACACTATCCGGGTACAGCCCAACAAATGTTTACTGACTGCGTAACTGAGAACCGGTTCTGGTTAATGGGATCCAGCTTTGTCTGCTGGGTCCATTTAGAATTATGACTTGCCCATTGTTCAATGGGGGATCCTGTAGCCAAACAAATGAATAGTTAATTGGAAGTCAGGCAACTAGGGCTTTTTGCTTTAGGTGGAAACTTAATTCCCAGACAATCCATACATTATGTATAGACTGCCTTGACCTGCTTCTACGCTTGGCACTCAAGCCAGGGCCCAGCACAGGAAGATCATGGAAGGGGGGTGGGGATGAGAGCGAGGGTGGGGGTGAGTGGCCCAATTTAGAGCTTCCCTCTCACACTGCAGGGATGAGGAACCTCCAGGCCATCAGAGTTGAACACACAACACTTGATTGATCATTAGGATATCGCTGTGGTTGCCTCTCCTACAGTCCAGAAGGTAATCTTTCAGAACTCCTATGCGAAGCAGAGTTCAGCTGCCTTCAGAAGGAGTTTGCAGTTTCTTATAAAGTGAGCTAGGCATTTACAATAGGACCCAGCCATGCCATTTACCAAAGACATACTTATCTAAAGAAATGAAACATTTGTCCACACAAAGACTTGTACCTGAATGTTCCTGGCAGCTTTATCATGATAGCCCCACACTGGAAACAGTTCAAACGTCCTTCAACTGGAACATGGATTAAGAAAACTGTGGTACATCCAGACAATAGAATTCTGCTCCATAATAAAAACAACGGAACTCTTGATATATATGATATGAATGAACCTCAAAAGCATCACACTAAAGCTAGATGATTTATATTTATATGGAATTTAAGAAAAGACAAAATTATATGGGCACCTGGGTGGCTCAGTTGGTTAAGCGACTGACCCTTGGTTTTAGCTCATGTCATGATCTCACAGCTCCTGGGTTCGAGCCCCACATTAGGCTCTGCGCTAACAGCACACAGCCTGCTTGGGATTCTGTCTCCCTCTCTCTGTATCCCTCCCCCACTTGCTCTCTATCTCTCTTTCTAAAAATAAACAAATAAGCATAAGAAAAGAAAAGACAAAACTATAATGACATAAAGAAGGTCAGTGGTTTTCAGGGTTTGGGGGTGGCAGGAGGGAGTGACTACAAAGGGGCACAAGGGAATTTTCTGAGATGATGTGATTATTCTGTATCATGACCGTGGTGGTGGTTACATGAAAACATACACTTACAAATCGCATTGAATTGTGCTTAAAATGAAAGAATTTCATTGTGTGTAAATTGTACCTCAATAAAGCTGATTTTTAAAAAAAATTAGGTGGGGGCACCTGGGTGGCTCAGTCAGTTGAGCATCTGACTTTCGCTCAGTCATGATCTGACTGTTCGTGGGTTCGAGCCCTGTGTTGGGCTCTGTGCTGACAGCACGGAATTGGCTTCAGATTCTCTCTCTCTCTCTCTCTCTGCCCCTTCCTCATGCTCTCTCTCAAATATATTTTTTATTTTTTTAATGTTTATTTATTTATTTTTGAGAGAGACAGACAGAGAGAGAGAGCTGGGGAGGGGCAGAGAGAGAGGGGAGACAGAATCCCACAGGTTCAAAGCCCAGAAAGGAATTCAAGTCCTTCCTAGGATGTGGAACAGGCTACCGAAACCCCCTGGTGGGGCTCAAGGGGACCCAGAAGTGCTTCAGATGACTGAGCTTCTGGTCTTAGCTTCCTCTGGATAGAAGCACCGCCTTCCCAGAGCTTCCCACCCAAGAAACATATTTCTTGCCACCAGCATGATTATCACAAGTTGTCCACCTTCTACCACCTTCATTTGGCCTCCCACAGACCTTGGAAAGCAGCTGTGGTGATCACCCCCATTCTGTAGGTGAAGAAACCGAGACTCAGAGAGCTTGGGTGGCTGTTCCAGGATCACACAGCCCTGAATCCACCCAGAAGGGGCCAGATCCTACCTAAGTCTTCTCTCTTCAAAGCCCTCACTTTCGGCAGCACATGGTCCACTTGGTGAATGGCTCGCCTACTTTTTTTTTTTAATGTTTTTTATTTTTGAGAGAGAAAGAGACAGCATGAGTGGGGGAGGGGCAGAGAGAGAGGGGGGGGGGGGAGACACAGAATCTGAAACAGGCTCTAGGCTCTAAGCCGTCAGCACAGAGCACGATGCGGGGCACAATGCGGGGCTCAAACCCACAAGCCATGAGATCATGACCTGAGTCAGATGCTTAACTGCCTGAGCTACCCAGGTTCCCCTCGCCTAGTTTTAAAGGATCAGGCCTATGAAGATACATTGAAAAGTGAAAATATTCAGGGTACCTGACTGGCTTAGTTGGTGGAGAATGTGATTCTTGATCTCGGGGTCATGAATTTGAGCCCCACATTGGGCAGGGAGTTACTTTAAAACAACTTTTTTTAACTTAAAAAAAAGAAAAGAAAAAAAAAGCCAAGATTTTCTAAAGACTAATAGCTCTGGGTCTCTGTAACATTCTTGTAGGTGATTAAATTTCAAAGTCTGACAACACAAAGTTCAGGGCTAACAGTTCTTAAACCATTTTTTAAATATTTAATTAATTATGTATGTATGTATGTATGTATTGAGAGAGAGAGAGAGAGAGAGAAAGACAGAGAGAGAAAGAATCCCAAGCAGGTTCCCTGCAGCCAGAACAGAGCCTCATGTGGGGCTCGAACCCACGAACCGGGAGATCATGACCTGAGCAGAAACCATGAGTCGGACGACTAACCAACTAAGCCACCCAGGCACCCCTCAGAAATTCTTAAATAGACTTAAAAGAAAGAGTGCTGGCTTAGAGTGTGGAGACAGGACGCGGGTCTGCCTTTGCTTCTAACTTGCTGTGTGACTTTAGACTTCAGTTGCCTTAGCTGCTGAGTGACAGAAATAGATGAGATCAAAGGCTCGCCAGAGAGCCCTGTGTGGTGCCTGGGTCATCACCTTGGAAACCGTATCGGGGGCAAAGGGATGGCACCCGGGGCCCTGTTTCTCTTCACTCAGAGTGGCTCCACTTGTATCCGCTTTCTACCCCGGGCCCCCTTGCCAGATGCTGCCTTAGCCCAGGTTCCCTAGAAGCAGAGCTCGAGGCAGGATATGTGTGTGTGCCGCCACTGGGAGAGGGATGCAGCCAGGGAAGCTGCAGTGAGGAAAAGGGGGCGAGACAGACGAGGACAGAGAGCTTTGCCGAGCTGGCCGCCATGAGCGTCAACTATGCTAGATCCGGTGGGACCTTCTCTAAAGAGGCTCTGTGAAGCTTAGGACAGTTCATCCAGAAAGAGGAAGCAAAGATTTCTCTGCCAAACCCTGTTTCTTGTCGGTCAAAGTTTCACTCCGTGGAGTGTCCGACACCCCTGAACTTCTGAAAGCAGAAGTTCGGAGGGGGTGTGGGTGCAGTTGGCTTGTGCTGGAATGAAACAGGTGGCAAGCACCTGGAAGACAGGCGTGGCTGAGGGGACCTTAGGTGACGCACCAGAAAGTAACCGATATGGCAGTAATTGAAAAAGAGTGAGAACATCTGCTACATAAAAGTTGAAGCCACTGGGCTGGACAATCCCAAAGGACCTTCCCAGCTAAAAAGTTCATTGGGACATGTTTCAGTGGAATGGCAGCTCAGAGGGCTGAGACCATCCACCCTTCTTGGGTGAAGGAACCATGTCCCCAGAGAGTTGCAAGCAAGATCCTTGGAAACGTGTGCCACTCAGTGCCCAAGGGTTGATGCCAACTTTGCTCTGCCCCTCGGCCCCCAAATGTCCATGCAATTTGAGAGCACATGAAGATGATGTTCTTAGAATCCTGATGAGACAGGAAAGAGAGGGACTGATAATCCCTCCAGGCTGGGGCAAGGGGGGGGCGGGTTTCATCATGTTCATTCAGGAAGGCCTGGCCCCCCGTCAGCCTGGGATCCCTTCCACTCAGGGGGCAGCTGCCAGCTCCAGACGGGAGATAGATTTGTGGGTACTTAAGGGATTGGAGGATTAAATGGGCCAGAGAAGCTTCCTCCACACAGCCTCATCCTCTAATGGCTGGAAGCCCAACCCTGGGTGTTATTAAACTGATATTACATCATAGGCACTTCATACCCCTTCCTTTGAAGCCAGGCTTGCAAAGCCAGCAGGGAATAAGAGATTGGGGTCAGAGCTGGCACATACATAGATCAATCTGTAGGAGGAAGATCAGACTCACCAAAATTAAATCTGGGATCCAGTCTGAGCATTGTCATTGGCTGACCCTGGGGATGCTACTTCGGCTCAGGACACTGGCTTTCTCTGCTGCGAAACAGGGACACTGCCAACTCTGCTCATGACCTGGTGAGGAGCAAATGAGAGAAGAAAAGCTATAAAGCCAACCTGCCCTTTAGTGGGGCTGCAGTGGGCGCCAGGGTGTGGCCTGTGGGCTGCTGGCGCCCAGGATGGGGCTGATGGAAAGTGACCCCGGGGCAGGCACCAGTCACAGCCAGGATAGGACATGGGCTCTGATCAAAACGAGAAGGAATAAAAACTCGGCAAGTCTCCCAGCAGAAAAGACAGGAAGGAAAATGGAACTGAAACAGGCACAGCTGGGACCCCTCAGGTCACACAGGACACATCAGGTCCAGGGGCAGACTGCAGTAAAGAAGCAACCCACCAGTGCCAGGTTCTAGGACAAGTGCTCCATGTGCACCACTCCACTTAATGATCACACCCCGCGATGCAGTAGATGCAACAGGATTCTCCTTGTTGCAGATGAGTAAACTGAGGCTGGGAGCGGTTGAAGAATTCACCCAAGTGTCACGGCAAGTTAGGAACAGTACCGGGATCGAAACCCAGGCCATCTGCTCGCAGACTGTTCTTGGGATCTGCCCTTTGTTCTTTCTTCTCACAGGGACGCCGTCTCCCCAGGCGGCCTCTTGGGTTCTGACTGTCATCTGTATTCCTCGGACTCGCAAGTCAGTCTGCCAATGTCCCAGATCTGGCCTGAGCTCCAGATCCACAGGACCAACAGCCTTCCCGACCCACCTCAGGCATGCGTCCAAGGAAGAAGTCTCACTTACCCTAAACCTGCTCCAACCCACTTCCCAGAGGGCATCTCCACCATCCACCCAGCTGCAGAACCTGGCCAGAGCCTGGACTCCTCTTTCTTCACCCCTGACATCCAAGTCACACGCATGGTACCCTCCATACAACTGAGGTTGTCAAATCTCTCCTTGCCACGGTGGCTCCTACCAGAGCAGGCCCCTCACTAGAACACGGGCACACCACATACTCCCCGTGGCGGTCTCCAGTCCTGCCTCCTCTCATCCGCCTAACACTACAATGCAAATATAATGGGGCCACTTCCTAGGCTGTCCTTCCCAGGACAAAGGCCCTCTTCATCTGCGCCCTTCCCCAGGCCAGCTCCTCTTGCTCTGCTGCGCTCACTGAACCTCCTTCTGTTCTCCAAACACCAGCTTCTCTCTGGATGCTGAGCCTCCTGGCTGGCGGATCCCTCTGCCTCAGACACTTCCGCACTCACTGTGTTCCCTCCATCCCTGCTCAGATTTCACTGTCAGCTCGGAAGTCCAAAGTCGCCAGATGCCTGGTCTGACCCCACCCTTCCAAGTCTCTGAGGCCACAACACTGAGTACTTTCCCCACCACACCATTTACCAACGCCCCCTTCAGCCACCATATGTAAGCCTTACTAGAGCAAGGTTTGTGCGTTCTGGCCCCACGGTGCCCTGCTCACAGCGGGGAGTTAATAGACGTTTGAGTGGGAGAGAGGGCAAGCGACTTTTCCAAAGCCACAAAGTCTAAGAGAGTGACAAATCCAGAATTGGAATCTGCACCAACTCATCCGACCCCACCCCAAGTTGGAAACAATTAGCTACTCCTCTCCGTATTACCCTCTTATCCCGCCCATCATTTAATTCTTAGCGTCACGGACCACAGAAGTGACATTTTATAAAGCGACATCTTCCATTTGAAAGATGGGCGCGCAGCGCAGTTGGGGAGGACATCCCTCCGTCCCCCGCCGTCCCTATCCCCAAGGACAAGGGAAATCCCGCCTGGCCTCCTCCCCCGGGGGCATCTGGGTCTGGTGAGTCTTTCTCCGGCCCGACTCAGACCAGTATCCGGGCCTCGGCCAGCCTAGGCAAAGCTTCCCGCCCAGACCTCGCCGACGTCCCCAGCAAAGCCCAGCCCCCACAGGGCCACACGCGCTGCGCGCGCAGGCCCGCACTGCACCCCGCTCTCCTCCGGGGACGCCACCTCGGTCGCGTACCTCCTACCCCCGTCCGGGCGCGCCCCGCCTCCCTGGTTCCGTCCGCCTCGCGTCCCTCCCCTCCTCCCCGCCTGCGTCGGCCCCGCCCCGGGTCCCGCCCCTCCCGCTCGCGCCCCCCGGGCTGAGCGCTCTCCCGCCGGTCCGCCACGCCCCGCCCCGCGCCCGGTGTCCGCTGTCGCCACCGCCGGGGCAGGGGACCGCTTCCCCAACTTGGAAAGCGGGGCCGCAGCGCCCGCCGCCGGCGGGGCAGCCATGGAGGCAGCGGCGCGGAGGCGGCAGCATCCGGGAGCGGCGGGCGGCGCGAGCGCGCAGCCGGGCGCGTCCTTCCTGCAGGCCAGGTGGGCGCGTGCTGGCGCGGGGAGCCGGGACCTGGGGGCGGGGTCCCCGCTGGAGGAGCCCGGGGCGGCCCGGGGGCTGCCCTCGCTGCGCCCTGGCGCCTGGGCCCGGTCTCCACTTCCCTTTCTCTTCCTGGGGGTGCCCCGGGCCCGGGCCGGCTGGAGGACAGTCGCTGCTCTGGGGAGACCTCTCCAGGGGTCCAAGAGACTCGAGGTGGGGGGCGGCGGGCCACAAGACACCTCCGCTCACCTTGCCCCCAGCTCAGCTGCCCGCCCCGGGCTCCATTTCCAAGTTCTCGGGGTCCCTACAAGCTGAATAGGACTTGGATTCTGGTATTAATCGGGAAGCTCACTCCTTATCCCAAGACTGAGAATGGAAATGCCAGGGACAGGGAAGTGTGGAAGCTTTCCTCCATGAGGGAGGGCTTTTCTCACTCTTGTGCTGCTCCCTTCTCTCTCCAAAGGGAAGAAGTTCTTGGTTTATGTAGTTGAGACCAGGAGTGGCCGAGGAAGAGGCACGGAAACCACCATTTAGTCTTTCCCTCCATTCTGCCTTCACCCTGTCCTATAGGCCAGAAACATTCCTTGCGTTGAGCAGGCCTTTATTAAGCGCCTCTGCTGTGCCCAGTGCTGTGAAGCCGGGAGGGGCTCACAGTGCGGAAGGGGCTGAGAGGTCATCGCGGAGAGCAGCGGCGAGGAAGTGGCACTTGAGCCGGGTCTCAGAGTACTCAGTAGGTGACTCAGGGACGAAAAGTTCTTCCAGCCAGGGCGAAAGCTTGAGGAAAGTCAGGTGGGCAGGGGTGCTGGAGCTTTCTGGTGTAGAGTGGCAAGAGATGTGGACTGATTGGGAAGGGCCTTTCCTGGCAGCTGGGCTGGGGTGAAAGCCTAGACTTCCCAATTTAAGGAAATTTAAGGCGATGTTCACTCTGTGGCAACTCTGTGCCTACTTAAATGTTGGGCCCTGTGTGCCTCACTTGCCTCACCCTAGTTCCTGCCCTAAATGGCAGGTTAAGAATGCAGCCTTTATTCTGTAAGCACAGGGGAGCCATGGAAAGTTTTTGAGCACTAGTATGCTCAGAGTCAATTTTAGGAAGTTTGTGGTATGATTAGGGATGAGGGAAGAAATCTGAGGGACTTGGCTGAGGGCAGCCCTTTCTCCTGCTACTGAGGGACATCTCTGTTCTGGATCTCCTTCCACGTTGGGGGTCTTTGACTGCCCTGAACTGTGGAAGTCCAATCAGAACAATGTGTGGGTATCAGATATGATCACCACTTTATCTTATGTGCGGGGCTTCCATATGCAGTATCTTTCTCAGTGGCAAGACCCAGGGTCTACACCTAAGGCTTCTGCTCCTACTATTCCACTTTGGCTGCTGAGGGGTAATGTTCCCCTTCATTCCTGATGAGCTCACTACCAGCAGGGTGTTCCCTGAGGATGGCATGAGGGCTGACTCACTTCCAGGGTATCTCTGCCACCATCTTTGGGTACCTCTAGGATCATTTTCAGTATCATTGTTGTTTAAGACAGTAGGTACCATCATCCTGTCCAATTCCTAAGATGCTTGGATTTCCTCTGCTGCATCCATGCTTTGCTTGCATACCTCTAATGACACGGTGCTCACTACCTTTCAAGGTAGCCCATTCCAGCTTCCACCTGTTCTGTTGACAGTTTTTGTATCACAATCAACATAATAATGCCTATCATTAAATAGCACTGGAGGACTTAGAGTAAAAAATCATTGGTTCTGTGTTCCGCCTTTCCCTTGCACCAGAGACAACCTTCTTTTAGCTCTTTGTACTAGAATTAAATTCATATTTTTAAGTTATATTAACAAATACTATGTAACACTTTCCACAGACCAGGTCCTGCTCTAAAGTTTTGAACATAATAATTCCACCACAACTCTCAAGATAGGATCTACTATTTTTTACAGGTGAGAACATTGAGGCCCAAGAGAGATTAAGTAACTTGCTCAAAATCTGTTTAATGGCAAAGCTGGGATATGAACCTAGGTGCTCTCTAAAGTCTATATTCATTTTTGTTTAATGTTTTATTTATTTTTGAGAGAGAGAGAGAGTGTGTGTGTGTGTAAGTGGGCGGGGAGGGGGGAGTTGCAGAGAGAGAAGACAAGCACTGAATTCCGAAGCAGGCTCCAGACTCTGCATTGTCAGCACAGAGACTGATGCAGGGCTCCAACTCATGAACTGTGAGATCATTATCTGAGCCGAAGTCAGATGCTTAACCGACTGAGCCATCCAGTCTAAAGTCTATATTCTTAAAAGCTATGCTCAACTGCCATTTCTTGGTTTATCAATTGTAGCTTCTAAGATAATGTTTCCCGATTTCCTGTTATGATTTGGCTCACTTACACCTCCCCCATATTCACAAGATGGTTCTTTTTATCTATTCTTAGTTTTGTTGTTGTTTTTTTTTTTTTTATCTATTCTTAGTTTTTAAACTATTTTTAGTTTTTCTCTTTGTTACCCTTGTTAGCCTCAGGGAACATGCATACACTATTATTTCTTTTTTGGGCAACTGTAGGCAGTATCTCTTGCTTCCTTTTTCAAAGGTGAATATTAGTCCTCTACCCTAATGTTTAGCTTTTCTTACCCTTTCCCCAGCTCCTTTCCTCTATAGATTTACTTTCATGTTCTCGAGGTTAATGGTATTTACCTGCTGTTTTTCAGTCATAATTGTGTTCATGTTTTGTGTGTGGATGGATTCTAAATTCTGAAAAAAATCAGTATACAATATTTTTATTAGTTAAGCCATGTGAACATTATTCCCTACAAAGCCAAGGAATATTTAACAGTACCATATGCTTTCTTATATTGCTTTTGTTTTTCCTGGGGTTTCTAATTGCCTTTCTTTTTTCCCCCCTCTTATACTTGCCTTCATTTTCTCATTTTTCATTTGAACTTTCCATCATGTCAGGTACTTTACCATTCTTTATGGTAAATCAGTCCCTCTATAGTTCCCATTTATGGGTCCCTGGCTGAGTCCTTCCTTTTCTGCCAGGGAGTCCTACAGATGCTGACTGCTTTTAATATTTCAACTGTATATTATGTGTTTCCCAACTGTCATGGTATCAGTTTCCCCATATGGTAGACTTATAAAGCTGTGGAGGAGAGAAAAGGCCATCCTTGTCTTGGGTTACCTGCCATTGTGCTTTTATTAGTGTTCTCAGCAGCAGCTTCTGATGACTGAGATGTAGAGCTGGCACAGGCCAGGGGCTCAGTTTGTGAAGTCTGTGGAGTCAGGAACTTGGGACAGGCCTGAGGTTGCTCATCCCCAGGACAAGGACTGGGGAAGAGGATGGCCTTCATTCTCCATGATCTTCCTCCTGTGGTCAGAGTCCCAACAGAAAAAAACCATCAGATGCTGACCAATCTTGATTCCCAAGTTGAGTGCCCTATGTCTGCTCTTTTTTTTCCTGTCCCACTAAGCCAGCTGGACTAATGACAGGGATTCCCATTAACTGAGGTGCCCCCTTAGGTAGAGGAGGAAATAATTACTGAGCCCCTAGTATCTCTTAGGTATCCACAGCTTACAGAGACCCATACCCAAGTGCTTCCCCAGGCTTTCAAAATACCTTTCTTCTCTGTACCAAACATCTTACTCTTTGCCCAGTTTGGAAGTTACCAGAATAAAACACTGAGGGCTGTTATCCTCTTTCTTCCAGCAAGTTCTTCAGACCTGGAGTTTCCCACCATCTGCTTTTTCAGGCCTTGACTGATAGTCACTAAGGGGAAGGGCAGGTGGGGACCTCTAAGCCAGTCCCTCATCTCAGACCCATCTCAGATGAATCCTCACAGTTTCTGAGTATCTGCTCAGTCTAAAGCCCCTCCAGTCCCTCCCTTCTCTTCCTCTTCACCAATAAGCCAGGCATTCATCTCCATGCAGTGCCTTTCTCACTTCCACCTCCGGGCCTTTGATCTCGCCCTCCTATTGCTTTTCTGCCTACTTAAATCCACCCATCCATGTTTCCTGGCTCTCTTCCTTCATGCCAGCTTTGCATACTGCTCCAGGCCTTACTGAGCCTTCTCTGTCTTGACCTCCTCATATGTCACATAGTTTATTATAATAGAAACAGGATAGCAAACTATTTAGAGCACAGATCTTGAATTCATATAGACACAGATTTGAATTTATGCTGTTCAGGACTCATGGGTTACAAGTGACATAAAGCCAGGGTGAATGGCAGCACCCTTAGCAAAAAGGAATGTATTGGCTCATGTGGCCAAACCTTTAGCTTGGGGTTGCCTAGAACTCTCAGGGCTTTTCCTCTTCTTTTTCCCCTGGTCCTCTCTGCAGGGTTGCTTCATTCTCACCTGGCTGTTCTTTAAGGCTCGCCCCTTAGTCACACATGGCCCTGGATTTGCATCCTTAGCATCCCAGTGCCAGAAAGGGAGGGACTCTTTCCACCAGCTCTAATTAGAAACATCCCACCGGGCTGGCTTAGGTGACTGGCCCTCCCTGTGACTAAGGAAACCTCATCTCTTACTAGAAGCAGCTTGGAGTGGGAAATAGGCCGACAAAAGGAATAGTTGCTGTAGCTCCATACCACACAGGTGATCTTGGGTAAGCACTTAAGCCCTGTAACACACGAGGGGAACAACCTCCTGGTATTGCTGTGAGGATTCAGTGAGATGGTGTAGGTGAAGCTCCTAACACAGAACACACTCAGCACTCAGTAAGTGGTGGGGCACTCAGTAGAAGAGAGGGGAAGGCTTAGTTGACCCAAGAAAGGCCCACCCCACCTCTTACCTGCCACCAGAGGATGATGAGATCTCCCAGAGCTTGGCCCTCTGCCTCTGGGTTACTCTACCAGCCCACTGTGGACCATTGTTAGAATTGCCCGAAAGGGATCTCAGAAAGTTATGGACGCCATAGTAGCACTGAGAAGAGGAAAAAAACCTTCACGATGCCTCTAAGCTAATGTTTGCCAGTAAAAACAATGAGTAACTGGTAATCAAGATTGTTTAAAATCAACCAGTGATCACTAAGCATCAACCAGGAACTGAGCCAAGAACGCTGGGTAACATGGACCATTCACACAGCTTCTGTTCTCGGCACAAATAGAGCAATAAAACTCACACTTCACTCATTGTAAGAAGTAGCAGACTGTTTGTCACTGGAGGTGTGCAAGTAGTCTCAGGGAGGATTTGGACGCTGATGGGGTGGTGGGTGAGTTGAAGAGAACCTTAAAACCCATCCATCTTCTTAAGGGTGTACATAAGAACAAAGCTCCAGACCCATGAGGTCATGGCTAGACAGGGAGTTAGTGATGAAGCACTCCCTGTACTGGAGCTGGTGGGGCTTTGGGAAAAGACTTATTAAGGAAGCCTTCCTGGAGGAAGTGGCATAGGCACTGGCCCTTGAACTTCAGCTCATCTGTGAAAAACAGATGGCTAACGACTTTGCAGGAGGGACGGGCATCGAAAGATATGTTGTCAGATGGTGTTCCACTTCTTGCCATGTCTCTTGCATCAGCTTGTCTCCGCTGGCTGCTCTTGCTGTGGATTAGTGAGACAGGGTACACCAGCAGCCCTAGTCTCACCTCCTCCAGGTTCAAGAAGGAGGGAAAGAGACTGTTGATCTGAATCTATGGTCTAGGAGGCTGATCTCCCTGAAGGGCTGTGATTGGTCCAGCTCAGGTCACATGCCCATCTGGTGGCCCAATCATTGTGAACATGATGATGGCATAGAGGTTAAAAATACAAGCTCTGGAGCCTAGTCATTTAGGCTCCAATATTTGGCTGTGTAACTTTGGGCAAGTTACTTAACATCTTACACCTCAGTTTTTCCACTTGTAAAATGGGGGTAATATTCCAACCTCAAAGGGTTTCTGTGAGGAGTAAAAGCGTTGAATGAGATAATGCATGCAAACAGCCATGATGTGCCTGGAATATCGTAAGTGTTCAATAAAGGTTCGCTGTTGTCATCCATCATCATGATTCACATTTTCCAGCTACATTTGCATCTTTGCCCCATTAGATGTCCCCATCATGCTATAGGTGAGAATGCCCAATGGTTATTATACCTGTTTGGCAGTTTCCTTACTGAATCACAGAGAAGCTAAGCTTCCAGGACAGCTGGAATCCATTCCCAGGACACGTCCCCCTTGGCCTCGGAGCCAGTATTTCCCGCAAAACTCATTTTCTAGAAATTAATCCTCTTGCCCTCAAATCCCCATACCTTTCTGTGGCTCATCTCAGGGGGAAGATTCCCATGGGAGGAGAGAAGAGCTGACCCCTCTTGTCTGGTTCCTTCCCAGGCACAGCTCCGTCAAGGCTGATGAAGCTGCCGGCACAGCTCCCTTCCACTTTGACCTCTGGTTCTACTTCACCCTGCAGAACTGGGTTCTGGACTTTGGCCGCCCCATTGCCATGGTGAGTGTGAAGCTATGGACAGAGCCCCTACCAGCAGCGAGAACACAGTGTGACGTGAATTAGCTGAGTGACCTTAGACAAGGCACTTCCCCTACCAGTAAACTGCAAGAACAGGCCTGGATGCTTTCATGTGCTTTAGCTCATGACTGTGCCAACAAGTGGGGATCTGGGGCCTGAATAGTCATATTGTCTCCTCTCATAGGGGAACTGGTGGCCCTAAACAGTGATACCGTGCCCTTCTTCCATCCCACCATCCCATACCCAGGTTTAACCAAATCACCAAGCCATACAACAGGGTATGGGAAAGAAAACAGAGCATCCCCACAGCCTTGGTATATTATTTTTCTGGAGGTAAAGAGTATAGGTTGATTTTGCATGGCTCTGAGCCTCGGGTAATTTTTAGTGCTATCTTGTGAAACCATCCCCTTCCCTCCAAGGCTAGTTCATGCATCAGTGTACAAGGGTGGTCTGTACAGAGATCAATACTGGAAGAGTATTGAAACTCCTGGCTTGTCATAAGTAGGTAGGCAGGTAGGTAGGTAAGTAGGTAGGTAGATTGATAGATAACAGAATGTGAAAAATTGAGTGATGTACCACCTTGCATCAAATTGTTCATTTTTGCGTGTGGGTGGTAACAATAACAACATCCGATGCTGAAACTGACACCTTGCACATGCTAGTGATAATGCAAATTAGCAAAGCCCTTTTGAGTTTTTATTTATTTATTTTTTTAGTGATATCTACACCTACCATGGGGCTCGAACCCACGACCGGGGGATCAAGAGTCACACGCTCCTCTAACTGAGTCAGCCAGGCGACCTATAGCAAAGCCCTTTTGGAAAGCAGTTTGTCAAGATGATAACTAGGCACCTAAAGAATAGTGCCTAGTTGGGGCGCCTGGGTGGCTCAGTTGGTTAAGCGTCTGACTTTGGCTCAGGTCACGATTTCATGGTCCGTGAGTTCGAGCCCCGCGTCAGGCTCTGTGCTGACAGCTCAGAGCCTGGAGCCTGCTTCGGATTCTGTGTCTCCCTCTCTCTCTCTGTTCCTCCCCTGTTCATGCTCTGTATCTCTCTGTCTCAAAAACAAATACACATTTTAAGAAAGAAAGAAAGAAAGAAAGAAAGAAAGAAAGAAAGAAAGAGTCTAGCATATGCACTTTTGTTGAATTAATAATAATAACAACATTAAGGTAGAAATAGTGGTTAACATACATTGAGTGCTTACTCTGTTCTAAACCTGTTAAGTGTTTAAACTCATTTGATCCTCACCTCAACACTCTTATTAATCTTGATTTCATAGATGGGAAGACTCAAGGGTAGAGAGGGCCACCCACGTAGCAAGAAGAAGAGCCAGCATCTGCGTGCCGGCACTCTGGCCCCAGAGCCTACCCCCTTCCTGTCTTGTGTATATCCAGGACCCTAATGTGTCCTTCCCTCCTGACCCAGTAAGACCCCTTCCAAGAATCTGCCCTGAAGACATAATCAGCAGGAAGACAAGAGCCTCTATACCCAATGGTGTTCCCTGTAGTGTTGCTTACCTTGAACGTGACTTCAGTGTCCAGCATAGGGACTGGGTAAATCAACTTTTTGTATCCAGTACAGAGAACATTATCTGGCCTTTAAACAGGAATCATAGATACTATAGAGCAACCTGGGACGTTGAAGGAGCATAAAGGTATAGAAGTGATAGGCATCCTGCCTGACTGCAAGTCAGTGACAGTCTTAACATCTTGTACACATGGGATCAGAGGCTTGAAGGGGATTAAGAAAAGCTGTTCTGGCAGCACTGTTGGAGCGGATTTATGGTAGATGCTGTTTCTCCTTTGGGCAGACTCTCCATAGGGTGTACATGTTGTTTTGAAGTGTGGGAGAAAGAAAAGAGACTGAGTCGGCGTTCGCGATCAGGTTTGTAGGTGACCTTAGGCAAGTCAGTGTCTACTGGGCTTTGGTTCTCTCATTCATAAGAATGCTGGTTGGCCTGGCTGCTCTGATCCCCCTTCTGGAAAGAAGGCCCCATATATTGGGGACCAAAGGAACTGCCATGGGGGAGGGAGAAATGAGGCCAGGAGCAGGCTTATGGCTCCCTCACTCATTAGGACCCAGCCACAACAGGCCGTGGGGGTCTCCTGCAGGGCAAATCACTTCCCCACCCTGCCCAGCAACCTAAGTGGGCTTGTTAGGAGAGTAGACATTTGAAAAGCTTGTATATACACTGGAGCTTCTGCAATGTAGGCATAGCAGTCCCAAATTTGTAATCGCAAAAAACAAAGTCTTACAAGTTATAAAAGTAGTATGTAACAAGTCAACTAATACCCAGGCGTATGAAGAAGTGTTGGAGTCTCCCTTTCCAGTCCCACCCCTGGAGGTTTGAGACACAGCAACCCCACTCCTTTCTCTGCTCATGCAAACATATATACACTCTTTTCCCCTTTCTAACCCAAATGGGATTTTCCTTTACACCTTATTCTACAGCTTGCTTGCTTTACTTTAGAACATATCATGGCTGTCTTTCCATGTCAGTATGTATAAGGTATCATTTCTGATAGTGGCTCCTTCACCATGGTATATATCTTTTCTTAAGAAACGGAAGTATAGGGGTGCCTGAGTAACTCAGTTGGTTAAGCGTCTGACTTCTGCTCAGGTCAGGTCATGATCTCGCGGTTCGCGAGTTCAAGCCCCACATTGGGCTCTTCACTCTTAGCGCAGAGCCGGCTTCGAGTCCTCTGTCTCCTCTCTCTCTCTCTCTGTCTCTGCCCCTCCCCCCTTCTCTCTCTCAAATATAAAATATTAAAAAAAAGAAACTGAAGTACAGTTGACATACAAGTTTATGTCACATCAAGTGCATGACATAGTGATTCGACAATTCTATATGTTATGCTGTGCTCACCACACTGAGTGTAGTCACCATACCACATTATTACAATATTAGTGACTACATTCCTTATGCTGTACTTTTCATCCCCATGACTTACTCATTTTATAACTGGAAGTTTGTGCCTCCTAATCCCCTCCACCTATTTTGCTCATCCCCGACATCCTCCCCTCTGGCAGTCACCCATTTGTTCTCTGTATTTATGATCCGTTTTCTCTTTGTTGGTTGGTTGTTTTTTAGATTCCACATATAAGTGAAAGCACATGGCATTTATCTTTCTCTGACTTACTTCACTTAGCATAGTACCCTCTAGGTCCATCCATGTTGCAAATGGGAAGATTCTTTTTATGGCTGAGTAATGTGTTGGTGGTGAAAACCTAACCCTCCTACAGTGTTGGTGGGAATGCAAATTGGTGCAGCCACTGTGGAAAACAGTATGGAGGTCCCTCAGAAAATTAAAAATAGAAATACCAAATGACCCAGTAATCCCATTACTGGGTATTTACCCAAAGAAAACGAAAACACCAGTTCAAAAAGATACATGCACCCCTGTGTGCATGGCAGCATTATTTCCAATAGCCAAGTTATGGAAGCAGCCCAAGTGTCCATCAGTAAATGAATAAAGAAGTAAGTGGATAAGGAAGATGGGGTACGTGTATCCAACGTCTATATCTTGATATAGATTAAGATCTAGAGATACACACTGAATAAGAGAGAAAGAGAGGAAAAGAGAGACCTGTATCCTGGGGTTTTTTTATATGTGCAGGTTAGTTTTCACCAACATGGCATTTCTGAATTAAGAGAGATAAACATTTAAATTTTTGACTGAAATGTGTGGTCACTGCCTGTATTCTCAATCAACAGACATTGGAAGTACAGTTTGGGGGGTCGTCACATGTATTGACCTCGCCCAGGGACTTTCACATGGACCCTGACAAGGCCAGGCTTCACGGGGGTAGACCAGTAGGACAGAGGGCATGGCAGGCCAAGAAACTGGTCCTGGCCTGCCTCCTGTCTCAGGGAACAGAGGGAAGAAAGAACTGAAGTTTCTTTTTCGTGGTAGAACTCACATATTTTCTCCTTTGTTTCCTAATTATACTTCTGACCTGATCTGGAAGCAGTGTCTGCAGTCCATCTGCTCAGGGCCCAGAACATGGGGCCTAGTGGTCAGGAGATCTTTTCGTCAGCATAGCACCTGGAGTGCCAGACCCCTAAGGGCCCAAGTGGACCACCTGGGTCACATCTCTCGTGTTGCAGGTGGGGAAACCAAGGCCCAGAGAGCAGAAGGACTTGCCCGGGGTCACCCAGAAAGTGTGTGGCACCACTAAGTCCCAAGGTAGCCTCCAACTCCCAGACCAGCCCCCAGGGACATTTATTTAGTACCCACCGGGAGAGGGGCCCAGGGTCAGGCCCTGGATTTGCATCTGCTTGTGCATCCAGGAACAAATCCATTTATCTTCTCTGGGAGTCAGTTTCTCTGTCTGGGTCCCCCAGGGCTGCCAAGAGGATCCCCAGAGATCACAGAAAGAGTTAGATGTGTGTGGAGGAGGTGAGGGTTGACTCCCTGAGGGCTCATGGGACTCTACCTGGGTGAACACCATCCCTCCCCTTGCTCCCCAGCTGGTGTTCCCTCTCGAATGGTTTCCGCTCAACAAGCCCAGCGTGGGGGACTACTTCCACATGGCCTACAACATCATCACGCCCTTCCTTCTGCTCAAGGTACAGTCCTCGGTTCCCTGCCCTCCCTTCCCACCCTCATTTCTTCCTCCCCTAGCAGGAAGCTGGTACCACGCCCTAGGAGTCATGGAAGCTGGAGGAAGCAGGCCTACCCTGCCTGAGTCGGGGGGATGAAGGCTGGGATGGAGGGATGGAGCAGGCCTCCCCCAGGAGGGGTGTTGGATTTGGGCTTCCTTCTCGTGCGTCAGGGGATGACGTGGGAGCAGTGGTCAGGCAAAAGGCCCTGAAGACAGGGCCATGCTTGGGAAACCAAATACATTTGGGGAGACTGAGGCAGAAGGAGTGACTGAGGTGGTTGCCTGGGGAGAAGTCAAGGACAGTTGGGCAGGCAGGTAGGGTCCAGGTGGCAGGAACGGCCGCAGTGAAGGTGACCTATACTCTAGCCTGGAGATCCCTGACTTTGAGAAGTCACTGGGAGCACAGAGCTAGCTTTGAACATCCAAATAAGGGGTCTTAAAACAATTATTGCTGTCTACTGTGCCCATCATTGTGTTTCTAGAAAGACATTTCTAATCTCCAAAAGTATGAAGGGTATAATCTCAGAATTCAGAGGAGTCTAAAAGGTAAATAATTTAGTTTCAAAGTATCCCCCCCCCCCCAAAAAAAAAAAACCTGATATTTTCTTTGTGTTTACCATGGACCAGTGGCTCAGAAATCAGAGGGTCATGCCATCGAACCAGCCCAGCCACCCAGGGGCACACCTGGGACCCGGCAGAGGGCCAGGTCTGGGGCCTGGATGCCTGTGTTGAAGGCCTAGCTGTTGCCTCTACACACGGTTGGTGTGTGACCTTGGGCACTGAGCTAGCCCCTCTGAGTCTGTTTCCTCTCTGGGAGAAGGGGGTGCTGTTTCCCAGGTCATGCTGGGTCCACAGGGATCATATGAGACTCTGGAGGCCTGGTTGGCCTGCTAAAGTCAATTTCTGAGTGACTCTTCAAATGGCGCATCTATCCCGCCCCAGGCGTGAGGGAGGGACTAGAGGGGCGTTTCCTATTGTGGTAGAGGCTGAGTCAGGCCTCCCTCCGACTTCAGCTCATCGAGCGGTCCCCCCGCACCCTGCCACGCTCCATGATCTACGTCAGCATCATCACCTTCGTCATGGGGGCCAGCATCCACCTGGTGGGCGACTCCGTGAACCACCGCTTGCTCTTCAGTGGCTACCAGCACCACCTGTCTGTCCGTGAGAATCCCATCATCAAGAACCTCAAGCCGGAGACACTGGTGAGGCCGCCTCCCCCAGTACTCGTAAAGCCCTGTGGGCACAGTCTGTCCTGGAGGCCAAAGAGATCGCTCCACCCATCACTGTGCCTGGCCTGCTAAAGGCATTATGCTGGGTGAGGGCGCTGGACCCACCAAGCTAGGATGCTGGTGACACTTCAGGAAGTGGCACATTGACTGGCTCCCACCTGGGCCCCCTGGAGTAGAGGGCTGCTGGGGGGAGGCCTGAGGAAGGGTGGGCTGCGTGGGCCCCAGCACCTTTCCTGAAGCACCTGCCGTGCCCTGCTGCCCTCAGATCGATTCCTTTGAGCTGCTCTACTACTACGACGAGTACCTGGGCCACTCCATGTGGTAAGTGATGGGGCTGTCTCAGCCAGGAGGGCAGCAACAGCCCCACTGTCTCCCCAGGGACCCTGGGCCCGGCCCCGCCCTGCTCTGCCAGGGGCCTCGGGGACACTGGACTAGCCTCTGGATGTGAGGCGGAGCCACTGGAAAGGCCTACCCTTCCCACGCTGGCGCGGGGCTCTGGGCCCTCCCCGCCCCAGTGCGGCAGTGCCCGCGGCGGCCACTAGAGGGCAGCGAGCGGCTGTCCCTCCCGGGCCCTGCCGGGGCCTGGGGGGAGGGGCGCGGCGCGGACCGACTCTCGCCCCCTCGCCGTGCTGGGGTGCGGGGGGAGGGCACCGAGGGGGACCCCTACCGTGTCAGGACGTGATCTTTGGGAATGGAGATCGGAACGAAGCCGAGGAGGGCCGGCTGGACCTGATGGGGGAGGGGCTGCCAGTGCCCTGCTCCTCGAACTCCCGGGAGGGCCCCCTTCACCCCACAGGCGGCGGAAACCTCCCAGATGTGCGCGGCTGCGGGAGAGTCAGGTTCCCCCATCCCCCATCCCCCCCTCGGAGTCAGCCGTCAGTTCTCCCTTGGCTTACACGAGGAGCCGAGGAGCCGGGCCAGGGGAGGGGTTCGATGGGGAGTGGGGGGGGGGGGCGGCCAGCAAGCCTGGGACCCGGTGGCCTCCCTCCTGAGTGCGGTGGCTGGCTCCTGTCACACCGGGCCTACACTCGTGTTTCCAGGGCCCGTTTAGAACAGGCTGGACTCAACAGCCAAGAGAACCAAGTTGTCCTCTTCTAAAACGGGCACCGGCCTCCCTGTTGCAGGTATATCCCTTTCTTCCTCATCCTCTTCATATACTTCAGTGGTTGTTTCACTCCCACCAAAGCCGAGAGTTCAGCGCCGGGGGTGGCCCTGCTCCTGGTGATGCCCAGTGGCCTGTACTATTGGTGAGTGGACCTGGGGAAGGGGCGGGGGCGCTCAGTGAGCCAGGTAGTAAAAATGTGCTCTTGACCACGGTCCTGCTCCATGACTTTCCTTGGGTTCCTGCTTCCTCCCCTGTGTAGTGGGGACTGTGACTGTGCTTTGTGGTCCCCTCTCTGTTACCAGGAAGCCAGGCCCAAGTGTGGTCTCTCTGGCCTCATGCCCCTCTGCCCTACCTCCCAGAACTCCAGTGCCACCGCGGTCCCAATAGACTCCACCTCGAACACCAAGCCCATAGAGCCCTGTGGGCCTCAGTTTCCTCCTCTGTGAAATGGGGACAATACCTGCCTGTCTCCCTCTCACAGGATGGTGAGGATCTAGAAGGAGGGAAAGGGACTTCACAAACTATAAAGCACTATGAAGGGGACAAGGACAGATAAAGGGGGGAAGTCCATGGCCTCCGGAGCTTCTTGTCTGGTTTCTTTGTGCCTTCCGGCGCTCTCATCCCATTTCAGAGAGTAGACTCAGGCCTCAGCCAGGCTCTTCCCTTTCCTCTCAATTCTGACCCGAGGATAGGCTCCACCCGAGGATCATGGGTGTCTTAGGAAGGACTGGACCCTTCTCTGATGGGAAGCTTGCCTCAGAATGAAAAAAGCCACTTTTCCCTAGGGCCAGCTCCAAGCCACTTGCAGGGTCTGTCCCCGCCTCACCAAGAGGGTGCACCCTAAGGACAGGCTTAAAAAGAAATGGGTGGCAACCACAGCAAGAGGGAGAGCGGTTCGGCTCGGGGAGGACTTCCTGCCCAGTCCTCACCCACTGCTGTGTTAGTGCAGAGACGGCCGCATAGGAGCAGCAGCATGATTTCTCAAGTAAGAGGTGTGCACAGCTCTTGTCAGGTCTCTTACCTCTTGGGAGACGGGGCCATTTATGTCCCCGTTCCAGGTAAGAAAACAGAAGCCCCAGGATATCATGTAAATCCCCCCAAGGCCACACAGCCACAAAGTTGCAGAGCTGTGTAATTCCTTGAGCCGAATGGGTCAGCATTGTGGTTCTTTCTCGAGGCAGGGGATCGGAGGCGACAGCCTCTCAGATGCCCCGGCCGTGTGCTAGGCACTGCCTTAGGAGCTGCAGAGAACCCCGGGAGGTCTGAGACTGTCCCAGCCCCCGAGGAGACAGTGAGGACAACGCCTGTAAATTACAACTGCCTTCCCAAACTCAAATGCCTCTAGGAACCAAGCCGGTGACAGAAATGCATCAAGCAGCATCAAGTGAGGCAATAGTGAGCGGTGGGGACTCTGGCAAACTGCAGAACCGTGCACTCTCCAAAGGGCACAGCTGCTTTATCCTCTGATTGGTTGTTGTCATGCGGGAATATAGGCCTAATGTGACCAAAGAAACCAGAAACCCACATTTGCAGCTAACCTGTTATTTAAACGTTGGTAACGAACTCAACATTTAAAACAAATATGCTGTCCGTGGGCTGGGCTCAGGGTAGCGTGGTTCCCTGGGCCTCTTGTGAGATGAGCCACCCTGACTGAGCGGGAGGGCAGCCTGGTATGAGGGTCCAGGGAGGGCTGCCAGGCAGGACAGAGCTGTCATGCCGCCCGCCTCCCCTCACCCCCCGGCCCCTTCAGGTACCTGGTCACCGAGGGCCAGATCTTCCTCCTCTTCATCTTCACCTTCTTCGCCATGCTGGCCCTTGTCCTGCACCAGAAGCAGAAGCGCCTCTTCCTGGACAGCAACGGCCTCTTCCTCTTCTACTCCTTTGCGCTCACCCTCCTGCTTGTGGCACTGTGGGTCGCCTGGCTGTGGAATGACCCTGTACTCAGGAAGAAGTACCCGGGTGTCATCTACGTCCCTGAGCCCTGGGCCTTCTACACCCTCCACGTCAGCAGCCGACACTGAGTCCCTGGCACCAGCCGCTGGAGCTCTGCCTGGCGGGAGACGGGCCACAGAGAGTGTCTGAGTGTGGTGGGCGGGTGCTTGCGTGCATGCACACACGTGTGTCCATCCATGTGTGCAATCGTGACAACACTTGGTGGGGGTAGGCGTCTTGCACACGGACGGGTGTGTGTGTGTGTGCGCGCGTGCAGAGTGCATCGTTGTAATACTCGACCGTTTGGATCAAGTTTCTCTGTGGCTTCGATCTTTTCAGGATGGGATGTCATCTTAGGCAGTGTGTCCAGGCCGAGGTCTGGGCCCTGCCTTCTTGTGCACCTGACTGGACTCTTCCCGGGATGTCTTCTGGTCGCCATCCCGGAGATGCCTGGTGGGTGGGGCGGCAGCAAGGAGGGGACTGGGCACGTCACCCGCCACCTGGCTCACCCCTTAGACCCGCCCTGACCCTGAAGGCCAGATCACAAAGGTTCCGATAACTTTCTGGGTGTTGTTGAGGAAGCACATCCATTCTCTAGGCGTCGCGTGCGCTAGCTGGGAGCATGGGCCCAAAGTGCGTCAGTGGGCCGGCTGCAGGCCCCTCTTGGGGCAGCCTTGGGATGGTTGAGTCATCCCCTTCTGTTGCTGCCCTAGGAAGGGTACGCACACGACAGACCTCACCCAACCTCAGGTCACAGGGAGTGTTGAGCGCCCTGCCCCCTGCCCCTGGAGAGCCAGAGGCCAGCCCTCTCCCCTAACCACAGCCTGATCTTGGGGTCTCTCCAGCCATTTCCCTCTGCCAGAAGCTGTATCCCTGCCCCCTAGCAGAACTGTAGCACCACTTCCCCTCCGCCTGACCCAGGCATTTGAACTGCAGCTGAAGGCTGAGTTCTCAAACACTTGCAGTATTCCCTGAGCCCCATTATAGGGGCAGGGGCCTTTGGGAGATGTTGGGGGGAGCTGGAGACTCTCTCCCGGAGGCCTTGTCTGAGCCTGAATCTCTTGCCTTCTGCTGGCGGGCCCACTCCCAGAAAAGGGAGGCTTCGTTCCCAGCAGGATCTCCCCGGGCCCACCTTCCCCCAGGCATCGGGGCCAGGTCTGCCCACACAGCTGCCGGCCCCCCAGCCCCATTTTCCAGCCAGCGCTGGCTCTGTGAGCTTGTGAGTCTCTCCCTGGGCCCTGCCTCCATTCCTGTGTTCTCAGGGAGCCCCGTGCCTCCGATTTTCCTTTCATGTTGGGGTCCCTCTGCAGCCCCCTTAGAGGTCCCCCGGTCCCTGGTCAGATGGGTGGAAAGAGGTATCAATAAAGACCAGTGTGGAGCCAAGCCTGGCTGGTGGCTGCTTCTTGCTGAATTGGGGAGGCAGGAGGGAGTCCCCTGGAGCAGGGGAGGGAGTGACTGGTCTGAGGCCTGTGTGGCTCAGAGCGGGTGCTGCCTCTGCTCATTGGCCTTCCATGCCACTCAGTGGGACCCAGTCAGTCCTAGCTCTCTTCACAGGAGTCTGGGGGCTGTGGGGGGGGGGTGGGGAGCCAGGGTAGGGCATCTCTAGGCCTGCCTCTCAGAGATGGCACATCGAGCTTCCCAGCCATGCTGCCAGCCCGTCCCAGAGGCCGAAACAGAGAGGGTGCCCTCTGAGGGGTGGGGAAGCTGGTGTGTTGGGGGTTGGCACTGAGCCTTGGGCAAGTCACTCCCTCCGGGTCTCACACCACACAGCCACCAGGGACTGGCTGGGGCTACTGTTACCAGACAACACAGGAAGGGCCACACCGGACAGGAGATGCTCGCACCATCACAGGCCCTGCCTCCACTTACCCGGCAGCCACATTTGATTCCTTCCTCGCCTCGAGGACACCACTCCTTCCAGCCCTGCCTCTGACCTGTTCTCCACGGCACAGCTTTGCTGGAGGTCTCGTGAGCAGGCACGGGCCTGGTTGTGTGGGGGCTGAAGCTTATACAACTTGGGGAGCCCTTGATTAAAAACAAAAAGCAAGAAAAAGTGAATAAAAAATTAGGTACGAAAGTGAATGTTTAGAATGGAAAAGAAATCACAGCAAATTATTAGAGTCTTGGAAATTTGGTGTCTCTCTTAACAGAGATCTCTTTGGGTAGTTTCCTGGAAATGTTTCCCTAGAAATACTTCTTTTTTCTTTTAAGTTTTTATTTATTTATTTTGAGAGAGAGAGAGAGAGAGAGAGCAGGAGAGGGAGAAGGAGAGAGAGAATCCCAAGCAGGCTCTGCACTGTCAGCACAGCCCTATGCAGGGCTCGATCTCATGAATTGTGAGGTCACAACCTGAGCTGATATCAAGAGTCAGATGCTTAACCAGCTGAACCACCCAGACGCCCCAGAAATACTTCTTAATTACAACCTGGCTTCACTCCCTCTGGCTACCTGTAGGCCAGTGGTTCTCGAAGTGTGGCCCTGACTGGCACGTGAGGATGGCAGAGGAAAATACAAACTGGCCCCTTCTGTCTGCTGAATCAGAACCTCTGGTGATGGGGCCCTTCTGGTGAACAAAGTCTCAGTCCTCAGTTGGTATTGGACGGGGTTTCTATTTTTCATGGTGAGTATACAGCTTCATGGATTGAAAATGTCTTGTCTCCCGCATGAGCGCCTTCCCAAACACAGGGTGATTCCGAGCGAGTGCTTTGGCCTCGCCCCTGCAGGCCTCCCCACCAGCCTCAGCTCTGTGCCCCCACCCCTGGCCTCCAAGGCCCCACCTGACTTTGCCCCACCTCTTCTCCCCACAAGGCTATTAGCAGGAGCCCTCTCCTCTCCTGCCTCCTGCCTGCCTTTCCTCTTCTCAGCCCCAACAGAGTAGTCAAATCCTCCAGCCAAAATTCTCTGGGCCTAGAAACAGGTGTGAAGAAGTGACTCCGTCTGGGGGAAGAGAACCTTCCAGGTGGAGGCGGTCAGGCGAGGAGGGAAGGAGGCCGGACCAAGGGCAGGCCCCCTGTCCACGTGCCTTGTATACATTAGCAAGAGCCCCCCTGCCTTCCTCCAGGCACGTGCAGCCCCTCATCAGGCCCCACTCATCCCCTGAGCTGGGGGCCCTTGTGCAGAGCACAGCCTGTGGGGCCACCCATGCCAAACCTAACAAAGCGGGTGCCACCCTGGAGTTGGAGCCCCACAGACAGGGAGCCAGCAGCTGCAGAGGACCCTGGGGAAACACTCCCCTTCCGGGGGTGGGGGGAGTGCAGCACAAACCAGTGAGAGGACACAGGAATGTCAGCAGCTTCTGCCAGAGGGGTGGGAGTTCTAGGTGGCAGAGGAGGGAAATGAAGAGCAGCCTTCCTGACTGGGGAAAGTCACCTAAGAGGCCTCCCCCTGAGCCCCCTGGGTAGCTCGCTGTGGGCTCTGAGACCCCAGTGCAGGCATCACCCCACCCCTGTTCTCAGGGTCCCCAGAAGGAGGGAAGGGAACCAACCGATTGTGCACTAGTCATTTATTCTCTCAACAGTCCTGTGATGATGCCCGGTGCAGAAACTGAGGCACAGAGCAGTGAGATGATGCTCCGGGGTCACTCAGCAAATGAACCCAAGGGAAGGATTTGAATCCAACCCAAGAGCAGGAAGCCCGTGTCCCTTCCTCACTCTGTACCGCGAGGCCTGGGCAGCGGGGTGCCCACTGCCCGGCTGCACCACCATGGCAGGGCTCCCTGCTGCCTCCAGGATGGTGTGTGATGGGCCTTAAGTAAGACGGGGTGCAAAGTGCCAGGCACCAAGCAGGAGTTGTCAGCCCCCAGCTTAGTCCCAGGGGAGACAAAAGACCCCCCCCCCCCCCACTCCCTCCCCAGGGCAGGGACCCCCTTCTGTGTACTCACCGACACTTTCCCGGTGTCCACGGAGGGCTCCCAGGAAGGAACCAGGGCACGTGTCCGTTTACTACAGAGCATCAGCGTCCTGATGCAGGATGAGTCCTGGGGGAGCCCTTTCCGCAGACTCATTTTCTCGAAGTGAAACCTGTCGCCCTGGCCGGGCGGTGGCGGGGCATCAGCTGTGCTCGGGGAAGCTGGAATCTGACCCGGGCACTGGGCCTGGTCTCCATGGCAGCCGCGGATTTATTACTGGGGCCTCCACCCAGCTTGGCGGACTTTCGACTTGGAGCCGGGAGGAGAGGGACAGAACAGGCGGTTGTGGGAGCCGGGAGCCCACAGGCGACAGCCTGAGGCCCCGCGATGGTGAGTAGGGGGCTGTGTCGTCCAGCTAGGCTGCCCCCACCCCGCACTGGGGGGCGGGAGGTGCTTTCCTGGAGTCCCCTCCCTGACTGTTCTCCTCTCTCTGCTACAGGCCAAGTTTCTTTCCCAGGACCAAATTAATGGTAGGTTGGCTTTGCTCTTTAATTAGCAACTCACGGCAAAATATGGGTCTCATTAGGCAATTTGCTCTGCCCGTTTTTTTTTGTTTTGTTTTGTTTTGTTTTGTTTTGTTTTGTTTTGTTATCGGTGGGAAGGAAAGCGGCTGGTGGGAGAGCTGGTGGGAGAGCCGGGCCCACCCAAAGGCAAGGGGCCGCCTGCTGCCGGGGACACCACAGCCGAGAAGGTGGGGGTAGGGCTCAGAGGTGGAAGTGTGGCTATGACATTTGTCGGTGTGACTTACAAGTTAGGGAGATAGGAATGGGCACTCTGGAGGTTTTTCTCCGGGGATCTGATAGCTAGATTTGGGAGGAGGGATAGGAGGTGGAGAGTGCGGTCATTGACTGCTTATGGCTGAGAGTCAAACAAAAGGAGCTGAGAGGCAAAAGAGCCCTGGTCTGCACTCTTGGGCAGGCACTTCTGCTCTCTGGGTCTCAGTCTCCCCATCTGTGAAACGGGGATCGGCTAAGGTGGCCTCTGAGGTCACTTGTGCCCTGACAGCCAGCCTAGTTTTGGAGCATTTACTCCCCAAGTCCCCTAGCCCGCCTGCCACCCAGCCGGCCTCAGTGTTGGCACGGCACAGCGTGGGGTTTCCACAAGGCCAGGTGGGGAGATCTGGCTTACATAGAACTCAGGGACCCGGACCCGAGCCAGGGGGTGGGCAGCAGAGCCCAGCTAGCAACTGCAGGAGCCAGAGGTGTGCTTAGGGTTCCTTGGGCAGGGATTCCAGAGTTCTAGGTCCCCGGAGCTTGGTCTAGAGTGGGTGGGTGGGTTGCAGGCTCCAGGAGAGCACCTGGTCTTAGATCGCTCGACATGCTCACCCCAAGAGGAGGGCCAGAGCAGGGACCTCTCGCCCAAGTCTGAAGGGCAGACTGAATGCTGACTCAAGGCTGGAGTCCAGCTGTCAGTCTCGTGAACCCCCCTCCACCAACCCACGCCTGGTTCCGAGGCTCAGTGACCTGTGGAGCTCCCAGAAGGGAAGAAGGAAATCTTCCCTTTGCATCCCAGTACCCGACACCAAGAAAGTGGCCACTAGTGCTTAATAAATGAGAAATTGGGCAGATGTGGCCCGCTGGAGTGGAAAGGCCAGGGGTTTTGGAGGCAGTGACCTGGGGTCCAGTCACCCCTGAGCCTCAGTGTTCTCATCTGTGAAGTAGGGAGAATGACGCTGACTCACCAGGCTGCTGTGAGCAAGGGACAGAGAGGAGGTCAGTCATACACACGACCCTGGGTCTGCCTCGGGCCGGTGTCACCCAGACTTGCTCTAACTAGCATGAGCCAGGTGGTATAATTGTAGGAGTACTCTGAGCTGGTTGTTGAAATGAGCCATTACTGAGTAATGTAGCATCAAACAGTGTTCCAATCCCTGCATCTATACAGCAAATGTTTTAAAATAGCCCTATTGCAATCAGTAGTGCTAAAGATTTGAAAGAGGTTCAGTTTCACGAATGTAATCTGTCCAAGGGTGAGAAATAGTGTAACAGTAGCTCACTTATCAGATTTAGCGACATTACATTTATTGGGAAATAAATGTAACAGCCTTGCTGTTTTGTTCCAGCACAGGAGATCCAGTTCAGATCTGGCCTTCCAGATCTTTCGATGGTATATTTGTCAAGGTGGGAAGAAAGAATGTATTTTATGAAACAGTCTGTTAGGCGATGGGACTCCATTTGCCCCTAGCCCTGCTGATGTCAGGGGCACCGTCCCAGTTACTGATCCAAGTGGGAGAGAAAGTTTGCCCATCTGTAGAATCTGTCTGATTCCAGGCCCCATGACCTGTGATGACTGCCTTGCAGCACTGGTCAGAAAAGCTGTCATAGGATGAGGTCTCAGAGGGCAAACTGACAGAAGACAAGGTGGGGTGGCCGTGAGAGGTCCCCAGGAAGGGCACTGTGGGAGTTTTAAGGCCTACAGCCAGGGCAGCCCCCGCTCTATCCCTCCATATAAGGTGATGGCACTGGGCCCTCTTGGAGGGAGTTAGGTTTTGCAGGAACCAAAGGTGGGATCTTAGGCCAGGCTCTGGTGTTGCTTCCCTGGGACACTTCAGTTTCTGCTCCCTGGTCACATATGTGTTCTGGCCCTCTTCAAGCCCAGGCTCTGGAAAGTTCTGAAAGGGCTAGGCCTTCCCATTCAACCTTTCCACGGGCACAAAGGCAACTGATTGTCTCTAAACCCCACCGGGGAGGCTGCCTTTTATTAGCAGCTCTGCTGAAATCCTAGGCTGCAAGGAGAGGCCTTAATCGGGGAACTGAAGGGGCTGAACTGGGGACCTTCCGTCCCTCTCCCCTCATCCCCTTCTGCCCTCTGGTGGCCTCTGCCTGGGAATCTGGGATCCAGAGTGGCCTCGAGGGTGGAGCTGAACTTCAGGAGCCAGGCCCTCAGCTGCCCAGCCTTCAGTGGCCCCCTCTACACAATGGGAAGGGTAGAGGTACCACGTGGTGCATCACAGGGTCATTGCAGGATGAAACGGGCCCAGGTGAAGTGCTCAGTACTGTGAGCCGCCATTGTTTTGTTGTTATTATTACAGGTAGGGAGCCTAGGGCCCAGCCTCTGAGGCACCAGCCAGGTGGTTTGAGGAACAGAGGAGCTGGATGCTGAGAGGCCCCGATGGCGGGAAGGGGGGGGGGGGTGCACCACCCTGTGGGCCTCAGGGATTGGAGAGTCACCCGGGCAGCTTTTGACCAATTCTGATGGCAGCCCCACCCCAGCCTGAATGGGAATCTCAGTGGTGGGGCCCAGGATCTTCCCCAGCTCCCTGCTGGCCTCACTGTGCCCTCAGGGCTGAGAGCCGGGCTCCCCTGGGCCTTGAGACTGGGTCTAGAGAAGCCTCAGCTCTGGCAGTCATTGTGTCTCCCCCAGGGAGGAAGGGTTGAGGACAGCAGCAAGCCAGATTTAGTCAGAGCCTGGGACAACGTCCTGGCAGCACCCCTTGAAGTCTTTGAGAAAAGGACCAGGGCTTGTGTCAGAGGACAGCTTGAGGGTTCAGCAGCCTGGAAGCGGCGGGCTGGAGAGTGGACACAGCAGTGCCCACAGTTGTGACAATAACTGTCGCCACATAGGAGAGCTATTCTCTGCCAGGCCTTCCCAGAAGGGATTTCTGCTCCTCTCAGTAACCCGGAGGCATTATTTCCCTGGTTTCCCACATAAGCTGTCTTTGCCAAGGTGCCCTGGAGCCTGGACGCCCTGCTGTAGATTCCTGGTCTCCATGGGCTGGCCCTGGAGGGTAGGATTGCTTTCCTCTGGTTTTATTCAGTTAGGGAGGGGGAGAAAAGAGAAGAGAAAAGAGAAGGAAGGGAGGAGGGAGAGGCAGGAAGGGACAGCGAGGGAGGAGACAGAAGGGAAGTCAGGAGAAGGAGGGTGATAGGGTTGCCAGATAAAATACCGGACACCCAGTTAAATATGGATTTCAGATAAACAGCAAAAACCTTTTAGTATAAGTATATCCCATGCAAAATGTGGGACATACTTATACTAAAAACGTATTCACTGTTTATCTGAAGTTCAGTTTAACTTGGCAGCCCTGTAATTTTTTTTCCTTAAAAAATTCTTATTACTCTATTTTTGAATAGGCAGGATACACATAGCTAAAAAATAAGTAAAAAATATGTCCAGTGTAAAGTTTCTCTCCCATTCCTATTCCTCAGTCTTCCATTTTCCTTCAGGCAATTTTTCCAATTATTTCTATCATTAAGTGGTGTTTCTCTCCCTTTCCCCCATTATTTATTTTAACACAAATGGCAGCATATTAGATGGACTATTATGTCCTTTGCCTTAGTCTTACTTAGCTCTGTTCTTGGAGATTGTTTTGATTTGTGTATACGATTCTGCTTCATTTTTTTTAAACAGCTGCAAAATAGTCCATGCTATGACTATAATGTAATATATTTAGCCAATCTTCCATTGATACATAGTTAGGTTGTTTCCAATCTTCTACTATAACAAGCAATGCTACGACAAATATTGTCACAGAATAGCACAGACAACACATGACGCACTGAAAGCAGAAAGCCCCTGGTGCATGTCTAGCAGGATGTACATGGTCACCCTAGATTCTTTGCAACACGTGGTGTGTTGGATAGATGTTAGTGTGGCCCTCAGGATCCCCATCTCCTAGTAATCATGTTCCAGTATGATCCCCTACCCCTGAGTGTCGGTGGAAACCGTAACTTGCTTTTAGTCAATAGGATATGGCAGCCCTGTATTTTCATTTGCTGTATCTGGCAACTCTTAAGAGGGGAAGAGGAGAGGGAGTCAGCAAAAGGAAGGGGGCGGGAAGGGAAAGGGAGGACAGAGAGGGCATGGGGGTGGAGAGCAAGTATGTGCGGCTGACTCTCTCTTCTGGGCTGTGCACAGAGTACAAGGAATGCTTCTCTCTGTATGACAAGCAGCAGCGGGGGAAGATAAAAGCCACTGACCTCATGGTGGTGATGAGGTGCCTGGGGGCCAGCCCGACACCTGGAGAGGTGCAGCGGCACCTGCAGACTCACGGGATCGGTGAGTGGGCGCTTGCCGGAGGGGAATACACTATCTGGGCTGGTGGGTGGGCCCTGAGCCCCCCAGCTCTGGTCCTGGGGAGGGGCCCAGCAGGGGGTGGCCCAGAGGGTGGGGGTGTGAACAGCTCAGCCGGTGGAGGGGCAGGTGGGAGTCAGAACTCACCAGTGCTAGCTGTGGAGACATCTGGCCAGGTGTACAGTGTATCCCTCAGGCTTCCTTGAACCCTCATAGCAACCAGTGCCCCCCCCCCCCATTCTCGCACAGAGGACCACGGGATCTAGACGTTCCAACTAGGTCATCACAAACCTGCCATACAGATAGGGCCAACAGCGATCCCCTGTGTCTCCCTTGGCTGAGTACTTGTCACGTGCTTAGCTCGAACAACTGTGAAGTAGGCATCATCCTGTTTCATAGGTAAGAACCAAGGGTCAGAACCATTAGGTAACTTGCCCAAGTTCTTAAGCCAATGGTGGAATCAGGGTTGGGACCTGATTCTTCTTCCAAAGACTGACCTCCTAAAAAC
Organism: Panthera uncia; assembly: GCF_023721935.1. Classification (NCBI taxonomy): domain Eukaryota; kingdom Metazoa; phylum Chordata; class Mammalia; order Carnivora; family Felidae; genus Panthera; species Panthera uncia. The sequence goes on along the minus strand of NW_026057582.1, from coordinate 107,300,203 downwards.
GATGCAACACTCCAAGAAAAAGGGTAGAAGGAAACCCACCCAAGATGCTACAAATTGTTCTCTCTGGAGATGGGATTAGGGATAATTTGTATACCCTTTATTGTTGTTTCTTGTTTGTTTGACAGTGGGAACATACAGGACTTTGATAACTAGAAACAAGTTTTAATTTTTTTAAATTTATTTTTGGGGGGAAGGGCACCTGGGTGGCTCAGTCAGTTGAGCATCTGACTCTCGATTTTGTCTTGGGTCATGATCCCAGGGTCGTGGGACTGAGCCTGCCATCAGGCTCTTCACTGAGTGCGGAGTCTGCTTAAGATTCTCTCTCTTTCTCCCTCTGCCCCTCTCCCCCACTTGCGCATGCTCTAATTAAATTTTAAAAATTTATTTTTTAGGGGCGCCTGGGTGGCTCAGTCGGTTAAGCGTCTGACTTCAGCTCAGGTCCTGATCTCACAGTTCGTGAGTTCAAGCCCCATGTTGGGCTCTGTGCTGACAGCTCAGAGCCTGGATCCTGCTTTGGATTCTGTATCTCCCTCTCTCTTTGCCTCTGTCCCACGCATGCTCTATCTCTCTCTCTCAAAAATAAACATTAAAAAAATTTTTTTAAATTTGTTTTTTAAAGAAACAAAAATAAGAAAACCCAAAAAGAGAGGTGTCAGAGGCCAGGATGGATGTTGCACTGGTAGCTGGACACACAGGAAGGAAAGACTGGCCCAGAGGAAGGAGGTAGACCGGAAAGAGCACTTGACCTGAAGCCCAAAGGCCTCGGTGTCTGCACCTTGTTGCTCGTCTTGCAGATGGGTTCGCACCACCTGCTAGGGTTACCCTGGGGTCCCAGCAGAGCATACCTGTGGCAGCGCTAGGAGCCTATCCTGGAGGCAGGCCTCTGAAGATCTGGAGCCTGGGGATGGGGTGCTTCGTGACTGAGATCCCCTGTTTCCAGCTCTGAAGGGGTGGTGGTTTCCTTTGGCTTCTGTCTCCTCCCAACAGGAACTTGTGGTGAGGGGAAGTTCTGACTTCCTGCACTTGTAGCCGGCCAGGGCCTGGGCTGAGGGGCCCAGGCACGCCTGGAGGAGGGGCCTGGGCTGGGGAGCCTAGGCCGGAGGCTGCAGTGAGGGGAAAGGCAGGTGAGCGGGTGGGACTGGGGCCTGAGGTTCCAGGTGGGTCACCTGTGCATCCTTGTGGATGTACTGCAATGGCTGCAAGCATGGACGCATGGGGTACCTCCCTCCAGTTCAGGGCAGGAGGGAAGCACCTGGAAGAGGGGCAGAGGAAGTGTGCTCCATCCTGGTCCTGCCACTGCTCTGTGAGATGACCCCACGCTCTGGGGCCTCTGTCTCCTTAGTGGGCAAAATGGGCAATGGTAGCCATGGTCACTGAGGATTACTGGGAGGATTGAATGAGGCAGATCCATGGTGGGATCTCAGCCGCATCCTCACTATAACACCAGAACCATCACGGCACTCCCTGAAGTAGGTGGCCCTTGAACTGGCCATAAAGACTTGGGCAGGGGGCCAGTTAGCTCTTCCGTCCCTGCTCAGTCTGCTGTGTTTGTGGGTTTCCCAGACAGAAACGGGGAGCTGGATTTCTCCACGTTCCTGACCATTATGCACACGCAAATAAAACAAGAGGACCCAAAGAAAGAAATCCTCTTGGCCATGTTGATGGCAGACAAGGAGAAGAAAGGCTACATCATGGCGTCCGAGCTGCGGTCAAAACTCATGACACTGGGGGAGAAGCTCACCCACAAGGAAGGTAAAGGCCTGGGTCCCTCCTTCCTAACAGCAGCTCATCCATAAGGAGCATCCGTGGTGGCCTTCGCCTGGCACCTTCTAGCAGCTCAGTGTGCCTTCCTACCTCAGAGCAGGACAAGGGGCCAGGGTCTTCTGGGAAAGCCCTTTGGACGCTCTATGGGATGACCCCAATGCTGGGCCATCCTCTGGCAATCTTCCAGCCTAGCCCCTGGGCCCTGCCACACCAGCCATCCCAGGCTAGCCACCAGAGGCTGGCATTTCCAGTTAGGCCGCTGGGCCTGCCTATGGTGGGGCCGGGAGGGCTGGGCTAGGACACAAGCAGGCTGGAGGAAAAGGCTTCAGTAACCGTGGACCTTTTAGCCTTTGGTTAAATCATAAGGGACCAGCAGAGGGGTTGCAAGGTTGTGGTTTGAATTAGATTGGACTCCTGGTCCGCCCCCCCCCCCCCCCCCCCCCCCCGCCATTTGCGGGACCTCAGATGAGTTTCTTAACCTCTCTCACTCTCCTCGGTTTTCCCTTTGGGAAACAATGTTACAATATACAGTCCCTCAGATCCTCCCAAGAGCTAACATTCTGTAAAGCAGTCTACTTAAGATTTTATCCGCAGTCACTAAGGCACAGCACATTTAAAAATAGCGCTACAGACGGCAGATTCAGCTTTCCCCCGCTTTTTCAGGCTGCCAGCTATCACGATCCCATCTTTCATTGTAGCTGTGTTAATGTGAACCAGGGAAAAACATGGGCTCTCCTTCGCTCTCAGGCTCTGAGGACACCGCTCGGCCTTTTATGTTCCAGGCGGTGTGTTGGCAGAGGGGGCCGGCTGGGACCTTAATTCTTACGGTTAATGATCTCAGTCTAAAGCAACACCATGGCCCCCAAACTCACACGCATGTTGTTTGTTTAACCAGTGAAGTGACATTTCAAACAAACTGGTAATGTGTTCCAGACAAGCGGGAAGCCCGATTTCCCTTCCTCTCGTTGTGGGAGAGAGGAAAGATGATACTAGAAGTAGGAATCTTTTACCCTGGATGACTGAAAGAAAATCTTCAATTTTATTAAGAAGCAGCCTCCAAACAGCTGGAGAAGGCTGCCAGGGAGGCCTCCATTCGAAGGCCTGGGACAGGCTTAGAATTTCAGCACCCTGGTTCTTTATGGGGTCAGAGGGACCCACCGCTCTACCCAGAAGGCATCATCAGCGCTTGGCCGTGAAGCGCAGCCCCTTCTCTGGACAGGAGAAGGCTGCAGTGCTTGATGTCACAAGCTGGTATTGGGCCTGTCCACTGGGAAGGTCTGAACCAAATGGCTGATGGGTAGAAGCTTCTTCAGGAAACAAGATAAATTACAGTCTCCGCAACATTCTAAACATACTCAGAATTACCATCAGCTTAAGCACACAGCAGAGAAATTACATTTTAGGGGAGGATGGACGGTTGAGCAGAGAATCACGGGATATTTCCCAACTGCCCAGAATTATGTGTCGGGGACATCTAGTGCCAGGGAAGTTGACACAGGGCAGTGAAACGGTTTTTGCAAGAGGATGAGGATAGCCCAAAGAGCCAAAGGTAGGCTGGCCCCAGGAGGCCAGTGTGGAGAAACGTAAGCCGAAATGGCCTTTCTTGCCAACATCTGGGACAAGCTAGTATTTTGTCTGAGGAATCCAGAACCAGAAGAAACAAGTAAATGATTTTTTTTTTTTTTTTAGCAATGTCAGAGAACAATGACAGTTTTGTATACTGTGAGCTTTAGACACAGTTGAATTTATTTTCTCTCATACTACCCCCATCCCTAAACGCACACGTCCTAAAAGAGAGGTGATGGTGGCCGACACCACTTGTCACCAAGTCCCTTCTTAGGGTGGCGCAGGCCAATTTGGAAGGGAGAGCTGGCAGGCCAAAGCCAGGGACAGGGTGGCCCAGGATGGGGCTGCTGAGGCTGTCTGTTCTGCTGGGAGGCTGAGAGGGTGGGCTATAGGAGGTAAAATCCACATCAAACGTTTCTGGAAATACAGGCACAGGGGTCAGATATTTTTCTTAAAAAAAGATGAAGAGAAAAACAAGCACAAAGTGGCTTCAGTGGCTTAATCCTCACTTAGTACACCTCCTTACCCTCTATCCTGGCCCCTACAGAAAGCCTGATTAGCTCAAAATTGAATCAGTGGCCTTCAGGGACAGGGGATGGGTTGTCTGTTCTGTTCACTAGTTTATTTCTTAGTCTACAGGAACGGTCCATTGGACACAAGGGAAGTCCTCTGGGGAGCCTCAGCCCCCCAGTAATTGACTCGATGTCCTATCATGTAACACTATGGCCAACCTGAAAAATTAATGTGATTTTTTGCAGTGGACGATCTTTTCAGGGAAGCAGAGATTGAACCAAATGGCAAAGTGAAGTATGATGAATTTATCGACAAGATCACCATCCCTGTGCAGGACTACTGAGCGAAGAGGATGTGAGGGAGCCTCCCGCTGGCCCTGGAGATGCAGACTGAGGAGCTTCTGAAAAGAAAAGTGTTCCGTTCCCTCTGGGGAAATGGTGAACACGGCAGCGGGGTGACATGACTCTGCTGTGTACCAGAGGGTAGCTTGGCTCTGAGACTAAAGGATCTCAGCCGTGGCATCAGCAGGCCTTTAATAAAAAGATTTATACTGATTTTAATAACTACCATTAGTCCAGCCCTTTATAGCATCGAAAGAGCCCAAGGTTTGGAGTTGGGCCCGGGTTCCAGTTCCGACTCTGCCATTTGCCAAGCTATGTGACTCTGGACTCTGGGTAAGTCATTTCACCCCCTCAAAGCCTCAGCTGGATTCCTAAAGTTAGATTCCTACTTCTTACCTTACAGAGCCCCCTGAGGATGGTCTGAAATAGTGGCTTGAAACCGCCATTGCCAATCGCAGAGCACTGTGCGGTCCTGAGTTACCATGCGGGTGGGTCTCCTAAAAAGGACAATCTACCAAAAGACACTATTCTGTATTTGGGTGCTGGAACCATCCTCCACGTTTCCAAGACAAAGCCAGTGCTAGCTGAGAACCAGCATCAAGCAAAGAGCTAAAACAAATGAACGAAAGATCATGGTTAACATTTCTTGTGGCACCACGGGGCCGCTTACAAATTCTTATTCCCAGCTCAGCACATAGTGACACAGTTCGGGATATTCATTCATAAACACAGACCATAGAGTGAAAACCGTCGTGTTAAAACAGGGCGGCATCGGCTAAACAGCAGGAAGAGTGATCTGGCTTTACAGCCCACACCACAGGACATGAGATGTGACACGTTGCATTCATCAGGACCCCGCAGAGCTTGAGAGGAGCTCCCGTCTGAATTTCGAGCTCTACTGTTATCGGAGAGGGTCACGGCACTAGGAGGGGTCGGCTCAAGTGGGCCAAATTGATCATGGCTTCAAGCCATTTCCCCCCAAGACTAATGGCGAGTAATGAGGGGAGCAACAGGCCATGGCCGGGACACAGCGAGAGCCCTGCTGGGACCTCTTCCAGCTGGAGATTTTTAAGTGACTCATGTACCCAGGAGGTGCCAGGCTGGTGCTGCCCGTGTGCTCAACAAATCTGTGGATCCACTGGCAGTGTCAGCACAGCCCTAAAAAGGGCTGGAGTCACACACTAGCGTGTTTAAGCCGGGGCAGGGCAGAGCTCTAAGTACAGGGATTTTCATCCTTATATGTATCAAAATTGGGCTCTGTGGGCTTGTGGCTTTTTAATGGTACCTTAGTGGCCAAAGCAAAAGAAAACTAAATTCAGAGGGAGGTGTGTCTTTTGGGGGGTCACACAAAACACAAATCTAAGGGCTAGGCACAAGGGAAACTGCAGGGGACAGATGGGTCCCCGTGTTACTGCAACCATCTCCCGATGCTGTGGCTTCAGACCTAACCAAGGTCATTTTCCGAGCACTCTTGGGGGCAGGCAGTAAATGGCCCCAACACCAAGTAGGTGAACTTGTGACCATCTGGCTGGGGAGCCCAGGTTCACATGGTGCAGGGGCACATCCAGGCTTTGTGGGGCCTGAGGCTTATACAATTCGATGGCCTTCTTTTAACAATACATGAAGAGAGGGGCGCCTGGGTGGCTCTGGTGGTGATCTCGCAGTTCACCAGTTCCAGCCCCGCATCAGGCTGTGCTGACAGCTCAGAGCCTGGAGCCTGTTTTGGATTCTGTGTCTCCCCCCACCTCTCTCTGCCCCTCCCCGACATCTCTCTCAAAAGTAAATAAACATTTAAAAAGAAAACATAAATAAATATACAGAATTGCTAGGGCTGTTCCCAGGGCCCTTTTAGAGGCCAAAGCAAGTTGGCGGGGGGGGGGGGGGCGGTGTTGTGTGTGTGCTGGTGCTTAATTTTCATTACCTGAAGGTTTCTCTGCGGTACCCCATTGAGAACTGCTACATTTCACTTTCAGCCAAGGCTTAGGGGTCCTGGCCCCACATCTCTTTTTGACTTGTCATGGACATGAGGAAGCAAGTCCTGCACAGCCAATCTGGAATACCACGGATGATACAGCAGATACCTAGGAGTTAGATAGGACAGGAAAGGAAGTTCTGGGCTAAAATAATAAACAAGGGTACTTCCCCTCCAAGCTTTTTAAATGTTTGTCACTGAATGGTCCCAGGATGGTTTTAAAGCAAAGTTTTATCAATCTCATTTTCCTACCAGGAAGTATCGCTTGCCCAAAGCACCTGAGTGGCTTGGTCGTTAGAGCCTGGGCTCATCTGCACCGACTCCGTGTTCAGTGGCTAGGACTCCAAGACCCTGTGACTCTTCTCACTGAAACCTCTACCCCAGGAAAGGCCTCTTCTTACCACCCCAAGGCCGTTTCCTGTTCATTCCTGAAATCCCGGTTGGTTTACCTAGCACCTAGCGTTGTTTACAAAAACAGGCCACACCTCTCTTAGCACTCAAACTGCAGGTTATCAAATAGATTTAAAACTAAACAGATGCTGTGGTTTCAGTACAAAGCTTGCCATATTTCAGTAAGAAAGGGGGAATGATGGCTGTATATGCATTACTTACCTCAAAGCATGTTGCAAGGGAATTAACTGCCATGCTTTGAAATCTCTGGATGAATGGTGCTCTGAAACACCAAGCATTATCAGTTTTCTTACGGGGATGGTCCCTTGCATACCCACAGTATATTTTACAGAAGACAAATTAACTGAAGGCTTTTCTTTTATTACATCTAAAGAGCTCTACATAAACAGGTAACATTCAATAGGTAAACAATTTTTTTCCAATGCATGTAATAAATATTTTCACTTGGTACTTTTATACAAACTGACATTGGTCTACTATACATTTTTAAAAGCCATTTTACTGGTTTGGCATGCGGTATGGAAATTCTAAGAGAAAGTTTTAAGGCAATGAATCACAGATTTAAGTTCATGGAATTTATGGTAACTTTTATATCTGTTTATATACATTTCCCCTTTGTTAATTAAACAATTAACAGCAGCACACTCTGGGACCACCAGCTATTCTCCCTCCCTCTTTCTGAAATCTAAGCTTTGTGTGTTTTTTTTTTTAACTAAAAAACAGAATTCAACATGTATTGATAAAACAAAATTCTTACTAAAATAATTTTAAATGTGCTTTAAAGTTCTGAAGATCTTGAAGTGTCTTATGGATTTAAACTTGGAATTGTTTAAAAATGTTCCTTCCACAATTAGTTAATTTAAAATTGGGATATATGTTCATTGTTTCAGACATTTGACTCAAAGGAAAATCTGCCAAGAAATCACATTTAACAGAAGCTTAAGTGCAATCTTTCCTAAGTCAGTAACGATACAGAATTGTGATAATGTCTACATTAACAGAAGAAAAACTTTAATGCTCAAAATAAATTAGTCAACCAAGTGTGGCACGATTAAGGTCAGATTGTTTTTAAAAAGATGTGTCCAATAATGCCCACAAGATAATTAAAAGCCACTTCAACCCTGCTAAGTCAAATAGCTATTTTATCAAAAAATACAGAGTACTGTACAGAAACAGAAACATATGTGCACCTACTGGGAAAGCCCACGGCAAGGGGATGGTGGCAGCTTGCCTAAAGATTCTGGGAATCGCTCTTCGTCCACAGACAGCATGTCAGTGTCGGCGTGGGGTGAGGGTGGGTTAAGGAAAAACCGATGAAATGCCTGTGCACTTCTTTTTTTTTTTTTAAACTTAGAAGATAACGGTGCAGGGCATGACTCTACCAATAACGACTACCGATCAAAACAGTCTGATGGACCAGTATTGACCAAGAGACCAACAGAGGGATAGCTACTGCTACTGTGACACTCTGGCAAGCCAACAACTGAAAGAAACAAACTCCTCAGAGTGGAATGAACTAAAATCGAAAGACAATCGAATGGTTCGTTTCTCCTGTGGAGACATGACCAAAGCCACTAGACAGACATTTCTTTCTCCCTATTTATTACCTGTTCTTCCTTTAGTCTGGTATAACGCAGGACACTGAGGGAAACTCACCATCCCCAAACCTCAGTTGAAGGAAGGACAGGGATGGGTTTTCAACTGGATCATTCAGAGTTTGGGATTCAGCACTACACACAAAGTTATTGATCAGAATTTTGAGACCACTAACAACAATGACAGAAAAACAAAGAAAAGAGGATACAGAAAACTATTCATTTTAGGTAGCTGAATTAATAGAAATGATGTTTCCTATTACAGTGTGAAATAAGAAGCAACACCCCACAACTTGAGTGATTTCTATCTCAGTCTGAATTTAGACACAAATTATGGTACTCTTAAATCTTAGCCTAAGTTAATATGGCAACGAGCGTTCTTAAAGAGTTTACTCACCATAAGAGCAGATTTATTAAAAAACTAATTCCTGTTTTCACCGACAATGAATCTTTTGTTTTTATTGCAAATTGTTTAGTGACTATAACTCAGCCATGTGTGTGTGGATACACATGCGTAGGGGAAGACTATTAACTCACGTGTCACTCACACACACTTGTCTATAAATACATATATACACACACACATATACATATCAACACCAACTTGTTTTTCAAAATTCAAGTCAACAATTTAGTGGCAGAGAGATGCTGTAAAAACAGGTATTATTTTTAGATGCCACACAGTCATGTGAACTGTTTTTATCATACAACTGAAGATACAGCCATCTTGAATTCTACCCGGATAAAGCAGGTCATTTTGTTACCATTGCAAGGTTGAAGCGACACTTTTATACACAAAGGTGGTCCTTCACCAACTCTGAGAACATAAACAGTCGTGATATAAAAATCCAGGCTGGGAAACTGGTAAGCGTTACGCTCCTTCCTCCATCTTTTCTGTTAAACTGGCTAAACCCCTCCACACCTTCAGGTGCTCCCCGAAGGACAAGATACCTTCTCTGATGAGGATTCTGGAACACAAGTAGAACCACCTTCCTTCCCTCCAACCCACACTCATCTCCTGAAAAACAGTTCTCACTATATTTACATGTTCCATTATTAATAAGATTAGATTGATCCATGAATTCTAAAAAAAAGAGAGAGAAAGAAAAAAGAAAAAAGGAAACAATATTGACTTTCCTATGTCATGCATGTCTTTAAAAGGTGAAGAAAAAATAAAACAAACAAGACAGCGAGGCTAAGAAAAGAAGTTCACTCAGAACCAGGGAGTAAATTGACTAGAATCAAGCCTATTTTGCATTTTAACTGCTTATCAGATAGTGGATTTCTAGACGGACGTGTGTGGTGCACTGTATTTTCCAGAGAGAATTTACTTTTAGGGTAATCGACTGTCTTGCTTTCTTTTTCGAAGCGATGTAACCTTACCTCTGTCAGCTGCACAAGACACCCAACAGGGCTTTTGAAGCTATTTTTACTTCCTACTTTGGCATGAAGATCTTCGTGAAAACTTGTTACCCCGTGGCCAAAAAGGCAGGTGTTCACAGACTTGGTTTAAATACATAATACTGGCAATCCAAATTTAGAAGAAAGAACTAGACTAAAGTGTATTATTCACAGGTCTGCCAAGCCTCCTCCTTTATCCAGACAGCTTTACTCCAAATCTCTAGAACATATTCTCAGGGGGTATCTAGCAAATAAGAGAGAATATGTGATGGGGAACATGCAACTGGGACAGCAATAAAGATGCTCATACGGGAGTTCAAGACCTTCAAAGCACTTTGAGAGAAGCAGGCAACTGATTTATCAACTGAATGCAGAAAACTCGGGAGGAGAAGGAACAGTAACGACAGAAAAATATACACAGACACACACACTGAACACACACACCCACGAGCTATGTCCTGAAAATACACAGGGAATGCAGTGGGACAGATGAGATTTATAATTTAAGGCTGAATAAAATATGCACACGCACAAACAGAATCCAAGTCTGTCCTTTTTAGAAAATGGAAATTAAAACGACCTCCCCCCAGCCCCCTCCCCACAACAAAGAAAAGCCCACAATTTAAAACTTCATACATGCAATTCCTTTTCTGTTATTGCAAATAAAATAATGCCATTGAAGTAAAATAAAACCAAAACCATAGGACAAATGATGAAAAAAAAATCTTCAGAATCCAGAAAAAAATGAACTGAAGGTGGTTTGTGGGTACTTTTTTTTTCTTTTTTTCTTTTCTTTCCTTTTTTTTTGTTTTTTACAAGTGTTTTATCAGACAGGCAGTCTTAGATTTATATACAAAAGTAAAACTGAAAATATAGTTTTGTTCTCTGTACATTTCTTTTAATTTTTTCCCTAAAAAAAGGAAAAAAAAACACGCTTGTGTACTTTTCTAAACAGAATAAGGTAAAACATAGCACAAAGTTCTCTTCTTTCTGCCAAGTTCATTTAATCTGGGGTAGGGGTGGGAGCAGCAGGGACGAGGGAATCAGTCCAACGAGATGATGTCTGGGATGATGCCGAAGATGGACGCCGTGTCCGCGCTGCTCCTGTTGGCAACGGTGTGGCTGTGGCTCTCCCGCAGGCTGTTGGAGGACACGAGGCTGCTGTTACTGCCACTACTGCTTCCATTGGTGGTTGGCAGAGAAGTACTGCCTCCTGCACTTAACTGATCGAGAAACATCTGTGAGGAGGTATACGGAAAAAACCGAGACGAGTGTAAGAGGTCTTGATCATCGGAAACCGCTGCTGCGGCGGCAGCAAGGAGGGAGGTGTTATAATGCTGGGGAGGGAAGACAGAAGACAAAACACCCATCAATTCTAAATTCATAGACCTTCTCAGCAGAACAAAGTCCTCAACTTAATACATACTGCATATCTGGTATGCCTGAAATATCTACTGCAACATTTCACAGTCACATGGCCGTATGTAATGATCACGTTCTTGATCTTGAGAACATTTTTGTATTTGAAACTGGGGGTGGGGGTGGGGGGGGGGGGGAGAACCAAAGTAAAACTTGTGCTGTGTTTTGTTTTAATTTGTAATGCGAACAATTCTCAAAACTCTATTTCCAAAGAGGCATATGCTCATTAGCAGCAGGAAAGAAGACAGTCCACCCTCTTTCTCTAATGGAGATATCTGGCCAAGGATTTATCAACTGACTTACTGCCCTGTTTCTTTTTTATATAAAAAAGTACTGGAAACCAACAAATAGATACTATTCTGACTATATACTCAGGCACAGCTGAAACAAGGGGATTTTTATTTAAATGCTTAAAACCTTAACAATAATGAGGACTACTCTGAATTTTCTAAGAAATTTATCTTCTCTCGCAGCTACATAATATACTTACAAATACTTTAATGTTCAATTAAGACAACAGCAATATGTTTCATATAACATACCTGATTGTCTCCTGATAAGAAAGGAAAGAAATCTAATCCTGTGAGAAAAAAAATTATTTTAGTTTTGAAAAATAAAACAAAACAAAAAACCCTCCCTAATGCCCCAATACTCTAGAAACCAATACAAATCTTAAATGCTAATTCTAAATTCATTTAGAATTAAAAAGAAGAGCAGAAGCCCACTGTTGGTCTCTCCCATCTCTAGATTACCAAGGCTGAAGTTCAAGCTTTAGCCATGATTTTTGCCCTCCTTGCAACTCCATTTGTGGGATTTGGGTCACTGCCACCCTGCTGGATCGAACATGATCCCTTACACGGACAGAGTACTTTTCACCAATTTTTCTTGACTTCTCTTAACATTTCAAACTACTCTAATGTACTCCTCACAAGCACCTGTGAGGTATGTCATTATGTCTGGCCTCATTTTGTGGGTGAGAAAGTTTTACGTAGAAGGAATACGTAGAAGGAAGTTAAGCAAGCTGTAGCACAGATTTTCTTTTTCTTTCTCAAATTTGTTCACTCGCCACTATCTGTACCAGATTCCAACTCAGAGATCCTCCAGTGGCATGAGGGCGGGGAGAGATGGGAGGGGTGTGACTGCTGGGGTGCTGTGTCACGGAAGGACTGTCTGGTCCTTGGCTGCCATGGAGTCCATGCAAGCTGCTCCTTCTAATTCCCACTCTCGTCCGCATCGCTCAATGTATGATACGGAGAACAAGAAACCCATGTGAATAAAAGGCCTCATTCTGATATCTAAGCTTGGGGGAACGGATAACAAGCAGATGTAGATAAAAATATGACGACACAAATCCTCTGAGGATCCATCCACTGTCTACACTGGAACAGGTTATAACACGAGGATCTGCAAAATGTACAGTCCCTGTGGTTCCTCATGTGGACATCTGGCAGTAGCCTCAGTGAGAAATAGGGCTGCCTTGTCTCAGAGTAGCCACTAACCACATGATGCGGGGACCCAAATTCACTAAGATTAAGTCAAATGAAGAACTGAGTTCTTCAGTCACAACCGCCATGTTTCAAATGCTCCATAACCAGATGTGGCTAGTGGCCACTGTAAATTACATTTCCCTCCTCGCAGAAAGTTCTACTGGACAGAGCTCAAACAGGGTTTTCATAACAATCATTAAGAATCTACTCAACTATTTCGCTTCCAAGAATCTTTGCCAGTGGCCCCGGATTTTTCCGTAGGGGAGGGGATGGAGGGAATCTTTCACTTTATATTTTTGTATTAAATTCTCTACAGTAAGCACACACAGCTTTTTGGAATAAAAAAGAAAAATGTTCTTAGATGTACAAATTCTTGAATTACAAAGACACAGAACTAATAATTTTTTGATAATGTAAGTGATTATTATCAACCCCAAATACATTGTGCAGCGAGTATACTGACATTTCAAACTACTTTTAAAAAGAATAATCAGGTTCACTGGAACAAAAATTAAAACTTCCCAATGTCTTAATTCAGCATTATTTAAAACATAATACAACACAGTTACCCACAATGCCAGTTGCATTATTAACTGGATTCAGGAAAAAAAAAATAGTTTTCATAAATATCAAATTGCAAAGCAACATATTGAAAGTCATCCAAAAACAACTTGTAGATCAGTGAAGGTCACAAAACCTTGAGATCCTTGTACTAGCCTCACCGCTGGTAGTAAAACATTGGCTACTAATGAAGGTACAAACAAGGAACTGGGTCTGTATTTATTTACGACCACCGTGTTAATTTCTCTCAGTTCATCAGGCCCAAGCCCCTGTTTTTTCAATCTTTCCATTCTTCCCTAGACTCACCCGGAGGAAGTCTATGTAGATCAAAGGCATTCATAATGCTATGTGACAATACAGAAGAACCAGTGACTCACCTTGTAGGTCATAAGGCATGGGTGTCATGTGGAAAGGATGCCTGTAGTCCTGGATGAGGGATGTATTAATGTAGCTTGTGTCTACAGCAGGGAGGCTTGGGGTGCGGGACACTGGAGATGCTTGATGTGGAAGACTTAATATGCTAGAAGGAAAGGTTCGCATAATTTTCATGAGTCAGTTGAACTTTTAATTTTAACAAGGGGACCGCATCTTGCAAAATGAGTCCTAGCTTTTGTGCTGAAAATAAAAAGACAAGCAAAGCAATATATAATTTAAACTATCATAATTATTCGGAAATAATCTGTATATAGAGTAGCACTTTGCAGGGGCTATAGGGACAAATGGATGGGTAAACGATATATCCAACATTCATAAGCCACATGCTGTCTCATCTACCTTTTGGAATGCAGGGGGAAGGCATGGCTGAGCCACTTCAGCGAGATATGAGTGAAAGATATCTATAGCAGCCAAAATTTGGAAACCTTTTAAAAATAAGCACTGGAATGCTGTCTAGTCAAAAGTATAGGTATGTCCTCACAAAGAAAACACACACAGACAAGCCTGGGAAATGGCAGCAATCTGAGCAGTGGCGCTAACAGCTGGCCCCCACACTTGTAATCTTTATGAGAACAGAAACACGGTACTGTTTATCTTGGTATTCCCAATGCCCCGCACACTTGTCGGCACACTGTTTGCATACAAAGCCTGCTGAACGAAAGGAGGCAGCAAGACAAGAAGATGTGCTCCAAAGTGAACAGGTGGTGGATAGGTTTTAAAGGGAGAATAGTATAAGGGGGGGGGGGGGGGGAGAACGGGACAAAAAAAAAGGGATTCTGGAAGAAAAAAGTGAAATGTTTAAGTAGCTGAGAAATTAAATCTTTTTTTCCTTACAAAAAATTAATTAAAAAAGCAAAATGGAGGGAAAAAGATGAAAAAGACAAGAAAGAACTGAAATGATCTTAAAAAGAAAAAGAATTCTAATAGTTCTGAGTGCAAACATGAGGGTCATGTGCTATCCCAATCATCCAAGAGGCTAACAGGCATATAAGTCATAGAAAATAAAGAACAAAGAAGGTATAAAGAGGCTATTTTTTTGCTTTTAAAACTTCATATAAAGTACTTGGGCGTGGAGATTCAATTTCGATGGTGCAATGCAAGTTCAGAATATTTCAAAAGATGCCAAGGTTGGATTTCCAGGAATAGAGTTCTAGTTATGACCATCCGCCACATTTTCATGAATGGGATATGAAACATAAAATATACTCTCTTCTGCCTCATAAAAAATGTTTTGTCTAATGGAAACTTAATTAAACCTCTTACATCTATAAAAAGTACCATTTTCCATTAGCTGTCTCCTCTGACAGTGCCTAAGGGATTATAAGACAGAAGAAAGCAGTTGAAATGCTAGCCTTTGAAAATATCTTGGTATACCAAACAGCAAAGGAAATTTCTGGATGAATACTAAACACTCACTGGCTGAAGACAGCAAAATGTTTTACATTTACTGACGTTTACCTCTAATTCCTGGCTGGCTCCTTTTCTTTCAATTTTGTGATATTATTCTGAAGATGCATTTCCACCTGTACACTGCACAATAACAAATACAATATGCCTAGGGTTGAGGTTTTTATTTATTGGCTAGTCATTATTGTAAAATGGCCACGAATGCTGAATATGGCATTATTCTTCTAAAAATGCCATAAACTTGCAGGTTGCTTGTTTTTATCCGAAAACAGAGAAAGGTCTGGCATTGGTAAATACTTTATCTGGGTTTAATTGGTCACTGGTAAGCTCAGGAAGCAGTTAATGCACCTAATGTAATTTTCCAAACATAATAAACACAACTAGTTTTGGAAAAACAGCAAAGCAAATGTCCAAAGAATTGAAATACCAGATTTCTAAAACACTCCAAAAAGTTTCCTTTAAGGAAAAATGTATAGTCAGAGAGCAAAATTATTGCATAGTTTACATATATATGTGACTACTATAAATATTCTACAGAGTAGAAGCAACTTACATATATAATGGTGCATTTAATCCATCAGGTATACACCCAGAGGTTTATGAAATACCTTTTAACGTTACAATTATGGTATTTAAAAAAATAATATGGTAATATGTACTTGGTCATAATAAGACTTGATATTAAATATAAAATATCTTGGGATCAAGATTCTACAGATATTTGTTCTAACTATACCGACTTCTGGCAATTTGACATTTTTTTCCCTCCCACTCAGATTTATAAAATAAGTTGGTGTAAAAACAAGGTCAGGTTTGTTGGGTAACAGGCATCCAGGTAGGCTTTCATCAGACGTAAATCTTCATAAGGTAGGATTTAAAGTGGAATTAGTGTTTAGATATTCGTGTTTTATTTTTTACATAGAATAATGATACTGCTATTAATGTCTTTATTTCTGTCTGACGCGTGCTGATAAGCTACTCTGGAGTGAAAATACTAACCTGTGTAACAGGTTTGATTGTATTATGAAGATTCCTGAAATAGTTTCTAACAAGCAAGTTACCTTTATCATAATTATGCTCTTTTTACTGCTGCAACTTCTACCTTTCAAGTAACTACAACTATTACCAAAGAGAAAATCTTTTATCTCATCAAACAGTATCAAACCTGACAATGATTTGACTCCATGCATGGGAATGCCTGCCCTTGGTCTGGTGTTAACTTTCCCTCTGGAACCCTGAAATTTTGCAACAATGCCTTCTCTCACTTAACATTCTTTCTTCAGGCACTAGTGTTTGCTGGAAGGAGATTATTTGACTAGCTCCTGCTCAGTTACAACAGGCCACATCATTCTCCCGATATATACCTAAAAGGGGGCACGCCTATTTCTAGACTTCTCTTTGGTGTGCTACAACTGTGCCTCAGCAAAACATGAAGTCTTCTTGTTGAGAATCTCCGACGTGTCTCATGAGGCAGTCCATTTAAAGAGCACAGCTCCTTGTCTTACCATCCTCTA
The DNA here is from genome assembly GCF_023721935.1 of Panthera uncia. Classification (NCBI taxonomy): domain Eukaryota; kingdom Metazoa; phylum Chordata; class Mammalia; order Carnivora; family Felidae; genus Panthera; species Panthera uncia. The sequence goes on along the minus strand of NW_026057582.1, from coordinate 107,283,817 downwards.
CAAAATGTGAAACTCTTGAAAGTTAGGACTGTGCTCACCCATTTTATTATCACCCAGGTTAGGCACAGGGTGTTTTACATAAAGCAGATAACAGTATTTGCTAAAGAGAACTGAAGCATAACCAAGGTACTGATAGGGGACTAATGGGAACTATGGGAAATGAGTCTGCAAAACAGAAAGCTTTGGCACTGCAATTTTAGTCTCTGGCTTCTTTCACTGCCCACCTTACACACTCTGAGGCAGCTTTAATGCATTCCTCTGGGCCTCCTCTGCTTTCTACTTGAAATACTCAACCTAGGATTAACCTTAAAGCACACATTGCATAAATGTTCTCAATCCTACGAGCAGCATTAAGATCACCTAAGAACGGATGAGAGATGCGAGTTTTCTCAGTCCCAACTCCTGAATCAGATGTGTGGGAATAGGGGAGCAATGTGTGTTTTAATGAGTGCTCTGGGTGATTCTGCCAGACACCAAAGTTTAAGAACCAATGTTTGAGAATTATCTTCTGGTATGATAAATACTGCGTCCAAGGGACTCCTTTAACGCATTGTCCCAGCCCCTCAAATACATCACACACCTGGGGAAACTCCAACCTATTCTCTGATTACTAAGTTTCACAATCATGCATAATCATTTCATTTGGCTGATCTTTTATTTCATTATTATTTTTTAATGTTTATTTTGGAGAGAGAGAAAGAGAGTGAGCGAGTGTGAGTGGGAGGGACAGAGAGAGAGGGGAACAGAAGATCTGAAGCGGGCTCTGAGCTGACAGCAGCAAGCCTGATGTGAGGCTCGAACCCACAAACCGTGAGATCATGACCTGAGCCGAAGTCGGACACTCGACCAACTAAGCCACCCAGGAGCCCCTACTGGCAGATTTTTTTAAACTGTATTTGCAAAATTAACTTTCCCAATGACTTGTTAAGGTCTCAGTTACTTACCCTTTATTATTTAGTGGTGATGTGGGAGACAGGGAAGGACAGGTCCTCTTGGCAGAAGGCTCTTCCTCCTCTTCATCAGATGAACTGTCTATGGTTAAATCAATCACCTCCACTTTCTTATTTTTATTTGAGGACGGGTGGTGAGAAGCCACCTGATGCTCCAATGTGGAGCTCAAGCATCCTGTGTAGGAATGAGTAAAACACAAGGTAAAAAAGACCCATGACGACACGTCTCTTTTTTCCTCAGTATGTCTATGGGTTAGTTTATCAGTTACAGTTTAGACTTACAATATTGTTAGGGGCAGAGAGTAGAATAGAAAACCAACAGTGGCTCTGTTCCCCTAAGCTTAAAACTACTATTGATTATTGGTTGTTAAAAGTTTTTGGTTTCTAATTTTTTTTATTATTTTTTGAGAGAGAGAGAGAGACACACACACACACACACAGAGTACAGGAGAGGGAGGGGCAGAAAGAGAGGCAGACACAGAACTCGAAGCAGGCTCTAGGCTCTGAGCTGTCAGCACAGAGCTGGGTGCAGGGCCTGAACCCACAAACCATGAGATCATGACCTGAAGATCATGACCTGATCTTGAGCTGAAGTCCATGCTCAACCAACTGAGCCACCCAGGTGCCCACCCCCCCTTTGTTTAAAAGCAGAAAAAACAAAAACAAAAAAACAATTCTGAATTAGGGCAAACAATCAAAATGTATGTCTACTTCAACATAAAAGCAGTTTGAGGGTAAAGACCATATATTACATATGTACCTAGGATACTTAGGAAATGTATGGTTAACACTTTTTAAATGTCATAGCATCCTTCCAGCAAAAACATACTAAAAACCAGAAAAATAACATAAATGGAAAAGAAACATTCACTAATCTTTACCAAACCTCTTAAAATTTTTAAATGATACCATTTCAAAAGTATGACCTTACAAATGACTTATTTGTTTGTTACTTTGAAATCTTACACCAGAAAAATTTTAAAGCTAGCAAAGTGAATTTAAAAGGAGTTTTACTACTTCTGAACATTTAATCAATAATTTAATAGAGTTATTGAGCTACCCATAAACTGCTGAGTTTTTCGGAAATGTGTACTTTTTTAAAAAACTTATTTTTTTCCAGTAATCTCTACATCCAACATGAGGTTCAAGCTCACAACCCCAAAATCAAGAGTCGCATGCTCTACCAACTGAGTCAGCCAGGCACCCCCAGAAATATATACATTTTAATAGTAAAAATCAAGGCTACACAATAACAGGGAGACTGCCCCACCCTTCTGGAAAACCAGCACTCACCATCAACTCCATTATAAGAGGCAGAAACTTCCTGTACTTCCTTTTTGGATCTCATAGGTGCCCAAGAGCCATCCTCCTTAAACTGTATTTCATCACAGTCTGTACAGTACTTTAGGATTTCCATAAACAAGCTATAAAAAGCAATTGGTCCTTTGAATATCACATTCTAAATGAAAACAGACTAGAAGTATTACTGTTCAAAAAACATTCAGACCTCCTATATTTTGTACAAGTATAAATGAGAAAGGAGAAAGAAGAAAGCAGAACAGATAAGTTATATTTGTTCTCAAATTTTAGGGCTAAATAGGAATATAGTTACTTAAATTATGGTACCTTATATGAGCAAATATTATGTAACTATGAAAAATGAAGTTTTCAAACATTTTTAATAATAGGGGAAAATACATACAGAAAGTGGGAAGAGGCCAAGAAAATAAAATTCTTCATTTTAAAAATAAAATTCTGTGTGTGAGTGGTATATAAACAGCAGTTATTTCTGACTGGTGATATTATGAGTAGTTCTATTTCTCCTTTATATTCTTGTGCATAGTCCAAAGTATCTACAATAAGCATATCTTATTTGATAAACTGAAGCCATACATACAAAAAATATGTACTGAATGTTAAGTCTCCTTGAAAAATAACATGCAGATATTAAGAAATGAGATTTGCAAGACAGTGTATAAAACTGTCAAATTCTGAAATGAAACCAAAGGCTAAAAAATATTAATACTGTAAAATCACAATTACGTGAAAACAAAAATTAGAAAATACACCACAAAACCCTTTCATTTTCCTATGTTTTTCAGGTTTTCTTAAATGTGTGTATAGACATGTGCGCATGAGTATATGGTTTTTAAAATTAAAAAAAATCCCAATTGATGGGGGGAGGGGATCTAGAGCTATATAATATACAGAGTTGGTAAAATATCATTCAATTTAGATTTATCAGTGATCACTGTCATTTCTAAAAAATTAAACATAAAACATTTAAGTTACATGTTTATTCTTTTCCCACGTTTGGCCTGACATCTTTCAAGCTCTAGGTTACACTGTATTGCTAAATGTATTCCGCTCCTTATGTTACATCTTCAGGCTCCTATGTTTTCTCAAATGCTGTAGATAAGCTGCCTTAAGTGTCTTGCTAGAGTACAGGAAATATCAAGAAGATCCTTCTTTTCACAATTTATCCTTGTTCAGCGGCAAAAAGGACAAGAAAGGAGTCTAGAGAATAGGGGTGCATTTAGAGAAACACTCCAAGATGTCTGGAAGGACAGAGAAAACACAGGAGTGTTAAAAAAAAAAAAAAAAAAAAAGATAACTGACTATTGTGATGCCGTAGGCGGACAAGAAAGACAAAGACAAGTACTTCAGAGGAAACAGAAACAAAGAAAGCTGCTATTCAGCATGTTGATCAGTTATGAAGCCCTTACAGCCCTTACAGTGGGGAACAGGTATGATGAACCAGGACTGAAGGAGAAAAATCTGCAAAAATACGTTAGCTTCTACTAAAAAAGCCTAATGGGGGTGTGCTGAAATTAGCCAGAGTGTCACAGTCCTGCCATTCCTTCTCTAATATGGCCTACATGGCTGGGACAGATGGGACTCATGTTAGGAAAAGGTGTAAGCATACCCTGCTTACAGCCAGTGCTACTTTAAATGGTAAAAGTCAGGAGAGACAGACGGTAAAGCATACACTTCCCAAACGGAGGACATCAAGTTAAAAGGGAAAAATGCTCACAATATTAATTACTTACTTTGAAAAGTATTAATTTCGAGAATCATGGAAATTCTAAAAACGTACTACTTAGAAAACACTACCTGCAGAATTTTCATCCTAAACCTGATAGATCACAAATTCAGATAATAGATGGTCATTCCAAGGCATAAGGAAACACTTTAAATCGACATACCCATCAATAATAAGGTGTTCATACGGAGCCTTCTTATCACAGACAGGACAAACCCAGGTTGGTTTTTTCTCATTCATCTGAATGTAAAGAGTTGCATCAAAACACTGTAGATGAGAACATGTTAGGGCCCGACATGGAATTGTCAGCCGCATTTTACCAAGCTTGAAAAGAGAGAGACAAAAGCAAATATTAGACAATGGTCATTCAATTTAAGTTTTGATAAAAATCTCCTGAAACGCAATGTGTATGTATTCTGACTTAAAGCATATTGTATTTACTTTTCATCAATATGAAAGAACATTAAATACATTTCCTATGAACCCTACATATTAAAAAAATTATAGGATTTCTTTAGATATTAAACACAGTGACTCTGGAAAGTCTACAGGGGCACCTGGGTGGCTCAGCTGGTTAAGCGTCCGACTTTGGCTCAAGTTGAGGTCTCACGGTTCATGAGTTTGAGTCCCGTGTCAGGCTCTATGCTGACAGTTCAGAGCCTGGAGCCTGCTTCAGATTCTGTGTCTCCCTCTCTCTCTGACCCTCCACAACTCACAGTCTGTGTCTCTCTCTCTCTCTCTCTCAAAAATAAATAAACATTAAAAAAATAAAATAAAATAAAGTCTACATCAAGGGTTATTCCACCTCACATCCATAGCTCACAGATTAGCTTTTGGGGGAAAGAACCATGAACCCCTTAAAATTATATGCCAAATTCTGTAAGGGTGTGCATTTTTCCAAAAAGAGCGCTGTCACCAAATTCTCAGAGTAGTCCCTCATCTAAAAAAGTTATAAACCACTTTACAAAGGATTTGAGGAAATGAAAAAAGAATGTCACATTAAATACTGCAAGATAACAGATGTGAAGACATCCAACCTGATCTCTGAATGAGATCCCTAGGATGGCTGGCATAGTTGCCAAACGGCAGCTCTGAGAAGGAAGTCGAGTGTGTGCACTCTCTGTACTTCTCCCCTCCCTGGGCATTATCACACACTATTCGGCAAACATCCCTAGACCTAGCATCTCCACCATGTTATGAGACTTCCTCTTCTCGCCTTAAGCTGAGGTTAAATAGCCTGCCTATGAAAAATGAAACCTACTTCATCCGGTCCCTGAGATGGTAGCTTGCGCCCCGGGCACAGAAGCTGCACTGCAAGCTGCCGTATCACGACTCCTTTCCTGGAGGCCACCTCGCACGGTGCAGCTGGGCTGCCACCGTTCCCTGCCCCCCTGCCCAAAGGCTACAATGACTATACAGTATGAAAGTTATCTACTTTCAATAACCACACTGTTTGCGAACCAGGAAAAGATTCTGGACATAATCTGCAAGCTTGAAAAATATAAAGGCTTGAAAAGGGTAGGAGTTAAATGCGGAAAAAAAGAGGAAAAGAGTTTTGGCTCAGAAGAATTTCAGGAAAATGTGCAATTTCCTAGTCTACCAAGGAAATTAACTGTCATTTGTGGTCCTAAATTATTGTTCTGGTACCAATGATTTACTGTGCCTCTAGGAAAGGCACTTAACCTTTCTGGGCCTCTTTTTCTATCTCCAAAGCAACACTGCTTCCTCCTCACTTCAACAGGATGTAGTGATCGAGAACAAAACAGGACCCAGAATGTGCCATAAACTTGTGAGAAGGGAGTAGCGCCAGCTCCGTGTCAGAAGCATGGACAGGGGAGACACAGAGAAAACTGATAGCTCCTTTCTCTGGGTGCCCACCCCACCCTGTGCGTGATAATGTACTATCTGTTTATGTATCTGTCGCCTTCTACCAGAAATACACCCGACTCAGTTCCTCATCCCTGGCACCTGGAAATGTGCTATATACAGCAGGAAGACGGTCGTGTGTGTGGACACTTAAGGCTTTGTGCTCACTGAGCAGCTCTGGAAGGGAGCACTCATGGAGAGTGTGAGGCCCTACACAGCACTTTATGAGCCTGGCCCGAGTACGAATTCTGGAGTTAGACTACCTAGGTTTGAATCCTGGCCACGCTAGGTAGTGTGTGAATCCTGAGTGTCATTTAGTCTCCCTGAGCCTCAGCTTTGTAAAATGGGGATAAAAATACCATCTACATCTTAAGACTGTGGGATTTAAAATGTATTTACTGTATGCTGCCGGACACATAGTAAGTGCTCAGTATATGTTCCCCCATTACAATAAAACTACAGAACCACTATTTGCTTCCAATTACTTTGTCAGCTAGTGGGAGACACACCCCCATTTCAGCTCAGTACTTCTTCCATTCTGCGCTCACATAAGATTAGGCAACTCATTACTCCTTTCTACTCTTCGATTCAATTTTTATGATTTGATTTACACAAGCACCTGATAAAAAGGCCAAAAAGGACAAACTAGTTCTTATAACAGAAGAATACCTATTTGCTGTTAGCTAAGACATGCTGCATTAGTCTAGAAACATTTTCCAAAGAACAATCTGGATGGTGATGCTAAATTAATTTTTTATATCTTAAAGCACACCTTAACTTACCTGTGAAATACAAATTCCTACCGCTTAAATACTAAGTAGGGAAATCACAGACTTGAAAATCCTAGACAAATAAAGTAATTGTGGATAAAGTCCATGTAGTACAGAACTAGTGAGCCACTTCTGATAGTTTATGAAGACAATGGATGCGAAGGAAGAAGACTATTTTCAGAATGCAAGCCACACAGCCACAGAACTTATACTCTGAAAAGCAGTTAACTCTCTAAACAATCGTCTCACATGCCTCCCTCCCCCTTCATAATCCTCACTTGGTCAGCTCACCTTTTTGGTGAGAGGGTAACTCTCAAGCCCTTATGATCAGCCACACTGACAAGTTTGTCTACAGGATTTTTAAGGAACACTGCTAAGTGAATGCTGCAGGAAACACATTTATAAATGGGGACAGAAAAAGAAAAGTTCCCTTGCAAATGCACTGTTGATTAGCTGTCACAAAACGCTTTGCTTCAAAGAATCACGAAGTAACTGTTATGTGGTAATACTCCCCATACTTCTGATTTTGAAAACAATCTCTAAATCCTAAATATTTATCTACAAATGGACACTGACTTCTCTAACATGGTATTAGGAGAAAAGCAGGGCTTTAAACATCTTCATCTCATAATTACAAATTCCCCTTTGTCCTTCATAGGACATTGGATATTTGCATCATTTGCAAATAAACACTCTGTACGCAACCCCCAAACAAGTTTTCCAATGCCACTAGCCCTACTATAATATATAATTGTACTACTTAGTAACTGATGGCGCTGTAAGAGAAAATACCCTATATCCTAGAGATGTTCAAGCTAGCTTATGTCCAGAGGACCTTAGAGAGTCAATAATATGTATTTTTAAATCTGGTAAAAAGAAAGGAATAGTGATATCAAGAATAATTTCACTTTTTCTTCATTGTCATCATTTCATAAATTCCCAAGGAGTTTATTTTTTTCTTTTATCAACTCCAAGTCATTTGTATTGAAGTTCATAGGTCTGGGGAATATCTTACAAAGTAGGTTCTCAAACATTCTTCCAGCTGTATTTTTAATAAATCAGAACTAAAAAATTCCCAAAGAACAAAAACATTTCTAATTATTTTCATTGCCTTTAGCTAAATGTTCACAAACAACAGAAACTCATTTATTTTGAGCTGTGTATATCACAACAAGGGCAATTCAAATGCACAGTCAGACATCATATTTACATATTTCAAAGGGAACAAATCTTTTTTATTATTCTATAAATTTGATATATAGATGAGTTGTCATTACTAAGTTTTACTTTTTAGAATAAAAACATACCTAAAATATACTGCCTTAATGTTCCAGAATAATTGTAAAGGGATTTTCCCTTTAGCCAAACAGAAATCCATAAAAGTATTATAATTATGGATTATATATACATATTTTTCTGTATCCTGAATTTTAAAAGCAGATGTCAATTTAAAATGAACTGCTAAAACTGTTGAAACTAAAAAGGGAAGAAACGGTGGTGATATGGAAAGAAAAATTAAAAGCTGGTGCACTAAATTAAGAGGTGCAAGTGGCAAAACGTGATTAACATTTTCTAATAATATAGAGATCACCTGAACTATAACATTTAGAACTAGTTCTATAAGTAAAAACATCAAGATTTATATTACAGTGCTCATTTATGTGAATAAATGCTTCATCTAATGATATAAACATCATATATATTAGAACAACTGTAAACACTTTTAAAAGGAGACTGCAGAAAAACAAGACTTCTTCCAGTGATTTAAATGGGAAATGAAGCTTCTGCACTTTTCTAAATTTCTCATAGTCTCTAACCTGGTATTCTGTAATGAAATGGGATGACAAGAAAACACATGGAGGGGGAAAATAGATAAATTGGGGCTTGGGGGAAGGAGGGGAGGATAAGCAGGTATCTTTTTTTGTTTGTTTTTAATCTTTGTCTTCTTCCTACCTTCCACTCACTTGGTTTGTGAGCCATTTTCCTAAATGTTAAAAAATGCCAGCTTCCTTTACACCATAGTCTATTGTAACATTTACCTAGTTACTTAAGAATCCACCCCATGACTCTGCAGCCTATATTTTTTTACTGTGGTAAAGCATGTAACATTAAATTTAACACTATAACCATTTCTAAGCATGCAATTCAGTAGTAAGTATATTCACATTGTTGTGCAAGAGATGTCTAGAACTTTTTCGTCTTAAACACCGAAATTCTATAACCACTGATTCCTCCTCCCCTCAGCCCTTGGCAATCACCTTTCTATTTCCTGTTTCTATGATTTTGACTGCTTTAGATACTTCATATGAGTAGAATCATAGAGTATTCCTTTTTTTGTGACTGGCTTATTTGCTTATCAGAATGATTTAGAGTTTCATCCACGTTGTAGCACATGACATGGTTTTCTTCTTTTTAAATGCCACATAATATTCCGTTGTATGTATATACCACATTTTCTTTGTCCATTCATCTCTCAATATACAGTTGGATTATAAGAACCTCTTGGCTATTACTACGAATCATGTTGTAATGAACATGGGTGTGCAAATTACCTCTTCGAGATCCTGCTTTAAGTTCTTTTGGATATATACCCAGAAAAGGAATTGCTGGACCATGGGGTAATCTTATTTTTCATTTTTTCTGAGAAACTTCCATACTGTTTTCCATAAGGGCTGCAGCATTTTACATTCCCACCAACAGTGCGCAAGAGTTCCAGTGCCTCTGCATCCTCACCAACACCTGCTATCTTCTTTTAATAGTGGCCATCCTGATGGGTATGAAGAGATAACTCATGCGGTTTTGATTTGCAATTCCTTAGTGATTAGCAATGTAGTACATCTTTCTATGTGTTTATTGGCCATTTGTAAATCTTCTTTAGAGAACTCTCTATTCAAGTCCTTTGCCCATTTTTAAATCAGGTTGTTTTGTTATTGTTCTTGTTGAGGTATATAAGTGTCTTATATATTCCAGATGTTAACCCCTTATCAGATATATGATTTGCAATGATCTTCCATTCCACAGGTTGTCTTTTCACTCAGTTGTTTTGTTTGTTTTGTTGACATGCAGAAGTTTCTAAAGTTTGGGGTAGCCCGTTTGTCTATTTTTGCTTTTGTTGCCTGTGCTTTTGGTGTTATATCCAAGAAATCATTGTGAAATTCAATGAAGCTTTTCCCTACATTTTCTTCTAGGAGTTTAAAAGTTCAAGGTCTTAGGTTTTAGGTCTTTAATTCATTTTGAGTTATCTTTTGCATATGGTGTAAAGTAAGGGTCCAATTCCTTATTTTTCATATGAATACCCAGTTTTCTCAACACCATTTGTTAAAGAGACTGTCATTTCCTGGCACTCTTGTTGAAAAGGAACTTGGCCCATAAATACAAGAGTTTGTTTCTGAGTTCTCTATTCTGTCCCATTAGTCTACATTGTCTACCTTATGTCCATGCCACACTATCTTAATTACTGTTGCTTTGTAGTATGTTTTGAGATCAGGGAACGTGAGGGTTCAAACTCTGTTTTCATTAAGATATTGCTTTGGCTCCCTGGAGTCCTTTGAGATTCCACAGGAATTTTAAGATTTTCTTTCCATTTTCTGCAAAAAATGCCATTGAATTTTTTTTTTTTTTTAATGTTTATTTTTGAGAGAGAGAGAGCACGAGTACGAGCAGGGGAGGGTTACAGAGACAGAGGGAGACAGAATCCCAAACAGGCTCTGTGCTGATGGCACAGAGCCTGATACAGGGCTTGCACTCATGAACCATGAGATCACAACCTGAGTCGAAATCAAGAGTCAGACGCTTAACCTAGACACCGCTCTATTGGGATTTTGATAGGATTGCACTGAATCTGTAAATCACTTCGGGTAGAATATTTTAGCAATATTCAGCCTCTAATCCATGGACCTGGGATGTCTTTCCATTTACTTATGTCTTCTTTAGTTTCTTTCAGCAATGTTTCATAGTTCTCAGTGTACAAGTCTTTTGTTTCCATGGTTAAGGTTCTTCCTGAGTATTTTATTCTTTTTGATGTAATCATAAATGGGACTGTTTTCTTAATTTCCATTTTGGATTGCTGACTGTTAGTATTTAGAAACACAACTAAGATTTTGTATCCTGCTGAATTTGCTTATTAGTTCTACCAGTTTTTTGTGGAATCTTTAGGGTTTTCTATACAATAGATCATGTCATCTATGAACAGAGATGATTTTACTTCCTTTCCAATTTATATGTTTTATTTCTTTTTCTTGTGTAATTGCTCTGGCTAGAATTTCCAGTACTGTGTTGAACAGCAGCGATGAGGGTGAGCATTCTTGTTCCTGATCTTAGGGGAAGAACCTTCAGTCATTCTGTGCTGAGTACCATGTTCACTGTGGGCTTTTCAGGTACAGCTTTTATTATGTTGAAAAGGCTTCCTTCTATTCCTGGGTGGCCGAGTGGTTTTAGGAGGAAAGGGTATTGAAATGCTTTTCTGCATTAAGATAATCATGTGGTTCTTGTCCTTCATTTTGGTAATGTAGCATATCACATTGATTCATTTTTGTATGCTGACCCATCTTTACATTCCAGCTACAGATCCTACTTGGTCATGGTGTGTGATTTTTTTTAATGTGTCTGGTTTTGGGATCAGGGTAATGTTGACTTCAGAGAATGAGTTCGGGAGTATTCTCTCCTCTTCAATTCTTTGGAAAAGTTTAAAAAGGATTGGTGTTATCTCTAAACGTTTGGTAGGATTCTCTGGTGAGGGCACTGGGGTGCTGGACTTTTTTCTCTGTTGGGAGATTTTTGATTGGTGCTTCAATTGCTTCACTAGGTATAGGTTCAGGTTTCTTATGTCTTCATGATTCAGTCTTGGTAGGTTGTATGTTTCTAGGATTTATCTATTTAAGTTATCCAGTCTGTTGGAATATAATTGTTCATAGTAGTTTGTTACAATCCTTTTTATTTCTGTCATATTAGATCATCAGTTGTAGTATCTTCTCTTTCATTTCTCATTTTAGCTACTGGAGTCTCCTCTCTTTTTGCTTGGTCTAACTAAGGGTTTGACAATTTTGTTGATTGTTTTGAAAAACCAACTCTCAGTCTCATTGGTTTTTTTTTTCCTATTGTTTTTCTATTCTCTGTTTCATTTATCTCTCTGCAAATCTTGGTTATTTCCTTCCTTCTGCTGACTTTGGGTTTAGTTTTTTTTTTTTTTCTTTTTCTAGTATCTTGAGGCATAATGTTAGGTTGTTGTTTGAGATCTTTCCTTTTTTAACGTAAGTATTAACTACTATAAACTTCCCTCTTCCTGCTGCTTTTGCTGCATCCCATAAGTTTTGGTATATTTTGTTTTTATTCTCATTTGTCTCCTGATTATTTGTGACTTCTTCTTTGACACGTTGGTTGTTTAAGAGTGTGTTGTTTAATTTCCATCTATTTGTGGATTTTCATGTTTTCCTTCTGCTACTGATTTCTAGTTTCATCCCACTGTGGTCAGAAGATACTTTGTATGACTTAAACTTGTTAAGGCTTGTTTTGTGCCCTAACACGTGATCTACCTTGAAGAATGTTCCAACTGCACTTAAGAAGATTATGTAATCTACTGTTGTTGGACCTACTTTGTAAGGTCCAATTGGTCTATAATGTTTAAGTCCTCTGCCTCCTTAGTGACTTTCTGGCTGGTTATTTTACTTATAACTGAAAGTGGGGTATCAAGTTTTCTGCTATTATTGTGTTGCTTTCTAGTTCTCCCTTTAGCTCTGTCAGCAATTACATCATGTATTTGGGAAATAATTTTAATAATAATATAAAAAGGCTGGAGTCAAAACAATTTGCCTAAGAAAGACTAGATATAATAAGGAATAAAAAGGTAGAAGGATATATGCCAAATGATAGGATTTGGTGGGTTTTATTAACTCCACTGTATTTCTGTAATTTTACAAAAGCTTAATAATGAAGATGGGTTCCCTTAGCAATAATTATAAGGCAAAAAGTTTTTTAAGAGCTACATCAAATATAGTATTATAAATGAATTCAAGAGCTAATGACTTTTTCATCTTGTGTTTGAGATTTTATAAATTATAAAAGACTAAGATGTAGGACAAATAACATTTAATTTGTTTCAATTCTTTGTTTATTTAAGAATACAATAACTTCATCTTTGTCTTAGATTAGTCGGATTTCAATATTCAAAGCTTTCAATATCAAGTCTGCCTGAATAATCCAGGCAAATCAGGAAACAGCTGTGTCCTCTTAGTCTTCACACTTTCTCCCTAATTTAGGTATGATTAATTTGATTAATTATAAAAAGGTAATTAAAATGTCAAAGTAATTTACTCCTAGTTTTTCACATATTTTTGTATGAAAACCACATTCAGTTACCACTCCTACAACTGGTGGGCCTAACATCAAACTAGTTAAGCAATAAAGCTTTTTGAGAAAATGTTCACTTATTTATTTTGAGAGAGAAAGAGAGTGCCCAAGTGGAGGAAGATCAGAGAGAGAGAGAGGGAGGGAGGAAGGGAGAGAGAGAGTAAGAGAAAGAGAGAATCCCAGGCAGGCTCCATGCTATAAGCGCAGAGCCCAACATGGGTCTCAATCTCATGAATCATGAGATCATGACCTGAGCCGAAATCAAGAGTTGGACATTTAACCGACTGAACCACCCAGGTGCCCCCAAGAAATAAATCTTATCACATCTTTGGGGGAAACTTTTTCACTACACGTTTAATCATCCTGGTATGCTTTGGGCCTTATTTATATTCATTTTGTACAAATGATTTTGACCTCATTTTCTGGTTTAAAAATATTTCTGTTTTTTCATGCATAATCAATGCAGTTATTCAAGCTAAATAGAATAGTTTTTAATCGGTGGATTCTTACGACGTAGACATTGTTGGCAAAATGGTTAAACTTAATGTGTGAGTAAGTCATGGCTAGATTTCTATTCGAAAGGATATTATTTTTAAAAATGTAATTTTAGGAGTGCCTGGATGGTTCAGTCAGTTAAGCATCCGACTCGATTTCGGCTCTGGTCATGATCTCACTGTGAGTTCGGAGCCCCACGTCAGGTTCCTTGCTAACAGTGCAGAGTCTGCTTGGGATTCTCTCTCTCCCTCTCTCTCCGCTTCTTATCTGCTTGTTCACTCACTCTCTCAAAATAAATTAAAACAAACATTAAAAAATGCAATTTTAATAAATACACCAAGATAATACATATTCCTTATTTGAACACTTTACACTTGAGTCTGAGAGACAATCATGAGTCACAAGCAATATTTAAATATATCTTACTAAGAGTAGAAAATTTTTATAGACTTAAAAATTTGGTTAGATTCCAAATCCTGTGACTAAATAATAATGTCTTTCTACTTTTCAGAAACTGTGACAAAGGTGGGCATATTTCAAAAGTAAAACATAATACTGCAAATACCAGGAATACTTCATGAAAGGAGAAAAATGTATGTTGAATCTTCTGAAAGGCAAATATTAGTTTAACACTTACTGGACATAGTAGAGAAACCCTTAGGCTGGTTGTAGCTATTTCACTGTCTGGATCCGCAGTCAATTTCTCTTTAACTGACATTCATTGAAGAGAAAACAAACAAACAGAACATGTTGATTAAAGATACATCAGTGGTGCAACATTAGAAAAAGAATAAGGAACTTAAAATGAGGAAGCTTAAAAAAAATGAACTCAAAAATAATCCGTTCAATTATTTCCAATTAATTGAATGGAAAGATAAAAACAATTACATGGTTTATAACTTCTTCTCATCCATGGAACAAAAACTGCATTGCATTAACATAAAGGAAATCTGTATAGTAAACTGACATATTCAACTGACGGCAGAATCTTTTCCTTTTATAATTCTAAGAAACTGGATAAAGTTGCTCTTTCTTTTAAATTATGACCAATATTATAAGAAATTAATCAATAGTGTAGATAATAGAATTATCAACATTTATAAATTTTTCCAAAGCTCAGATTATAAAATAATTAATACATTTTATACACTATATTAATTATTCTATTTTTCATTATCTATTTAATTTTTCTATTTTTCTATTAATTCTATTTTCAAATTATAAAAAAGCTCAATTTCTTTTCTTCCACATAATTATTTGAGTTTTATACTTATTTATCCATAAACTAATTATGCTAATATTTTAGGCAAGTCAATTCTCCTCTTCTTATTTGTTTCTAACAAATAAGAACTCACACACTAGATAATCTCTGGGTCTCTTCACTTCAAACTTCCTGAGGTTCTTAAGAGATAGGGCACTAGTAATAATGGCTATTCTGCTACTTTCTGTCAGTCTTAAAGGAGTGTAAAGGACCTTTATACTTCTCGCCTGGAATCCTGAGACACATATTTACTTCTGAAAACTTCAATTTGGAACTTTAATTAAATTTCAACATTGAGTTGAGACTGGAAATGCCTAAATGGTAGTACTCCAATAATTTTAGACATTGTTCCACAATGACTCTGAAGTCTGTATGTGTAAGGGGAGGCCCAAGTGGGAGTGGTTGTGTATATAGTCAATTCCAGTTTAGAGCTGTGGCACAACTAAGTGTGACTAGAAAGTTAATATATAGTAGAATTAAGAAAACGGGGAGCAGAAAAGTACTCAGATAAGGAAGAATGATTTCAGAGTAGATGTCTATTGTGCTGATAACCATTTATGAGAATGAAGAGTCCTGCCTTTATTAAACATGGTGATCTTTACAATCTGGATTTTTTTTTTTTTTTTGAGATGGTCTACATTTTAGATAGTCTACCTATCTCCATAAATTAGTGAATCTCAACTATGATGCATATTAGAACTACCTATAGAGTTCTGTAACTTATAATTGCTCACTGAGTCAGAATGGGGAAGAGGGACACCAACTGGTTGTTTTTTAAAAGCTCCAGATGTGATTCTGATGCCAAGCTTAAAGGTCATTTCATTTAGTCTGGAAATTCCAAATGTCTGAAATATATATAACTCATAGTCTGCATCCCACACCTGAACAGGCATAAAATCCCCGGGTTTTAGTTTGGGAAATATAGTTATCATATCACTTATGCTATATATCATATGTCAATTATGGAAACTATACCTGTATCGTTATAGACCCAATCTTAGTCAATCCTTTCTTATAAAGATACATTTAACAAACAGTATCTTTTTAAAAGTAACATAAACATGTAAATAGAATTGTAATGTGATTACTGACCATTCCGCATACCTGCAGCACCCTATCACCACCCTACAAACAGCAATGAGAACAATATGGACTTGATCTATTTAAACTTTCACTGAAATGAAGCAGTAACACAGACCATAATATCAACCTTATGCAAAACAGAGTTCAGTGTTTAGTACTTCCCAAAGAAATTGAAACAGGCGAGGCAACCTGAAGTAGTGGTTAAGAATACAGGATCTTAAAAAAAAAAAAAAAAAAAAAAGAAAAGAAAAGAAAAGAAAGAATACAGCCTAACTTAGAATTCAGACTTTAGTCCGGTCATTTAACATTTCTGTGCCTCAGTTGCATCAACTTGTAAATGGTAACAACAGCACTTTATAGCAATGTTCTAAGCATTAAATGAGTTAATACACACAAAATGCTTTAAAATAACCTAATATCACCCTCAATACATATTAGCTACTGCTACTCTTTTTAAAAATGTCATTTGTATTTTCACTTTCTCTAGGAGATGGCAGAGTTTTATGAAATTATTTTAGAATCAGCTTGTCAACTTCTATTAAAAAAAAAGTTTTGCTTTTGCCTTTGCCCTTATAGACTCAATCTTAGTCAATCCTTTCATGTAAAGATACTTTTCAAGATTCTACTAGGATCTTAATTGGACCGAATTTAATGTACAGGTCATTTTGAAGAGAACTGACATCTTTACAATAACAATACTGAATGTTCTGATCCATTAACATGTTATATCTCCCCATTATTCAGGTCTTATTTTAATTTTTCTCAGCATTGTTTTGAAGTTTTCAGAATACAAATATTTTGTGGGACATATTCCTAAGTATTTCATACTTCTGGATGTTACAGTAAACTCTTTGTTTTTTTAATTTCACTTTTCAGTTGTTCAGTGCTAACAGAAATACAACTGATTTATAAATTGTGCATTCTGCAACCTTGCTTAAATTAATATTAGCTCTAGTTGCTTTTTAATAGCTTCTTTAAGTTGTTTTCTACACAGACAATGAAGTCATCTTCAAATAAAGACAATAATTATTTATTCATTTCTAATCTGTTGCTTTATTGTGCTTTTTTTCTTGCTTTACTGTGCTAGCTAGGATCGCAAAGGCAATGCTGAACAAAAATATTAAGAGCTGATACTCTTCCCTTTTTCCCAATCATGGGGGTAAAGCATTCTAATTTCTCACCACTAACTATAATATTAGCTAAAGGCTTTTTGTAAATATCATTTGTTACACTGAGACAGCTCCCTTCTCTTCTATTTTGCTGAGAATTTTATCATGAATAGATACTGAATTTTGACCAAATGTTTCTCCTGCATCAATGGAGATGATCATGTAATTTTTTCTTTTTGTTAAGTTTGCTGAGAAGGTGAATTATACTGATTGATTTTCACATATACTGTATGAACCTAATATTCCTGGGATGAACTCTATTTGGTTAATATAGATTGTCTTTTTAATTTTAGTTGAAGTGTAGTTGACATACTGTATCATAATCTTTTTATATATCGACTTAGAATTGACTTTGCCAACAATTCTGAAAACAAAGTTGGAAGACTATTTGACTTCAAGACTCACTAATCATGACTGTTGTATTGGCATAGGAACAGACATATAGGTCAAGGAAAAATAACAGAGTCCAGAAACAGATTCTACATCTATGGTCAAATTGGGTTTTTGAAAGGTGATTAAATGCAGAAAAAGACAGTTTTTTCAAAAATGTTGTTGGAACTGGGTATCTATATGGGGAAAATGAAGCTCTAACCTTACCTTGTATCATATACAAAAATTAATTTAAAAAAAGAATATTTGTGAGCTTAGGTTAGGCAAAGACTTCACAGTATGCAAAAAGCACAAACTATTATATAAAAAGAAATGGGGAAAAGATCTGAACAGACATTGCACCAAAGAAGCTATACAGATAGCAAATAAGCAGAAGGCATCATTAATCATTAGGAAAACGCAAATTAAAATCACAATGAGATACAACTACACACTGACCAAAACAGCTGAAACGCAAAGCAACCTGACAATACCAAGTGGTAGTGAAGATGCAGAAAAACTTGAAACTGCATACACTGTTGGTGGGAATGCAAAAATGGCATATGCATTTTATAAGAAGCTGCCAGTCATATCATGTGACAGCAATCCGAGTCCTAATTACCCAAGAGAAATAAAAACATATGTCCACAAAAGTGGGATATCCATATGGAAAATGTAAACATTTTAGCAGCTTTATTTATGACAGTGCAAAACTAGAAACAACCTAAACGTCCGTCAATTGATAAGTGGATAAACAAATGATGATTCAGGTAAATGGAATACTAAGTAATAAAGAGAAAAAAAAACCTACATGGATGAACCTCAAAAGCCATCATACTAAGTTAAAGAAGTCAGACATAAAAAGGTCCATGCTGCAGGCCTTGAGATACCTGACATTTTAGAAAAGACAAAATTACAGAGACAGAAATCACATCAATGGTTATAGGAACTAGGAATAAGGGGCTGAGATGAACTGCAAGGGGCCACAGGGGAACTTTCTGGGATGAAGGACGTTCTATATTTTGATTGTGGCAGTGGTTCATGATTGCATACACCTGTAAAATTCATCAAACTGTACAATTCAAAAGGTGAATTTTTACTTTTGTAAATTATACTTCAATAAAAAAAAAACAAAAGAAAAAAGAGAGACAGGAAAGAAAATCATGTTAAATTTAGTCACAGCAAGTAAGGAAAAATAAAATAAGCAAAGTCCTTATAATGTGAGGGCAAGGAAGGAAAAAATAAATACAGGTTACAATATTTTACCCTGCAATATCAAACAACATGGGGCAAGTCTTCTAGGAATTAAAGTTTTCCTGTGTCACTGTGAGTGCAGTGGTAACAGTATCTTATTATATGACCTATAATGAAGTTATAGCTAGCCACATTAAAATTAATCTTTTTAAAAACCTCTGTTGCCATGACCTATGAGAGTTAGCAACTAGTCGTCACACATGGCTATATTTGAGTTTAAATTAAATATAATTTAAAATTCAGTTCCTCAGTTGCACTGGTCACATTTCAGAACTCAACAGGCACATGTTGCTGGCACCTAACCCATGGGACAGTGCAGATGTACATTTCCATCATCACAGATTTTTCTATTTCTGTTGCTCTAGCTTTTTTTTTTAATAAGTTCTATCATTCCTTAATATCAGACTATTTTATAGTAATCCTTTTAGAACTTTAAGGTTGTAAACAACTGAATATATTAAATTCAATACTTTATTTAGGCAAGGAAACAGGCACAGAGACCAAATTTTTATTCTGGATTTCTTTAAATCAGTTTAAAATCTGAGGATCTACTATGTGCTAGGAACTGTGCATGAGGAATTCAAAGATAAATAAGATTAAATTCCTGCCCAGAGAAACTCAGAGTCTAGTTGAGAGCTGAGCTGCTCAGTGGGACCATCTCTAATGTGCTCTAAAAGAAATGTGTTCAGGAAGCTAGCTGAAAGTGAACTCATCTACTCCAGAGGTTCTGAGATGCCTTCTGGAAAAAGTGAAACACGAAGGATAACTGGAGTGAGGCAAAGAACAGGGAAGTTCGGAGGCACAGAGAACAATGCTGGCAAAAGTGCAGAAAAGATAAGAATCCAGCATTTTTGGAATATAAAGTACAAGAAGGGCGAATACAGAGGACACTGGGAAGGGTAAGGGTGAATAGAGAGGACACTGGGAAGCGGTAAGGGTAAATAGAAATGACACTAGGAAGGGTAAGGGTGAACACAGAGAACAGTGGAAAGCGGTAAGCAGGTGCCACGACATGGAAAGTTGCACTTGTCATGCTAACAAAGTTAGAGTTTTTACTCTACCGATGTTACAAAGCCATGGATTGCAAGGGAATGTAAGATTAGGTCTGTACTAATCACTTAGGTCGCTACCAGGAGAAAGATAGGAAGAGGGACCAAGAAAGAAGAGGGATAGATTACTTAAGAATAGATTTTTTAAATAAAGGCGGAATATGAGAGCTTAAATGATAGCAGTGACAGTAGGGAGAGAGAAAAGACAGATTTAGTAAGTATTTAGGCTGGAAGTTTGATAGGATTCAGGGAGTTCAGTTTTAAATACTTGAATTTGGGGGGGGGGGGCGCCTGGGTGGCTTAGGCGGTGAAGCATCTGACTTCAGCTCAGGTCATGATCTCGCGGTCCCTGAGTTTAGAGTCTGGAGCCTGCTTCAGATTCTGTGTCTCCCCCTCTCTCTGCCCCTCCCCTGCTCACACGCTGTCTCTCTCTCTCTCTCTCTCTCTCTCTCTCTCTCTCTCTCTCTCTCTCTCAAAAATAAATAAACATTAAAAAATTTTTAAATACTTGAATTTGAGGACCCAAAAGAATGTTTCTGTGAAGGTGGTTAGCTAACTATGCATATCTATATATGAAACTCAGGGGAAGGTCCCAGATGAGATATGTGCTAATTTAAACCACAAGATCAGATGTGATTATATCCAGATAAAGTATGCAGAAAAGTGGGCCAAGGATGACACCCCAGGGAAATGCTTCTCTTAAGCAGGATGCTTCTCTTAAGAGAATCTACTGAAGGTAAGTGATTGAGAAGAAACAGAAGAGAATTTCAAGGATAAAGTGGTTGGTATGAAATGTAGCAAAAATATCTAAGATGAAAACTGAAAAAATAAACTTTAAATGTGGCAATCAGACTGTCACTTGTGACATCTGCAAGAGAAGTTTCAATGGAATGATAGGAGGTTAAAGGGCACACTGGGTTGCAGTGAGGAGGGAGACAGATCAAGTGTAGGCTACTCTTTGAAAAAAGTAGGAGGACACAACAGGAAGAAGTCAGAACTCTATCTAGATAGAGAATAGTTTGTTTTTATATTTTTTAAACGATGAAAAAGACCTGACAAAGAAGGCTGACAGGAAGAGCTAATAGAGAGGGGTGAGCCAAAGTACAGGACAGAGAACAGATAAATGAGGGAACGAGGTCTCATAATACTGCTTCTGGGCATCTGCACCCAGATGTCTTGCAGACATCTCAAATACCAGTGTAAGCACGCACTCTGATCCCTCCAATCTTCTCCACATTGTTTCCCATTTCAGTAAAGGGCACTACTATGTAATCAGTTTAAGAAGCCTAGAATTCCTCCTTGACTTCTTTTTATTCCCTCCCCACATGTAATCCGTCACCATTGCTACCCTTCAACACTTCTCAAACCATCAATTTCTTTTTTTTGTTAATTTTTTTAATGTTTATTATTTGAGAGAGAGAGACAGAGAGACAGACAGCAAGCAGGGGAAGGACAGAGAGAGAGAGAGAGAGAGAGGGAGACACAGGCTGGAAGCAGGCTGCAGGCTCTGAACTGCCAGCAAAGAGCCCGACGCGGGGCTTGAACCCACAGACCACAAGATCATGACCTGAGCTGAAGTCGGCCGCTTAACCGACTGAGCCACCCAGGCCCCTCAAACTGTCAATTTCTATGCCCATTGTCAATACCTATGTTCAAGACACCATCACCTCTTACGTGGACAACAGGTTCCTAACTGGCCTCACCACATCAGTCCAGCCCCTCCTCAGCTCAGTCTTCAGAACAATCTTTTTTTTTTTTTTTTAAATGTTTAGTTATTTTTGAGAGAGAGGGAGAAAGAGAGAGAGAGACAGAGAGAGAGAGAGAGAGAGAGAGAATGTGTGTGTGTATGTGTATGTGAGAGAGAGAGAGAGAGAGAATGGGGGGGACGGGCGGGGACAGAGGATCCAAAGCATGCTCTGCACTGACAGCAGCGAGCCTGATGCGGGGCTCGAACTCACGAACCGTGAGATCATGACCTGAACCAAAGTCAGACGCTCAAAACCAACTGAGCCACTCAGGTGCCCCCAAGAGCAATCTTTTTATTGCCCAAATCTGATCATGTCACTCTGCTTAAAAATCTTTTAAGGGTTTTCTATCCTTGACACCTTTATGTCATCTGTATGAACTCACCCCATGGCTATCTCTCTGGCCACTGTCCTCCTTGGTTCTCTCTTCTCCAGCTCCACTGGCCTTGTCTCTTAGCATATTCCCCTCTCTTCTTGGGCTTAACTCTGCCTCATCCTTATAATCTTGTCTTTAAACATCACAGCACCAGAGAGGACTATGTTCTGTTGTTACCTCCAGAGCTCCCTGTCTTTCTTCTTTAAGGCACATGTCACAACTGTAATTCATTAATGACTTGTTCAATCATTTAATTCTGTCTTTCCCACCAGACTACAAACTTCTAAGGGATGCAGAGACAGTGTGTGTCTTGTTTAATGCTATATTCTCCTGTGCCTGGAACACTGTAGACTCTTAATATAATTTCTTGAATGAGAAGAATAAATGAATGTAAGATTACCTTTGAGCAGAAAAAGGGACATTTACTCCTGAGACTGAAGAGAATAAGTAAGGGTAGTTACAAATGTAGATAAGCTGAAGAGCAGTTATGGTGGCACGAGATTAAGGAAGCAATGGGCAGTTCAGAGAATTAACACCTTGTAGTGCCAATTTTCTTGCAATGGCAGTGTGCTAATAAGAGAGGGGGAATAGTGTTTGTGTAAAGTGTGACCAAGGTTTAAAATGACTGCTGCAGGGAAGAGGGACAGAATAGGAATGTGATAAGAAATAAGTAAAGGGCTGTCTTTGTGATTAAGGGGACAACTCTACACAAAGGTGGAAACCACAAGGCAAAACTCTACTAAATCAAATGAACCAGAGTAGATTTCTCTGTGAAAAGTCTCAATATTGTGGAGTTTATTCTTTCAAGAACGTAATAGTGCCTGATTTGATGAATACAACTTTGCCAGCAGAATTTACTGATAAGATTAAGAATGACTTACAGTGAATACATTTTTAGGTAATTTGATTCTTCAAAAATATCTGAGAAATCTGTCAACATTTTCTTCTGTCAAATTGTTTTATACAATCTTTTAATTACACAATTAATTTGTTGGGAAAGTTACTTCTTTATAGATAGTGTAAAGGCAAACAATCTGTTCCTTAGACAATTACAACGAATGCCTTAGTGGTAGGATCCAAATTAATGTTTTATTGGTTCTCCAGGCCAGTAAGTAAGATAAGAAAAAACTGCCACAAAAACCCTACCCCATCTGCAACTACTCTCCACTCCTGGCATTGTATCAGAGATGGAATAAATAGCCTCTGAAATAAGAAGTTCTGATTATTTAACAGTGGCTAATAGTGGTTCCTTCCAGAAAATAAAGTAATTCTAGGCTCACCTTCCCACTCCCCCCGCAGACGATGCTACAAATACAAGTGGAGAAGAGCTAACAGCCGGAACAAAAAACAGCTTGCCTTACTGCTGCTACGACTACCACCACCACCACCGCTATTATTCAATAGAACAGCCTCATCTGCCTTATTTGTTGGTACTACTTTTTCCACACAAGCTCACATAATTCCACAGCACTGACTACATGAGATTCTAGCACTATGTGGCAGACACGGAGAGTCTCAGTAGAATGACCAGAAATGGACTTCAACAAATGTGAAAAAGAGAAGTTCTTCTCCTGCACTCTCCTTGAAAGCAGATGTCTGTCCCTTTTTTCTCTGTCTCTGCCAACCGGTGCTTCCTCTCCCGTAGACCCCAAACACTGCTGTCATTCTAGCTCTCTACTGTCTTTTGAGGCACGTCTACAGAGGCATTAGCCAAAATCATGCTCCTCTTGACTCAGGATGACTTGCATTTAAAAAAAAGGATCCTTTTAATGCAGAAAAATCCTTCGATGAACTATTATTGAGGGTATAATGCTATTCAGAGGTAGTGGGATCTTTTACTCTGGCACAGAAACAGGTTAGAAATAAAGATAAAAGCTATGCCACAAAGGAAAGTGAGGGGAAGGCCGGCCTTACTACCTTATTAGTTCTTTCCACCAGCGTGTGTGTGCCTAACTACAAATCTGAGAGTGGATTTCATTAACCAACTCACATCAAGAATCCTTCAAGAATAGCTATCTAACCCCTGCCTATAAAGTTTTGTTCCCTAAGTGTCCAGCCCCATCCCTGAATCCATCCATGAAGAATCTTTCTCTCACAAAGAAAAGCATAAAAGAACTAAGCTCACCTCTTGGGAAAGGCTGCCAACCTCTGGCCTTAACCCTCAAAAACCGAGGCCAGAACAGTCAATCTGCAGACCTTACTACATCTCAAATTCAACACGACAAAATGAACCATCTAGTTATTTGTAACTATAAACCCAGACTTTGAAGGAGCTTTAGAAATCATGTGGCAACAACCTCTTGTTACAGACGAGTAACTTGTCCAGGTCTAGACTAGAGGGACTTGTCCAAGGTCACATAATTGACTAACGGAACCTATTTCATTATTGTTTTTACCATCCCACAGACTCTCTTTTTACTTTATTAAAGCAAGGGTACAGTCCTCACATATCCCTGCACATTTTTCCTGGATAAGCCTTAAATATAAAATAATTCTCATGAAATACACACCAAAATTTCCTTCCCGTCTCCTAGAATCCCTTAAACATTTATTTATTTTATGCAATTTTAGTAAAATAATCTTCCGTATTCATTTACTGGCTTTCCAAAGTTCATTTTAAGAACAGTAAAATGCAGATTATAAAATATAGGTCATAATAAAGATATTAAAAGATATTACAGATAAAATATAGGTCATAATAAAGATATTAAAACTATTTTTAAGTCTTGATTTACTTTGCTCAGAAAACAAGTTTTCAGTGTTTCGAATCTTCTATGACAATCTCTAGTGAAAAAGAAATTTCTTTTGTTGAAAATTTATTGAGTAGAAAGCACACTACTCTAACCTTTACCAAAATAGTTCAGCTACATAAATGAAATAAGTTTATTATACGTACTTAAAGCTCTAGAATGATCCGGATTCCTTATTCCCTTTGCTCGTAACCTCTGAAGAAGAACTGTTGAGGACAACTGTTTTACAAGATATACTGCCATGGAATAGTTCTGGAAAAAAAAAAAAAAAAAGATGTAGAAAACAAACAACATATGTAAGTATATAGTACATCTATTTTAATCTCGCAACGATAGGGAAAGAAAACTAACACTTCTTAAAACACCTACTGTGTGGCCAGACACTATCTTAGGTGTTTTTATGAACAGTAATTAATTTAGTCCTAACCAAAAAGCCGCTGAGGTGGTCATAAACCTATTTTTATGGACGAGGAAGTGAAATGTAGAAAAGTAAAAGAATTTTGCAACTTTCAAGCAACAAAGCCAAGTCTGTCATGCTTCCATATTACCTGACTACCTACACTTGAAGCTAATCGATTTGTGGCACCTATATTAAAAACAAAAAACACTATTAAAATTAAATCTAAACCAAGGCCAATAAGATGTCAAAGTCACTATAAACCACATTTGGTAGGTAACAGATATATTTAAATAATAGTACCTATTACAAAATTACAAATTAGCTTGGCTTCCTAATCTATACCACCGCATCTCTCTTTACGTCTCTAACTAGTTGTGAAAAGACCCTATGTGAGCCATTATCACAAACAGAGGGAACATTAAAGATTCGCAAAGAGAAGCTGCTGGCTTGGCAGATGAATAGATGAAGATCCATTATCAGCAGAGGACCGGTAGAGGAGATGGTAGCAGCAGAAGGTAACCAAGAAAATAGTCCATCATAAGCCAAGGCAGAGAGAAGGGTACATGACTGGACAAGAGGGAGAAAAGACAGCTGAGGCTTATTAAGGGTAGGAGAGAGATCTAAATGAGAAGGCCCACTTTCCATTTTGTGTCGGGATCAAGAGGAAGATCAAGAGGTTTGGAGAGAAGCAAAAGGAAAAATACTTACTGCCGCCTTCTAGCTTACAGCTACATACAGTTTCTGAAGCACTCTTAACATATACTATCTACTTCATTTAAACCTCACAGAAGGCCTATATAAAAGACAAGAATAAGTGTTTTTCTAAGTAAAGGATTCATGGAATGGAGGCACAAAAAGATATGTCATCTGCTCATGATCATGCATCTGTTTGGTGACAGAGCTGGCACTAGAAACCAGGAAGAAAGAGTTGGGATATCAGGACAATGGACTTAATGGCCAAGGCCAGTGTAGTTCTCTACCATTCCTGCTTTTGTGCACCTTGTTTCCTTTGACTCTCCTAACCTAGCCCAACGTATATTCCAACTTTCAGACTTTTAAAAATGCATTCCTCTCTTTTAACAAGAGAAAATATCCCATGTATCCTCTGGTAGGCCAAATTTTCATTTGGAGTTCAGAAACCTATCACATGTTACATTATTTTCTGGGGGGAAAAAATGAAGGGTCGAAGAAGCTAATTTACAAGTAATCTTAAAACTTGCCTAATTTTTAGAGCACACGTATCAATCTAATGTAAAACTGAAAGGCTTCTTCTGGGGGGAAAAACCCTTATTCACCTTTATTATTTATTTGATTAATATGACAGAAACTAGAGGAATGCTAATTAACACTGTGAAATTATGTACTGACAGCTTGAGTCTTCAGTACTTGAAATTACCCTCAGGCTTTATATAATTTTTTAAGGGGAGATCAAGTACAAACCACAACTACAAGTTTAGTGAAAAGGTATGTTCACTCTAGTTGAAACATGTAACAAATTAAAAAAAGCAGAAGGAAAAAGAATGTGAGGTATTTATTAACAAATGCCATTTGTACTGATAATACAGAATTCAATTCTATAGCACTTGAAAGAGATTCAGCAGCAAAAAATCCCCCAAACTTTACAGTGGTATAATATCTCCTTCAGGTAACTGATAATACATTGTTTCTGCTAACCCTTCAATTACTACTTACCTCCCAACTACTCATATATATTTGCATTACACTGATGTTTTTGTCAAGTGCCTTCTCAAAAGTCTTCAAAATTGTGTATCAAGTTCACAGGACATTTTCTCCATAATTAAGATATAATCTACTCATTAAGTGCCCTTTATACCAGTATCTAAATAACTTTTCTCTAAACAAAGAGAGTTTAATAAATGCTAAATACAGTGATTACCCTGACAGGATAAAAAGTTACAATACAGTTCACTTATTTCCTTCCAGCACTGTGCTAGCTCTTCTGTTTCAAAAAATACTGTCTTTTTAAAATTGAGATATAGGGGTGCCTGGGTGGCTCAGTCAGTTAAGTGTCCAACTCTTGATTTTGGCTCAGGTCATGATCTCACAGTTTCCGAGTTTGAGCCCCGCATCAGGCTCTGCGCTGACAGTGTGGAGCCTGCTTGGGATTCTCTCTCTTCCTCTCTCTCTGCCCCTCCCCTGCTCTCTCAAAAAATAAAATAAAATAAAATTTAAAAATTAAAAAAATTTAATAAAGTTGAGATATAACTGACATAAAACACTATGTGAGTTTAAGGTACACAACAGGTTGATGTGATACACTTCTATAAAGAGATCCTACACTAATCAGAGCATCTTTACAAGTTGAATTAAAACTAGTGATGGAAAAACAATCTAATAAGCTATCTTCTGGGCTTTGGTAAAGTATAATTTTCTTTCAAAAAAAAAAAAAAAGAACAACTGTCTTTCAATGTTTTACTTCAAAAAGGTCTCCAACTTGTAGACTGGGGTCTCCATGAAGATCTTACCTCTTAGGTAAGACTAGACAACCATCAAATCACTGAAGATACTGTCTTCTCTCTGAGGTTGGAAAGGCTTTCCTCTCTCCTCTAATCCCATACATATCAGCACATCTCCCTGCGCTCCCACAGTCATAGTTTACTGCAAACACCCCCAACAGGCTATGCTTTTCACACACGGGCAAAAACAAACAAACAAACAAACACAAAACAAAATACAAAACAAAAAATATTTTCAATGCCCTCTTCAAAAAGGGAGACCAAAAGGGGAACCCCAAGGTATACTAGAAGTAAAACATTTAAAAGGATTTCAAAAACTTAATGGTGACATATTAATTAGGCAAAGGAAAAAATATAATCTGGATAGTTGTCAAAAGGGATGCTGATAAAATTCACAATCCACGTCTCACAAAGATATCCAGTAAAAGAGCAATATAGGAGCACACAGTTGATGTAAGCAAGCTCTATCAAAAATTAATGAAGACTTGGGTCACTAGTAGTATCCTCATTATCGTAAGGAACAAGTTGAGCGTGCCACTGGCACTCTCATTATTTCACATTGTTCTGAAGGTTCTAGTCAGCACGCTAGAACAAAAACCAGTAATTATGACATAAGTACTAGGATTATCATTATCTGCATAATGATACATCTCAAACTCCAAACTGCCTACCTGGAAACATCAAGAAACCAATTAAAAAGCTGTTGGAACCAGTATATGAAAATTCAGGTATTAAGTAAATATTCAACAATAACCAGCTTTTAAATAAACCAACAACAAATACATTCTTTAGAAAATATAATAGAAAAAAGATCTACTTACAATAGAAATAATAACAATAAACAACACAGAATTAATTTTAAAAAATAGAAGATTTATAAGAAACCTATTAAATTACCAAGGAACATAAAAGAGGATTTGAATAAATGGAGAAACATACAGTTCTCGGAATGGAAATATTAAATAGTATAAATTAATCCTAACTTAATATACTAATTTAAAGCAATCTCATTCACATTCCCAGAAAGATCTGGGGGGGTGAAGCAGGAAAACATGGCTCCCTCCCCATAATTACTTTTCCAACACCTCCACTCTCCCCAGAGCATCCCTCACTTTCAGGCTAATACACGCCCTCCTCCACTAACACTTCAGCAACAGCATGCTCCTAAGAGTGACCTCTCTGCACGATTCTGGATGCTATTCAAACCGTTTACCACTCTGAAGAGTGACCTTCTGTACACAGAAATATTTACTCCTGTAAAATTTTCATTTAAAAAGAGAATATCCTTGGGCGCCTGGGTGGCTCAGCTGGTTAAGTGTCCAACTTCGGCTCAGGTCATGATCTCACAGTTCCTGAGGCTGAGCCCTGCTTTGGGCTCCATGCTGGCAGAGCCTGGAGCCTGGAGCCTGGAGCCTGCTTTGGATTCTGTGTCTCCCTATCTCTCCGCCCCTCCCCCACTTGCAGTTCGTGTGTCTGTCTCTCTCTCTCTCTCTCTTTCTCTCTCAAAAGTAAATAAACATTAGAAAAAAGGAAAAGGAAAAGGAAAAGGAAAAGGAAAGGAAAGGAAAGGAAAGGAAAGAGAAAAGAAAAGAAAAGAAAAGAAAAGAAAAGAGAAAAGAAAAGAATCTAAAGAAGAGAATATCCTTAACATTAACAGTACACCTCAAAGGCCATTCGTGGCCTGGCCCTTCCTTACCTCTGTAGCCTCATCTTGTACATGGCTCTTCTCCACTCTCTGCAATCTAGCCCCAGAGGCTCCCTCTCAGTCTCCTGGAAAGAACCAGGCTGTCCCCTGCCACTGGCTGTTGTGCAGGTTGTTTCCTCTGAACCTTTCACCCAAATTGCTTCCTGCTACTCTTCTCTTGGCTCAGTCACTGCTTCCTCAGGGAAGCCCCGCCCGACCTCTCTCTAGTTCAAAGTGCCCTTTAATATATTCTAAAATCAATGCATACCTCTCCTTCATAGTCCTTCTAAAAACTGTTCACCTTTGTGTGTGTGACCACCCGGCCCCCAGATATCAGGCTCTAAAAGAACAAGGACTTTCTTTCCTTGCTATGGTACTCCCAGTTTTCAGTATAGTGCATGGCATACAGGAAGCATTCAATAAATTTCAAATGAATTAATGAATAGATATGCGCTCACATGATAAAACTGAAATAATCAATGACATTCTGAAACTGTCCTGGAAAAAGAATGCAAGACGAAGAAACAATACAGAAAAAGTTCAGGATCACACATAGGATAAATAAAAATCAGATACATAGTGATGTTGGCTTCTGCACCAGCATTTGTTTAGTTAATGGTGTTAGACCAAATGGCTATTTAAAAATGAAAGTAAATTTTTATTTCACACCACACATAACTTGCGATGGATTAAATATTTAAAGGTAAAACAAGAAAACTCAAAAGTCTGGAAGAAAATAGAAACAAATATTTATGTAAGCTTGGGAAGGGCAGACAGACTTAAGTGTGATGGGACTAAGGGGGAAAGACTATTTAAAAAAACTAGTTAAAAACTGTCTCTATGATAATTTAAATCTTCTAAACATTAAATAATTACATGAACGAAAATAAAAGGGAAACAAACTAAAAACAAATATTTCCAATATGTGAGTTTAACTCTTAATATATAAAGAATTCATAAATAGTAAGGAAAATAGCAACAGAGAAAAATAAGAGATATAATTTTAAAATGTAAATCACACAGACAAATATGTTCAATCTCAGTAATAATAAAAGGAGCACTAATCAAAGCAGCTTGGTGCCATTATTTACCTACTAACATTGGTAGATTTTAAAGAAGACTTTTTTTTTTTTTAAAGAAGTATTGATAGGGTATGGGTCAACAGGCACACAAATAAACACTGAAAGTCAGAGAAGAAATTTGCATGTCTTCTGGTAAGGCAATCTGTCAATGTACACAACATTTCTTAAAATTCTGCAGGCTCTTTGACTCAGGAATTCCACTTCTGGGAATTTAAGGAAAGTATCATGGATGGAGGCAAAGCTATAGCGACTAGGATGGTCGTTGAAATAGCACTGAATCAATCAATCAATAAATCAACTAACTGCTCAAGAACAGGGAATAGACTCAATTGTGGCATACTCATATTGGAATACGATCTAGCCATTTAAAATCATGCAGACGAACATGTAATGACATAAAAAACATTCATGATAAATTGCTGAGTGAAACAGGATCAGGTTATAAAACACTGAATAGCGGATGATCCCATGTTTCAAATGGGAACATGTTGAAAATTCACTGTGAGACAAAAATAAATCCTTTTGCAACTCACTTTACAATATAATTTACATATAAGCTCAGGTAGCCAAGGAGATTAACCCTTCCTCATAATACTAAGATCTAGTAGAAATAAAAATTTACTTACTCTTCCAATTTCTGCAGTCCAAGAAACAACAATGGTGTTTGGTACTGTTGTGGACAATCGGACAAGTGAGGTGATATTAATTGGTCGGCTGGGTCGCTTTGGTTCCACACCATTTTTTGTAGGTGGAAGATAACCCTAAGAATAAAATTAATTTATTTCTACTTATTTCCACAATCATTTCCACTTCTATTCCTAAAACAAGCGAAAAAACCCCACAAACTACATATTAGAAAATATGAATATTGTCATTAAAGAGTAGAGAAGCAAACATTTACAAGAGTTTACATTAACCCTGTCATCTCATTCTATAGTAAGCCAGAGAAAAATACTAGCGATAGAACTTAAAAATGTCTAAAACTTAAGAATCAGGATGAATTCATTAAGAGCTCAGATAAGGGTATAAAGAACGTCTTAAACGTAACCGAAAACATCCCCCCCACAGCATTCTTCCTCTGTTCTACTGTAGGCTTCCAGATTCACATGAGTGCCGCTGAGGTTTTGTTGCAACAATTTCTTGTCCCCTCAAATCCAGAATGACACTAAAGTTACCACACCCAACTCCACCTCCTCAACTTGGTCTCCATAGTTAATGTCACAGCTGTTAATTGTACACAATTGGTACAAGTGTTTCACTCAGTCACATGAATATATATCCAAACTAAGGATGCTTTCTTAATGAAAAACTATGATTTAACGACAGCTGTCATGACTTACGCATGCTATGCTGGCAATGCATTTAAAAAATAACTTTTAGGACTTACTGGAAGGCTGCAAGGTTTTGTATTCACTTTCACACAAAGATTGGGTGGGAAGTGATCTTCTTGTGGACAACTGGTTTCTGATAAACAAAACCTAAACAATAAAGGACAAGTTTAACTTCCATTCTTAAAGGATGACCTCAATATTTCTGTTCAATAGCTAATCTAAAAGGCTGTCAAACTTAACAACAATAAAAACTACTTAACGCTAGACATTTCACATATTTAAACAAATTGAAAGTAAATAATTCTGTCAATGTAGAGTTTCAGTGATCACGACTATCAACCTGTAGTTGTCTTCCTAATTATTTCCAATCATTTGCTTAAGCATGTTCTAAAGAGGAAAAAAAAAAGAAAAAGCTCGGTAGT
Organism: Panthera uncia; assembly: GCF_023721935.1. Taxonomy (NCBI): domain Eukaryota; kingdom Metazoa; phylum Chordata; class Mammalia; order Carnivora; family Felidae; genus Panthera; species Panthera uncia. Next base: position 107,251,896 of record NW_026057582.1, on the reverse strand, counting down.
GGAATAAATTTAAGATATTCTGAATCCAAAAATTAAATTAAGTTTCCTTAATATAGACTTCTCAGAGCTAGGGTAACATGCACTGTAACTTTCTAGGAGGGAGATACAATACACAGTATTCCCAAATTTATCTGCTTATAAAACTTTTTGTTTTGGTTCTTAGCAGAGATACTGAAAAGGCTGTAAGTCCATCCCAGGACCAAATTCTATCCACTAAGCCAAGGTACTCCATTATTCCCTGAAAACTAAAGATGTTGAAAAATAGCATTATCATTTAAAATACTATTTTAGATACTCATGAAAACATTTATTTCTAAATTAAATGCATAATCTTTTGGCAAAACTATAGAGGGCTACATAATTTGTAAATTCTCATTCTGTTCATGTTTATACAGATAAAGAAATAAATTGTTAATTTGCTATTTAAGACATCTTAATAACTTCCTTATTCCCAATATACAACTGAGGCTCATCCCACCTTTACAGAACGTTCACAGCATCTGTGAGTTATATGTCAAGAAGAACCCTATCTGAATTCTGTGACATATTCATCCTGCACAAACATCTTCCCTCAACATCTGTGGTGTAGGGTCTTGACCTGCCGGCTGTAGAATCTGTGTGTAGGAAGATCCACAAATTGGGACAATTTTCTGTGTACATATATATGTTCATCTTTATGAATAAACAATCTAGAGCTTCCATCAGATTCTCAAAGGGATAAGGGATCCATGAAAGGGTTAAATATTACTGATCTACAAAGATTTTCTTGAAATATACATAGCTACAAAGATGAAAATACAGAGATGTCAAAGCTCACATGATCATCTCCAATCCCAAGAAAACCTAAAGGAGGTTCTTTATATTGCAACAGTAAGAGTATGCCACAAAGTTTTTAATAAATTATTCCAATGCAGTGATAAATTTAAAACATGGACCTTGGCTGCCTGAAGCTATAGGAAAAGAAAGATTTATGACAAGTTGACTCCTACTATTCATTTAAGTAAAAGGTGAAAATCTAAGCCACCCTAACAAGCCAAAGGGAAAAGAAGAAAAAAGGGGGAATAGCAGAAAATTTCTGTGAAGTTCATGGGGGTGGGGAGGGAAAACAGACATAAATGAAAACAGACTAGGAATCCAATAGAGAAAACACTGACCCTAATCTAATAGAGAAAACACTGACCCTAAATTATTTTCATGCTTTAGATAAAAATTTATAATTAGGATGGCAGATAGGTATACACTCCCAACTTAAATAATACACTGGGATGGATTATAGATGTAGTAATGGGGGTATGGGAGTTAGGATGAAAAGTAACCATTTTATCAAAACACAAAGAACCACCTAACAATTACCAAATATAATACAATATGGTTCCTTTCTTTTTTTTCGAGTTCTGGAGATATATTTGAATTGAAAATGGCTAAACCATTTTTTTAACCCTCAAGATTCCCTTGGAATCTCTGAAATAGAGTTGATCTATCTTAGAAAGAAAACCTTCCTTTGGAATGTGAACACAGCTGCTGCTGCATTAAAGAATGCATGTATACTAATATAAAATACTGAGGACAGGAACTAGATCTCTTGTTCTAGAGCTATGGTTTTCAAACTTTATTTTAGTCTTGGGACTCTTTCTCCAAGTGAAAAACCAACCCACACATCAAACATGCAAAATAGATCAAAGCTCAAAGCAGCACTACTTGGGCTCAGAGTATGTGTGGGGTGGGGGCAGTCACAATATAGACCCCTCAGGGTAGCTCCAAGCTTGTTTAAAGACCACTGTTTTCAACGATAATGTCACATTATCAGTACGAACAAAACAGAAAACTGTTGATGCAGGAAGTAAGCAAGATAAGAGCAATATAGAATTATGATGGCATCATATTTTAGTCCTTTAATTTATTCAGTCATTACCACGTTCTGCTCCTGAGAGAGGATAAAGTACCTTTTACACAGGAACATCTTTGTCAGTGCCTTCTAAAATCAAGACTTCAACCTCCCTTCTGCTTTCTCACTTGTTTTCAGCACCCTATTTTTAAGTCACGATCAGAGGTTTTCATATTGTTCTGTGAAGCGCTGAGCAGGTGCTTTAGCCTCTTTGCTGACCTCCTAATGTAGCTATAATTCGTACATACAACTTAGGATCCAGTTATTGAGATGAGGCTATCTGTTTGACTTATCCTTCCCACTTTAGGGAAAACAGCTTATTGAGGAAAACAACTGTCTTGTTATTTCCTCTTTATTCCTATTGCAACAAGAACAGTTTGGGGCAGTTAGTTTCCCACATGGATAGTCATGGAGTAAAAAGAGTACCAGAAGATGGTTTATATAAGACAGAGAGACATTAACATAGAAGAATTCTTAGATAGCCTTAGAAGAAATGAGCTAAGAAAAGAAGCTGAATAAGGGGAAACTGTGAAGCCATGTTGGAAAATTTTCCATTCCTCTTTGCAAAACTATCAAGAGATGTCTAGAATAGACTGCTTTTAAATTAATGATTTAAAATACAGGATGAAGCAAATTAGACTGTTTTGGTTTTTGTTAGTCCATAACTATACACTTAACCTAAGTACTAGTTTTTTTTTTAATTTAATGTTTTCTTTTACTTTTGAGAGAGAGAGAGAGAGAGAGAGAGAGAGGCAGAGAGAGAGGGAGACACAGAATCTGAAGCAGGGTCCAGGCTCCAAGCTGTCAGCACAGAGCCTGATGCGGGGCTCGAACTCACAAACCATGAGATCATGACCTGAGCCAAAGTCGGATGCTTAACCACCTGAGCCGCCCAGGCGCCCCATTACTAGTTCTCTATTTAGAGTAGTTTGTCATCCATATAGGTAAGGCCTTTGTACTTTCATAAAAGTGTAGTTCTAAAGAGCTGACACTATCGTCATTTAAAGGTATCATTAGCTGGAGCTTCTCAACCAACTGAAGGCTCACAAAATGGAGAAATGTGATTAGAGGTATGGCACATGACTTGCTATATTAAAATCTAAACTGGATAAAAATTAGGATATTTCATAACAGGAGAAGGTCTTACCTCATCCAAACATTTAAACCCAATACTTTCAATATACTTATTGAAAATGACACAATTTTTTAAACAACCTTTAAAGAATATTAACTTTTAATACTATACTATAGTCAATACTGTACCTTAACTGGACCTGCACTGTGAAGTCACATTTGGTCCCAGAAATATCCCTATAAAAGACAGGGTAAGAACTACAATTATTTTTAAAATATGCACATGAAAGCTGATTCAAAGATACTGTTACTCCAGAAGTTTTTCAAATTATCAGAGCTCTAAGTGTTCTTAGGATAACTAACACTATTATAGTATTTTCAATGCTAATATTTGCATGACACTAATACTCACCCAATACACTGTTTTTAAAAGTCACTTATTATAGCCATTACTGGTTGCAAAGGCCAAACTGCAAGTTATACTTGAAGAGAACTTACATGGAACTACTGATTTGCTGCACTTGTTGTGGTGTCAATGCAAATGCAAAACAGGTTTCTCGAAAGCGCTGACTGTTGTCTGATGCTAAAGAAGAAAAGAATCATACTTTTAATCATCTTCAAATTCTTCAATAGAGAGCACAACAGCCAGAAAAAAACAGAAACAACCTCAATCACTCATATGACTTTAATTAATTGGAATGTATTCTAGAGTCTGGATAACGAGGCAATTAAACCACTAAAAAATCAGAAATATGCCAGTTGTAACCTAACAGAAATGAGCCCCAAAATGGCTAATTCCAAAAGCCGTATCAGGATTCAAATTCAGAAAATACATAATCAAAGAAACACTAAGAGAAAAGTACCTAATCATATAAATGTTCCCATCTAAAAATAAAAAGCACACTTGCGTAAAAACACGTCGGTATTAGTTTTATTTAAAATAGAAAAGTATAAAGCCATTTAAAGATACATGGTTTCTAAGCTAAGTAACAAATATACATACCTGTACAGGTGAGGTGACATTTGGCCTTTAAGGCAAAATCAGAATTTTATCATCTCCTGTCTAATTATACCATGCAAGTGTTATACAGTAAATACCACAAGTAGTTAGTTTCTCCTAAGCTTAGATGATCTAACTTCAAAATTTGGCTGTGGTCACTATCTCAAAGAAGGAAAGAGCTACAAAAAGAGGGGAAGGAAGGGAGGGAAGAGAAGGGAGGGAGGGGAAGGGAAGTAGGGAGAGAAAAGAGCAGGAGAGCAAGCAAGCAAGGACAGTCTGTGTGAGAGCAGGGACTCCTACAGTACCTGCTGTGAGCAGCAAGGGTCCTCCTGGCTTAGACCAGTTTTAGATAGATTTTAAAAATCAGCACTAATGTCTCCTCAGTGCTTGGCACAAAGAAGCAACCATTGACTGCCGAATGAATAAAAGAATATGAAAATTTTTCAATGTCAGATTAAACTATTTAAACTATACTTTGAAGGGAAATCTTCTAGGACAAAAGGCTCACTAAAAGCTATTACCAAGGAAATCCTGGCCTGTGGGCCACTTAAACCCATGCAGAAAAAGGAGCTGAACTGGCCATCTCTTGTTTAAACTGGGTTTGATTCTACTTGTAAACAACACTTCCTCTACAATTACCACCAAACTGCAGTATGTCATGCTGAAAAATCTGTACAAATGCATCACGATGAGAAAAAAATGGAAAAGATCACTGCTGATCTACAATTTCATCTCAATATAGAACTATCTTTTAAAGGCCAGATTTGCATTTCTGCTCTCTGTGATCTGGGAAGGTTTTTTCTTAAATAATCTATCCCCAAGAAAGAGTTATTAACCAGAAAGTTCTCTTGATTGTGAGGCACCAACCTGGCAAATGGCTGATAACCAAGGACGAGAATGCAGAAAAGCACAGTTTCCTCTGTCAAACAATGCAAGTAACTCCTTTGCTTCTTAAAGAATGTATCTCTATGCAGATTTTAGTCCAGTGGGCTTAGCCTAATATAGATTTCTGGCTCCATTCTAAAATAGCCCTAAAATAATTTCCCAAGTACAAAAATTCGTATTTCTCTTTAGGCAAAATTTCAGATTCATTTTAGAATAAATGAGTACAGTAAGTTTTGGACACACACATGCAGATTTAGATAGAGAAGACATGACTGAAATAAACAGGCAGTTTCTTGTGCCTCACATGGAAATGAGATTTATTGCTTAGTGATAACTCCCATTTACAAACTCTTTTTAGACTGTAATATTCATGAAGTTATTAGTATTTATCTGGAAAAGCATCATTCATCTATGTGGTTTTCAGGCTTAATTTCTATAAAGAATGCCAGTGAAGAATTTATAGTTTTGGTCTCAGGTAACAGATTACCTCAAAAACTTTTCTGAAAGTCAATTAAGCTTTATTATCATCTTTATAAAAGCTCAGGCTACACAGAATCACAGAATCTTCATCCTGGAAAAGGAGTCTAACATATCTTCCAAAGCAATGACCGCCAATGTTGGGGGTACATATCTCAAAAGGTACATAAGACAATCCACAAGGATACAAGAAAAGTATCTACCTAACTATAAAACGTTAAGTTTTAAAAAGTTGAGATTTTACAAGAAATCTCAAATCTAACTTATAAAATACCTAAAATTGGATGTAAAATCTTACCTTTTTTTACTTCTATTTTTGTTTTATAACAAATACAATATTAATATGATAGTTTAAAAGATGTAACATATGTATATACTAAATTATTCTACTGGGGGGGATGCATATGATCACATAAGTTTGCAGACTACCCATCTAGAGTTCAACCTTCCTTTCAACCCTTCCTCACACTCTGAATCATTTTAGAGGGGGAGGAAGAGTGGCCATTACCTTGTCAGGCAGAAGATAGCCGGTATTAATAGTTTAACTGTAAGAAAGTGTGCAGCCCTATAGAGAGTAGCAAAACTTAGTGGAAAAAGAGGAAATCACACAGATTTGGATTCCAAACTGGTTTTGCCACTTACTTGCCATATAACCCTCGGTTCTTATCCGATACTCTCCGATATTTAAACATAAACATGCACATGCACACAGAACCTCATAGGGTTATTTTGAAGAATACAAATGAGGTAAGGTATTTAAAACAATCAACAATGTCCTTTTCTATCCGCTTTCCTCCTTATGCCCTTATACAGAGTCAAAATACATAATGTTTTAATTTCTACTCATCGCTGTCATACACCATATTCAGGGACAGCCAATCTTCAAATATTTTAGATGGCATTAATAAGCCCCTCTTTCTCCACTCTTCCCACTGTATTTCAGGGGAGATTACAAAATTACTCACCATCCTGATCCTCTGGCCATACTCCAGGTTGTCACACCCTTAAAGCAACAGCAAGAACTGGACATACTCTGTCATAATATATATTATTTATTCAAAATATCTGCTGTTACTCTGTACTGGCCCATCCTCCCTATGGGAGGATTATTCCAGCACCACTGACATTAGCCTTGGCCAATGAAATGTGAGTGGAAGTGTACCACTTCTGGGCAGACTTTTATAGGTTATCCTTTGGTTTCATCATCTTTTCTTCCAGGTCACCCTGACTGTAGAGTGAGAAGAACATAAAGGAGAGCCACAGCCAATCTGCAGCTAATAAGTAACATAGGCAGATATGAACGTTACTCATTTGCCACTGAGATTTATGGTTGCTTGTAAGCTGACTGATACATTATTCCAAATGTGATGTGACTAGAAGAGTATTTTTATCAACAACTACCATCTACTATTATTAATCTACACAATAATCATGAAGAAAAGGTATCCACTCCTTTGTCAGATTTAGAAAGTGAGGTTCAAAGTAGTTATGTCAAGGCCTCATACCAGGTAAGAAGCAGCAGGATTGGAACTCAAATCTAAATATCTCCAAAGCCTTCTCATAATACAGGTCCATTAACTCCCCTGATCTGGGTGGTATAATTCTCTTAATGCAACCTAGCGTTATATGGATCACAGAAAATAGGAAAAGAATGACCCACTATCCCTTCATCATAACTGCTTATCATTTTTACATATTTCCTTCTAGTCATTTTTATATTGAATTGTATACACAATCTGAAAGCTCACTTTTAAAAAATTACCCTTATCACATTTTTCAATTATAATCTCTATTGCCATATTTTAATTATTGCATTGTATTCTATGGGGTATAATGAAAACTTTAATTACTCCCTTGATTAGCTATTTACGTTGTTTCTAATCTTTCACTGTTTGAAACAACTCTGTGAACATCTTTGGGCTCATACCTTTGTTGTTTGAAAGGTGGGGTAGCTATTACTTTCTTTGGATCAATTCCTAGATGTGGCATTTCTGGGTCAAAAAGTATAAAGATGTTTATAAATCTTGACATACTGTGAAAGTGGTTTTCAAATGGTTATAACATTATATATAAGACCACCAGCAATTTATGCATCTACTAATCACACTCTACCCTGGCCTGCACGGGAGTTGTGCTAACTCAATGGGGGGGGGGGGGGGGGGGGGGGGGGCGCGCGGGGACCATAGTAACTCCTTAGTAGTTTAATGTGCATTAAAGAGTTTTTCCCTCTTTGTTTTTGCTTATTTTCCGGTTTAGTTTATTGTCCAATCTTGTCCTTCACCCATTTTTATATCTGCATAAGGGTTGCATACATAGGAACATTAATCTTTGGAAATTTGCTGCAAAAATTTTCCCCAGTCTGCTATATTTTTTTCATTTGGCTACATTTTTGGATGATATAAAAGTTGAACTTTTATGTAGTCTAATCTGTCAACCATATCCTTTGCAAATTCTAATTATTCCCCTTCTAAGTTTCAATCAACATACAATTCAATTCGTTGGCTTTTTGTTTCTATGTAATTATTAATCCATCTGGAACTTATTTTAGTATGTGGTATTTTTAAAAATCTAAATTTCTGTTACTCCAACAGTTATACTAACACCATGTGTTAAATAATCCTTCCCTTCCCTGTGGATATGTGTGCTTCCTTTCTCATATATTAAATCCTTATATCCAATATGTTCCATTTCTGGGCTATTTTCCCATTGGTCTTTTTTATCCTGGTGCTATTTTTTAAGTATTATAGATTCATTGGGTTTTGGTATCTTACAGTTAGATTTCTCTAACTGTAGGAAACAGTTCTACATAGATTGTTTCAAAATCAAACATTTAAAAAGGAATACAAGCTCTAAAAAATTCTCCCCACCAAAAAAAAAATTAAAAAGAAGAGAGTACATCTCAAATCATTCTATGAGGTCAGTATTACTACAGTACCAAAACAAGCCAAAAATACTGTAAGATAATTACCAATACCTCACATAAGTATAAACACAAACATTCTCAGCATAACTTTAGCATATCAAATCCAACTATATGTTAAAAAAGGATAGTACACTGCAACCAAGTAAGATTTCTCCTAGGAATGCAGGAACCAATGTTCAACATTCAAGTCACTACATTAACTAAGAAATACCATATTGTAATTTTAATAGACATAGGAAATATATTTGACAAAAATTCAACATCCATTCTGGATTCAAAAAACAAACTCTGGGCAAACCAGGCATAGAAGTGAACTTCCTCAACCCGATAAAGGATTCTTATGAAAAACTTATAGCTAACATTATACCTAAAGGTGAAAAACTAAATACTATCACTAAAAAATTAGAAACAAGGTAATGATAACCACTCATCACCTCTATTCAACAATGTACTAGAGGTTCTTGCTAGGGCAACAGGGCAAGAAAAAGAAATTTTAAAAAATCAAGATTGGAAAATAAGTAAAACGATCTATCACAGACAATGCATGATGACCTATGTACATAGGTCTATAAAAAGCTATTAGAAAAGTGAATTTAGTGGGTAAAGATGATACACCAAAAAATCTGTTGTATTCTATGTACTAGGAATTGAAATCTTAAAAACATATTTATAATAGCATCCCTTCAAAATGAAATACTTAAGGACAAATATCACAAAGAGGTACAAGGCCTTTAAAAATGCCAGACACTGCTCAGAGAAATTAAGTACCCAAATAAATGAAGAGATATACAGTGTCTGTGGATCAGAAGATTCAGTGCTATTAAGCTATCAGTTGTTACCAAACTGATCAGTAGATTCAATATAATGCAATTAAAATCCTAGCTAGATTGGGGGCGGAGAGGGGATAGTAACTGACAAGGTGCTTGCTTCTAAAACTCACTTGGAAATGCAAAGGACCTAGAAGAACCAAACCACTTTGAAGAAGGAGGCTGAAAGGCTAACAATAGTTGATTTCAAGACATTATAAAGCTACAGCAATTAAGACAATATGATGTTGGTGTCCAGACAGTATAAAAATAGATCTATGGAACAGAACAGAGTCTCAAAGTACACCCACATATATAGAGAGAACTAATTTTTGACAAAGGTACAAAGGTAATTTAGTTGAAAAAGAAGTCTTATCGATGAATGATGCTGGAACAACTGGACACCATGTATGCAGGAGAAAAAGGGGCTTCAAATAATATAGTACACCATATATAAAAATTAATTCAAAATAGGTCTTAAGTGACATCATGGAGGAACATCCAGGGGTTAGTCCCTCCTCTAATATAACCATTAAGCTGGGGGAAAAAAAATCTATCAGAACCAATGATTTCAGAACTCTGGAACCTGATGAGACACTTACAGCAACCATGGGAGTGTTTGATAAAACAAGATTGCTGAAATTTGCTAAGAGAGCGGTGTGAGTGATCTAGCAACTATTCCCCCACCATCTCTGGGACTCACTGGGCTGTGGGAACCATGACCTGAGTTCTTGGAGAGGCTGGCTGGGCTCATACGAACAGTAAGAACCTAGCCCTCCAAAAATGTGGGGTTGTGCATCTTGTGTGGTCTGGTGGTTCTCTGAGGGACCAGAGTAGATATTTCTCTTTGTTTCAAGACCTGCTCTAGGTTCAGCAGCTTCCCCACCAGCATCTAACAGAAGATTTAAAGAGATGTACACACTTTGGTTTTTTTTTTAGATCCAGACATCTGGAGAAATCTCTGTCAGATCACAAGCTGACTAAAGACACAATGGAACAGAAAATTCACCAACCATACACAACAAGGAATAGAGACTTTACAGAAATAGTGTAGAAAAGTCACTGTACGAAACAGACAGCTGCACCCCCCCCCTCAACAAGTAACAAAAGCAATCACTGAAGAGAGGGAGAATCTGATTTCCAGTTAGCATACTAAAATACTCAAAACAGCTAGTTCTCCACAAAAAATTGTAAGGATTGACATAGAGAATAACTGAATACAATTGAGAGCCCAGAAAAAAACCCTCACATCTATGGTCAACTGATTTTCTACAAGCATGCTAAGAATATTGAATGGGGAAAGAAGAGTCTCTTCAAAAATGATAGGAAAACTGGTTATACACAAGAAGAATGATGTTAGACCCCTACCTTACATCATATACAAAATTTAACTCAAATTGGATCAAAGACAAATATATTTATTAGGTAACGAGTACATATTTTTTGTTTGTTCTATATTAATATAGAATAATTATATTTAATTAATAAATACATATTTACTGCATAAATATGTTTAACAAATATTTATTATCTATTATATTTAAAGAGATAAAATACAAAAATTTTAGAAGGAAACAATCTTCACGACGTTGGATTTTGCAATGGTTTCTTTAAACACGACAACAAAAGTACAGGCAAAAGAATAAATAAACTGAACACCATTAAAATGAAAAATGCACATCAAAAGACATAAAAAGAGTTAAAAGACAAAACACAGAATGGAAGAAAATATGAGCAATCATATATCTGATAAAGGTTTAATATCTAGAATATATGAAGAATTCCTAAACAACAAAAATAACCCAACTTAAAAAATGGGCAAAGAATTTGAATAGATACCTCTCTAAAGAATATACACAAAAGGCCAAAGGCACATGAAAAGATGCTCAACATCTTTAGTCTAGGAAGTGCAAATTGAAACCACAATGAGATATACACCTAGTGGAATGTCTAAAATTTTTTAAATGACAACACGAAGTGTTGACAAAGATATAGAGCGAATGGAAAGCTCATACCCTGCTGGCGGGAATGTAAAATGGCCCAACACTTTCAAAAGCAGCTTGGGAGCTGCTTAAAAGGTTAAACCTGCGTCTACCATATGACCAATTTATTCTGTTCTTAAACAATTTATTCAAGAAAAATATAAGCACATACCCATACAAAAGTTTGAGCCTCAATTGTCATAGCAGCTTTGTTTTCAACAACCAAAAACTGGAGAAACAACCCAAATGCCTATTAATGGGTGAATAAAATGGCTCATCCATATAATGAAATACTACTCAACAATAAAAAGGAATAAACTACTGACACACACAAACACACAGATAAGTCTTAGAATACAATCGTGAGTAAAAGAAGACCAACCTCTCCCCACCAAGTATATAATCCATGATTCCATGACATAACATTTTAGGAAATGCAAACTGATCTATAGATGTGACATTCATAATATGACAGAAAGCACATCCAATCTAGGGGCAGGGTGAGAATTGAAGGGGTAGCAGGGAAGAATTACTAATGGGATGAGAAAAATGTATTAAATTGTACATTTTAAATATGTACAGCTTATGATATGACAAGGATATTTCAATAAAGTTGTTTAAAAAAGTGACTAAAGCAAAATGGGGAGGGGGGAGGCAGAGGGGGATGGAAATGAACAAAAGAACCCTGAAGAACTACCAACATTAAAGCCTCAAGTCAAGGAAGAAGTAGCCAAGAATTCAGAAAGAAAAGCTGGGGGGAATGGTGTCCCTGATACTAAGGAAGGAATTTCAAGGGAAGAGTGGATAGTGTTAAAATACTCAAAAGGCAGGTAAGATGAGAGTTCAGAAATGGACTTAACAATTATCAAGTCATAAGTGATCTTGGCTGGATGTGTTTCAGGGGAATGGGAGGAGCAAAAGTCAGAGTGCAATGGGTTCAGGTGTGAATGGTTTGTTAAATCACTGATTTTAACACTTAAATATGAGATCTTCAATTGTTTTCCTATCTGCAATAGGAAATTATATTAATGTCTCAGGGTTTTGCATTAACTACTATACTATTTTGAGTCACAGTAATTAATCTTGAAGGTCTCCAAAGTTCTAGAATGTACAGTAATTTGAAATTTTTGAAATTTTGCTAAGACTGGAATTTGAATGTTGGCGATACAGGATTAGTGTTTGAGGTAGCACCTCAGCCTCTCAATGTGACATGAATTATAGTATACTTGTAGTCATTGAAGGTAAAAGAGAAGTCATTCGGATTTTCACTTACTCAATGCTCCAATTTAGAAAAAAGATGAAATGTTCTAGTGGTGCTCATAATTAAGAATACTTACAAAGGTTATGGGGGAATATCTCTTATGAATATCAAGAGCTTAAGGTATTCATGGGAGATTTTCAACAACCTTCCCCCTGTATTAATTACCAAATTTTCATCTGTAAGAAAGAAAAGCATTGCCCACAATAACCAGGATGTAATTATAATTCAAAATACACAAAATGTGCAGAAAGAAAGTTAGGCTTTAAAATTTCATCTTTTTTTTACATATTGTTCCAGAGAGATGAACTAGACTAAAAAGAGAAAGAGGAATCATGTTGCAATTTACATAAACTGAAAACACTGGAAGGTAAAACCTAGATACATAAAATAAACAAGGTTATTGAGATTCTGATGATAGAAACACTGAGCTAGTCTAAGTGGCTGTACTTTCAACTGCTCTAAAAATATTCACTATTCCACCTCACCAGCAGAAAGAAAAGCTAAAAATAGTCATCTTTCTGTTATAGAATATTTCTTGCTGTCTTGGGGAAAGTGAAACTAAAGTACCTATCTACAAATGTCAACCTTAAAATCTTTAATAAGATCTCTAGTTTATTCAAACAAACAAACAAAAACCTGGACCACTATGTAATTTTTGAAAATGGAGCTGAAATGATGTATTTTCAGCATTAGGCTGCTAAGTCAGAAGGTTGCAGAAAATTTATTTCCTCCAATAAAAGGCAGATACACTGAATCATCAACAAACACTGCTTTGACTAACTACTTTATCTTTAAAATGGGAGGTTTTTTAAGTAAACAATATTTAATGACATGACAACACAGTCATAAAATATTAAGAGAAAAGACATGTAAAAGAAATATATAGCATAAGCAAAATATATATATATATTGGGGGGGGGGGGGCAGGGAGAGGAGGAGAGAAAGAACTCCAAGCAGGCTCCACACTATCAGCGCAGAGCCTGACCCAGGGTTCGAACTCATGAAACCACGAACCGCAAGATCATGACCTGAGGTGAAACAAAGAGTCAGATGCTTAATCGACGGAGCCACCTAGGTGCCCCAATATATTCACTATTGAAAGACCAAATGAGGCACCAAGAGTTGATTTCTTTGTAACTTTACCTTTAGAATTCTTCAGACTGCACTATGTATTGCTCTTGTAATAATTTGTTTTACATATTTTGTACAAAAACCACTGTAATTATCACACATACATTAAATCTACTGCTAGATTTTAAGAATCCTCATGATGACAAATATTTCATGATAAACTCTGGCTTAAAGTTCTTTGGGGTACAACAAATGTTATACTTGAATTTGTCCACCCATACGAACAAAAATTACCAATACTAAGAAATAGGAAACAATTGTAACATGCAATACTATTAGACTTCAGCTCTATAAAACCTTTTAATTTCATTTTATCATACCCTAACTGGAGGTTCCTAATAAACTCATTTTCAGTATACTTGCCTATGCTTTTCATGATCTTTCTCCTTGGGAGTTCAACTCCTATTTAGTCTTTCTATTATTTTTTGATAGCTTACTGAGAGTTAGTAGCTGGTTTCCTGATAGACTTAATCAAATGAGCCTACAGACTCCTGGGCAACTTTAAAGCTAAAAGTATGGTAAATATTTTATCTGGCCCATCTATTCTCTCACAGCTGGCAGGCCACCAGGCTATTTTAAGTCCAGTGGGTTAAGAAACAGGACTAGGTCAAATCAAGCCAGCCAGCTATGAATGATGTCTGATGATCAATGTTTAAATGCAAAAACAGAAAAGGAAAAGACTATAATTAAGAAGTTAGTTTTCTCTTTCTTTCACAAAAATTTCTTTTTTTTTTTTTTTTTTTTGCTATTGGTAATACAACCAACCATTCCAAGTTAGGAAAAAGATCCAAAAGTCTGCTACTTGATGATAACAGATAAAAAATATTTTCGGGGGTGCCAGGGTGGCTCAGTCAGTTAAGCATCCGACTTCGGCTCAGGTCACGATCTTGTGGTTTACAAGTTTGAGCCCAAAAAGCCTGGAGCCTGCTTCAGTTTCTGTGTCCTCCCTCTCTCTCTGCCCCTCCCCTGCTCTGTCTCTCTCAAAAATAAATAAAAACATTTTTAAAAATTAAAAAAAAAAAAACCATTTTCGTATATACTCTTCCAGGCATTTTCCCATATATATACACATACGTACATTTGTACACCAATGAGTGTAAGATGCAGTTTCCCATAGAAATTGCAATGAATACATTTCTCACTTCAAAACGTTCAACAAAAATCTTTCCATGTTAAGAAACATATCTTTGGCATCATTTTAAATGGCTACATGGTATTCTATTATACAGATGTGCCATAATTTGACCAATCTCTTACTGCTGGACATTTATATAGTTTTTAATTTTTTCCTTCCACAATCAATGCCTTTCCTTCCTCCCTGGGTGTCCACCCATACGAACAAAAATTACCAATACTAAGAAATAGGAAACAATTGTAACATGCAATACTATTAGACTTCAGCTCTATAAAACCAAAAACATCCATGTGTGTACCTATATGATCTTTATTTCCTTAGGACATCCTCTTGGAAAAGGAATGGGTGGGTCAAAAGACAGACACATTTTTAAAGCTTTTGTACAAGGTGCAAATTTGCTTCCAAAAATGTTCACTTGCATAAGTAAGTGGTATGTGAAAGTGCTAGATTCACTTGCCAACACTGGACAGTAGGTGAAAAACATCGTATTGTCTTAAATTTGCCTTTCTTTGGCTACTCTGTAAGTTGACTGCTTTTCATATCCTTTATTGGCTTTCTTTGTATTGTGAATGGCACTATTCTGCTGTGTTAGTCATCTTTTTTTTTTTTTTATTTAAAAAAAATTTTTTTTTTTACGTTTTATTTATTTTTGAGACAGGGAGAGACAGAGCATGAACGGGGGAGGGCCAGAGAGAGAGGGAGACACAGAATCTGAAACAGGCTCCAGGTTCTGAGCAGTAAGCACAGAGCCCGACGCGGGGTTCGAACTCACGGACAGTGAGATTGTGACCTGAGCCGAAGTCGGACACTTAACCGACTGAGCCACCTAGGCGCCCCTATCATCTTTTAATTTTTTTCTCTTGACACTTCAAAACTGAGAAATGACCACTGCTTTTAGTGACATTATAGTCACTGATGACCTTGATAACAACAGTTTCTTTGGCATGGGGTAGATGAAAACCTACTTGGAAACGGTTCATGAAACAAAGGGAAAAAAGAAATAGGAGACAGTAAATTGAGACACCCCTGGCAAGGAATTCTGTGATGAAGGAAAAGAAAATGGGGTATAGCTGCAGGGAAATCAGAAGAAAAGTAGTTTGTTTTAAGATGGGAAAGTTAGCATAAAGTTGTATATTAACGGGAATGATCTAGTAAAGAGGCAAAAAATTGATGATGCACAAAGTATTAAGGATTGGCCTTAGCCCAAAGACTTCATCCAAGGTCACAGAAAAAACATATAAAGAACATATAGGTAGAGAGACAGGTAGGTAGATCTAAGCTACTTATGATAGTTATAAAAGTTAACTTCTGATTGTCCTATCAACTCAGTGAAGGAGAAATAAAAATGAAAAGCATCAGCAAACAGTGGAAGAACAGTTGTTTGTGAAAGAATAAGAACAGAACAGTCATCTAGCAAAGTGGGAGAGCACATGGACTACAGTAATGCTGTCGTGATGGCTGAGTATGATTAAGCACTACTATCCACACACAAACTATTTCCAATAGCCTTTCACATATTAAAGATACAGGATATGGTCAGATATTGTCAATAGTTTCCCTTGGTTTGTGCCATTTAATGTGATAAGGTGTTTTTGGAGTTTGAGTCTTCACTAGGAAATCTTGTTTTCTTTCTTTAGGGAAAATTCTTTCCTCACTCCCATGTTATGTAAGTATTATTTATGTACTTTAATGCATTTATTTGTTTCTTAAATTTTTTAAAAATTTATTTTGGAGAGAGAAAGAGCACAAGTGGAGGTGGGGGAGAGAGAGACGGGGACAGAAGATCTGAAGCGGGCTCTGTTCTGACAGCAGTGAGCCCACTGCGAGGCTAGAACCCATGAACTGTGAGATTATGACCTGAGCCGAAGTCGGATGCTCAGCCAACTAAGCCATCCAGGCACCCCTAATGCATTTATTTAAATGCAACCTATATTTCCCTCTGACATTGTTTTAGTTTCATTTCTAAGCATTTCAATCTTTAAACCATCTTGACATTACTCTGGTAAGTTGCAAGGTAGGAATCTTACTTTTTAATGGTTAATTAAGAACTCCTGAACAATTTAATACCTAATTCATGCAACTAATTAGAAATTTCACTTTCATGTTATTTTTAAATTGTATTCCTACTTCATTAACTGCTTATTCAAGCACCAGCTCCACACAACAGTTTCAATTACTATACCTTTGCCACATATAAGGATAGTGTATTTTGTATGTGGCATGGCACACACCGCTTTGTCAGAATCCTTCGTCTATTCTTATTTTTTCTTCTCAATTATACTGGACATTTTAGTCATGGTACCCATACCACATCCAACTTCCCCTTCTAGCTGAATCTTCCCAGCTCACATCTCCTACCAGGGAAACAGCTCTCGGCTGTTTTCTATATTGAACATCGATAGGACTGGGGAGCATAATTTTCCCAGGGGTGGGCTATCCACTGACTTCTGGGCAACCCACAAAATGACTAGGCTTGAAGGAATCCATCCATTATCAACATATTAACTAAAATCAATTCAAACTAGCTTCGCCCAGGATTTGGAGGGTGGAACATGCAGGGTCTCCGAGACTCTTAGTAGTCAGCAAAAAACAAAATAGATGCTTAAAGAGATACAGAGGTGCCACAGAGGAAAAGAAGGCATGTAACCATACAGAGAAAGTACATAATCATAACTTTCTGATTCTGGTTTTAATTCATATATATCTTTACATTAAACTTTTTTTAGGTGACCTGAGGTATTACCTTCCTTGTAATCAAAAAAGCCTACAACAAAGGAAGGTTAGAGTCATTTGATAAAGCTATCTTCCTCTTCTCTTCACCCCCTCCCTATTAAGCTGGATTTTTAATTACAACTACACTAAATTACTGAGAATAAACATCTTTCAAAAAACTGTCTTTCTATATATTAACGTCTTTAGGGGTCTGTAAACATTTTTTTGTCCTCAAATAAGTCCTGAATATTTGAGGAGTATTCTTTTGTATTTTTTTAAATTGTCACATGAGCTTTTTCTTCAATTTTGTAACTAGTTCTTAGCAAGTATATCAAAATTTCTCATAGTATGGTCCACAAGAATATGCCTTGAGATTTTCTAAAAGGGCACTGAAAAGGAAAAGATGTTCTATAAAGGGAAAGGGTTACATGTTCAAAGAATTTTGGGAAGTTGTTGCATAAAATATCTCCCACTTAGAGATTCCTAGAGCACATGATCATATTTAAAGCCCTGAGAAATTCTGTTGTAACGAAATGTATTTAAATTTAAATTTCCAAACTTAATGGGACATGGTCCAAGAATGGCTAATGGCATCCCATGGAACCAGTATCCAAGGATCACATTTTGTGAAACAGTGGCATATAAGCGAGTAGACATTTCTTGTAAACTTACTTAGCAGCTTCTGTTTCCCCAACAGACATTTTTGTTTGTGGCTTTACTTCCCGTCTCAGAATGGAGCATATGACCAAAGTCTAGGCCAAAAAGTACATTACATTCCCCTGCCAGGGTTGATTGATCAAGGGCTAGACAAGGCATTTAAAATAGTTCAATCATAATGAACCTCAGGACTTCCCTTGGGAATGTTGAGACAAAGACTTTTCCTCTCTTCAGGTAGATGTGAATCTGAAAGGAACTCCTGGGAACCACATAAATGCCTCAAAAATTGAGAGGAACCTCAAGGAAGCAGAACCACGAAATGAAGAACATGAATCTGATTGTTACACAAACATTCATTCAAAAAATATTTACTGACCACCTAATATGTTTTAAGATACCATTCTAGGTGCTTGATATAATCAACGAGCAAGAGATCAAAACCTCTGCTCTTATGACACTTACATTCTAATGGGCAAAGAAAGATAAATAAATATCATAATAAAGTGTATTAGAAGGTGATAAACATTATACAAAAAGTTGGGCAAAGAAATGGGGATTGGAAGAAATGAGGTGCAATTTTAAAACAGGGAGTCTGGGTAAGTCTCATTAAATATAGTGATACCTTGGGGCACCTGGGTGGCTCAGTCAGCTAAGCATCCTACTCTTGATATCAGCTCAGGTCATGAGATTAAGTTCCACATCATCACCAGGCTCTGTGCTAAGTGTGAAGCCTGCTTGGGGATTCTCTCTCTCCCTCTTTCTGCCCCTCCTCTGCTCACACTCGTGCTTTCTCTCTCAAAATAAATACATAAACATTAAAAAAAAAAAATAGTAATACCGTGGCTTGAAAGAGGTGAAAGAGAGAGCCATGTGAATATCTGTGGGAACAGCATTCCAGGTAAAGAAAACACCCATGCCAAGGCTCTAAGACAAGAACACACAGTATATTTGAGCAACGGCAAGAAAGCCAGCATAGTTAGAGCCAAGTTAACAAAGAGAATAAACACTAGCAGATGATGGTATCAGATGAATAACAAAGAGAAGGCTAGATCATAAGGATTCTGGATTTTACTGAGTCACATGGGAGGCCAAAGAAGAGTTTTAAACAGAGAAGTAACATGATTAGCTTACATTTAAAAGTATGACTCTGGCTGCTAAGTTGAGAACACTGAAGCAGGGATTAATGTAATCATCCAGGTAAGAGATCATGGTGGCTCACATCAGGGTAGTAGCAGCCAAGGTTATGAGAAATGGTAGAAACTCTGGATATGTTTTAAAGGTGGAGCCAGCAGGACTTCCCAACTAATTAGACTGGGACACAATAGAAGACAAAACTCCTGGAGGACTCTACACATTTCAGCCTGAGCAACTAGAAGGATGAAGATTCCCTTAACCAAGATGGAGAAGACTCTAGGTACCATCCGTTTGAGACAAAAGAACAAAAAATTACTTCTGGACATAATAAGTTTTGAGACAGACATCTGAATTGTGATTTTCTATATAGACAGTAGATGATGAGACTCTATAACCCATGAAATAGGTCTTGGCTAAAGATACAAATTTAGGGTCACCAATGTTTAATTACTATTT
The DNA here is from genome assembly GCF_023721935.1 of Panthera uncia. Classification (NCBI taxonomy): domain Eukaryota; kingdom Metazoa; phylum Chordata; class Mammalia; order Carnivora; family Felidae; genus Panthera; species Panthera uncia. The sequence continues at coordinate 107,232,378 of NW_026057582.1, read as the reverse complement.
AAAGGCTTGAGACTAGATTAAATCACCAAGGAAGTGTAAACAGAAAAGAGACTGGGAGAAGGAAAGAAACAAGCAAGGAAGTATAAAAAGAAATGACCAGTGAGATAAAAGGAAAATCGAGAGAGAGGGCAGGATCCTGGAAGCCAAGTGGCAAAGTGCTGCAAGCAGCAGAACCTGATTAACTGTGTCAAATGCTGCTGAGTCTGATCAAATAAGCTGAGTCTGAGAAGGGACCCTGGGCTTTGACATCACAGATTTTCTTGACAAGGGAGCTTTCAGTGGAGTGACTGGAGCAACAGCTGGACTGGAATGGACTTACAGGTGAATGGAAGGTGAGGAACTGGAGACATACTAGAGAAGACTTGTTTATGGAATTGTGCCATAATGAGGAGCAAAGCAATGGAGCCAGCAAAGCTGGCAGAGGAAGTGGAAGGTCAAGAAAAGGATCTTGGTGTTCGCTGAACTCAGCATCAAGCCCCTTATTCTTTGGTTCTATGAACTAATAGATTAGCTTTTATGTTAATGCCAGATTTAGGGAGATTTTCTACCATTTGCGATAAAAAGAATACTGATTTTTTTTCACATTAACTTTTAATTAGGTAGATTTTCTATCATTTGCAATAAAAAGAATACTGATTTTTTTCACATTAACTTTTAATTAGCTCTCATGCTGAACTTTTAATTAGTTCTAACACATCCTCACTGTTGATTTTCTAGTAGTTTTCTTGTACATGAGTTCTTGTATAAAAGTATCTAGAAGTTTCTGGCAACACTGTAACGCTAGACTAGAAAGGGAAATTATTTTAAGTAATGTTTCACTATCTACGTGGTATAAACGGAAACTAAATGGCTGTGCTTAAGTTTTTTTCTTAGATGTGTATTGTCTTTAGCTAAGCGTAAGCATTAAGTATTTACTGTCAAAATTTTTCCTGTTTATAAATGTTGGTCATTTTGGGCTCCTGATCGACTCAGCCGGCTAAGCATTCAGCTCTTGATTTCAGCTCAGGTCAAGATCTCACAGTTCAAGAAATCGAGTCCAGCATCACACTTTACGCTGACAGCATGGAGCCTGCCTGGGATTCTCTCTCTCTTTCTCTGCCCCTTCCCCACACATACTTTCTCTCTCCCAAAATAAATAAACATTTTTAAATAAATAAATAAATAAATAAATGTTGGCCACTTTATTTTTCATCATACATTACTATTCATTGTATAATCGCACTTACATACAGTTTAATAGTCATTTTCAAATCCATTCTACCCTATCCTTTCTTTCTTAAAAAACAATAAGGGTAAAATATTAAAATGTGAGTAGTGGCCTAAATTCATGAACCCAGAAAAGGTTCCAAAGACTAGAATTATCTAGTGTAAACATAAGGCATTTAATAACATTTACCCATAACTAATTTTATATTTACAAAAGACAAGCTAGAAATTCTAGGCATTTGGGTAAATACTGATTTATGCCCCTAAAATACACTCCTTAAGAGAACCCAATCTTACAAACTACTATGTTTACTTTCCTCTTCGAAGAAATGACTTTCCTTCTGATAAGGATTAAGAGAACTCATGACATGATGGTGGTGGTGGTGAACCCAAACTGAAGCATACTTGCTATGAACAGTGATCAGAGGAAAAATAGCTCGAAGTTAGTGGAAGATCCCTGATAAACACCTAAGTTACTTAATGGAAGATCCCTGACAAGCACCTAAATTACAAATAAGCAAACATTTACAAATAGCTACTACTGTCCTGGACTCCCATTCCTGAGTAGAGAGTCTATAGGTTCAAAAGTAGAAATATTATGAATAGCAAGATTATCTTAATGAAGCTGAGCCAGAAGAATGCTCAAGCAAGTGTAGGTTTCTTAGATTTAGCTCCTTGCTCAAAACCATCTTTCCCCTATGGTCCCAAATAATCATAAATAATGCCAGACATTCTGTTTAACCACAGTTTCCCGGTGAGCAGAAAAGTGTAGTTACCTCAGTCAGTCTGTTTCTCTATACCTTCTTCCTAAGGAGAGTATCTCATGATGCTGAATATGTTAGTCTTTTAAAGATCCAGTAATGATTTTCACACAATGTGTCCCTAAACATAAGCCAACTTCATCTGTGTTCAACTAAAGAAACAGCAATCGGACCCAATGCTGGATGAAAGCTTACAGTATTTAGATACAACACACTACTGCAACTGATGAACAACAGCAGGAATTTTCAGCAGTCCGGCTCTAACACTGACTGTCAGAATAACTTGCTTCACTCTATAAATCAGATCGATTTCTTATACTTGCAGATAATATTACAAGCAAAATGGAAGGATTCTGTGGGGTTTAAAAAGAGGTACATGTGCAGGCCTTGGAAAAATGCCACAGGGAGGAACTAGAGACACCAGACACCTAAGAAGGGGGCAGAAAGAGGTGGGGGGAGCACAAAGCAACAAATAGGAAGATGTCAAAGACAACTTTCCATTGAAATTTGGCCTGAGTCATTTTTGTAACAGATAAGAGAATACTTTCTTCTCGCTCCTAGAGTTCACCTTCCTATACCACAAATCCTCCACTACTTGTAATACAGAAAGGTCTAGAAGCAAAAGTTACTTTCTTCGCGGGCACAGAGATAGATGTTCAACCATCACTTTTAGCTTTGATGGTGGAGGAAAGGGAGTACAAAGAGTTTAATATCTCCAATATGCACATTCTCGTTTGTTTTCCTTTCCCTAACTCTAGGTGCGAAGGAATGCACTCTGTCTCTTAAACACAGTCATTGCAATGCATTGCAAATGCATGTATTGACAAACCAGAGTTACAAAAAATCAACTGGAAAAAGAAATTACTACCTTTAATTGAATCGGTATCTGAACTGCAGTTCGCCATACAGCAAAAGTATGCCATGCAATGACCCTCAGCTAAAGAACTGAGTTAGACTGGTAACTATCATTTTCTCAAAATAGTAAAATGTTTAACTTATGTGAGGTGATTCCTTAGGTATCAAAAAAAAAAAAAAATTAGTGTCTATCCTCTAAGAAAATCTATCTATGTAAAGCAATGAGGGCGACAACAAGTCACTATCATTAAAAACTGTAATTTCATTTTAGATGAAGTTAAAACACATTTCAGAGGTTAAGTTAAAAGCACAACAGGGGTAAAACTAGAGGTGATATATTAGGCCAGGGAGCAAAGTAAAAGGAATCTGCAGATTTAGAAAGGCTAACATAGACTATTCATGAGGTAGCAAAAGCTCCAGTATTTTAATTCTAGTCACACTAAGTAAAGTATCGTTCTTCTCCAAATATTCTGATTTAGCAAATCTACATCTTATGGCAGGAAGGTGAGAATTAATATGAAAAACCACCACATACATAAATATAATCTTGTCTTGAAATTGACTTCAAAAGTACTCCATGATCTATACAAGCGTAAGCAAATGACACACAAAAACACAAATGATAAATACAGACATATGGCCTGACTGACTTTACCTAAAAGTAAGCATGAGATGAATTTTGGAGAAACTTCAACCTAAAATAAAAATACAGGAAATAGTATCAATGGTGTCTATTAAGCAATAATGTATTATTTATACTAAATAGGGAGTTAACGATTCACATCCTGAGTGAATGTGAAAATCTGAATTTCCTAATCTGCTAGATGGATACAGTTGCGATTTGACATGTTAAATATTATCAGAGCTCCACTCTCTTGGTTGAACTTTAACTCAGTCTCTCAATGTATCCATCGGACTTTCTTATCCCCTCCCCACCTACCCTGAGTTGAATGACTACTTCATAGCTTTGGACTCTACACAGTCCTCTAAAAATAATCTCAAGTAAAGCACTAAAGATGAATGTATATTTTTCCATTTGGCAGCAATTCTTTTCATGACCATAATTATTCAGTCTATTTAAAGATTTAGATCCTTATGCAATGAAGGAAAATGCTTTCTCTGTCAGTACCTCCTAATGTAAGCTTTAATTGTTAATAGAAAACTTGAGGAATAAGCCACTAACACATTTCTAGTAAAACAAACCAATGAGTAAATTAATGAAGGGGGAAAGAGAAACAAGACACACCGATTACACTGAAATTTTACTGATGTACGTAGGAAAATTTAAGTTTAAACTCTGGTATTGACTTGGTGTTTGGTAAATTTCAAACGGTAACTACTTGTAAAACAGAAATAGCATGGAGAATTGATAAAACACTAGAAAATGGAAGGGAAGCAAAGAGAGCATACATAATTCATCTCACAGAGGTCAAGAAAGAAAAATAAATGACCAAAGAAAACAAAGACGGCAGAACAAAGAACAAATGTAACAGTGATAGCATAAAAATGAGAATAAGTTACATTTTTATTTTTTTTTTATTTTTATTTTTTTATTTATTTTTGGGACAGAGAGAGACAGAGCATGAACGGGGGAGGGGTAGAGAGAGAGGGAGACACAGAATCGGAAACAGGCTCCAGGCTCCGAGCCATCAGCCCAGAGCCTGACGCGGGGCTCGAACTCACGGACCGCGAGATCGTGACCTGGCTGAAGTCGGACACTTAACCGACTGCGCCACCCAGGCGCCCCAAGAATAAGTTACATTTTTAGATTGAGTTGTTAAAAAGCCAGCCACAGGCTTGCTATGCAGAAGAGAGAAACTGGCCACAATCAGATACCGCTTCATACCCACTAGATTGGCTATAATAACAGACATACAATAACAAGGTTTGACAAGGATGTGGAGAACCAGGAACCCTCACACATTATTGGTGAGAATGTAAAATGGTGCCACTTTGGAAACATCTGGCAGTACATCAAATGTTAAATACAGAGTTACCATATGACCCAGTAATTCCACTCCTAGGTATATAATGAAGAGAATTAAAAATGTACATCCATACAAAATCTTGTACATGAAATATTCATGGCAGCAATATTCATAATTTCTAAAAAGCAGAAACAATCCAAATGTCCATCAACTGATGAATGGATTAAAAGGTGGTATATCCATACAATGCTATTTTGCCATAAAAAAGGAATAAAGTACTGACACGAGCTACAACATGAATGAACCTTGGAAACATGTTAGGAGAAGCCAGTCACAAAAGGTCACATACTGTATGATACCACTTATATAACCTGTCCAGAACAAGCAAATCCATAGAGACAGAAATGACATCAGTAGTTCCAGGGGGACAGGGGGAGGTGAGAATGAGGAGTGACTGATAATTGGTCTCTTTTTGGGGTGATGAAAATATTCTAAAATTGATACCGGTGATGGGTGCACAACTCTGTGACTATACTAAAACCAATGAATTGTGTACCCTTTAAAAAGGTGAATTTTATAATATGTGAATTATATCTCAATGAAACTGTTATTTAAAAAACATAAAGCACCCTAAAACAAAATGCCACAAAAGGGTGAAAAAACAAAGAATAAAGTTTCTATTAGGCAGATGTTAAAAAACTTAAGCAAGAATAATGACAAAAAACAAGGTAGACTTCAAGGGACAAAGTCCAAAAATAGAAGAAAAACAAAACAATTTATCTTGAGGCTTTCCCCCTAAGATTGAACACTAAGAAAGGATTTTCATTCTCATCAGTATTAATACTGTATTGGAATCCCAAACAGTACCATAAGGCAAACTAAGCGAATAATAGGTATATAGATGGCAAAAGAAGAAAAGTCCCTGGTTTTGTAGATGACATAGTAGTCTATCTAGAAAATCCCCAAAATTTTACAAAATACTTCCTAAAACTAAGAGTGACCTTATAGCAAGGTCACAAGATAGAAAATCAACAACAGCAACAAAAATCAACTATACATCTATATACTAGCAATGAACACATGAAAACAAACAAAAAAAAATTTAATATAATAACATCTATAATCACTCCAAAAAGTAGAACTCTGAGGTACACCTCTAACAAACAAGTGCAGGACTTCTATACTGAAAACTACAAACTGCTGATCAACAAAATCAAAGATCTAAATAAATGAAGAGACATACCCTGTTCACATATTAGAAGAATCAACACAGAAAAACAATTAACTCTCACTAAATTGACATTCAGGCTTAATGCAATTCTTATCGAACTCCCAGTAAGATTTTTTTTATAGAGATACAGAACTCAAAAACCTGTAGGTAAAGGCCAAAAAACCAGAATAGCTAAAAGAATTTTTCTTTTAAAACAGAGCTAATTTTTTTTTAATGTTTATTTTTGAGAGAGAGCGCACAAGTGCACACATAAGCGTGTCCAAGCAGGGGAGGAACAAAAGGCAGGAGAGAGAAGATCGGAAGCAGGCTCTGTGCTGAGAGCAGAGAGCCCAACATGGGGCTCGAGCTTACAAAACCGTGAGAATCATGACCCGAGCCAAAGTCGGAGCTGAACTGACTTAGCCACCCAGGCGCCCCACTAAAAGAATTTATAAACAAAATGAAGTTAGAGAAATCACTCTACCTGATTTTTATGACTTCTTAGATAGCTACAGTAATCAAGAACATGTGGTATAGATGGGAAACAGAGACATCAGTGGAACAAAACAAAGGACCCAGAAACAGACTCATACAAGTGCAGACAACTATTTTCTGAAAAGGTACATACGCTGCAGAAAGGATATCATTTTCAGCAAATGGTATTGGAGCAATGAGCCAGCCATAAAAGAACCCCAACCTAAACCTCACTTTATATAAAATGTAACAACCCATGAGTCACAAATTCAACTGTAAAACATAAAAATATAAAGCTTTTAGGAAAAAGCATAAGAGAAAATCTTTCAGATCTAGGGTTAGGCAAAGAGTATGCGGACTTGACATCAAAAACACAATCTACGAAAGAAAAAGATTTTTTTACCTTTGTTTTGCACAAGACCTTATTAAGAAGATTAAAAAACAAGTAGAAGAAAATAACTGCAAACCACATACTCAACAAAGGAATAGTATCTAGAATACATTAAGAATTCTGAAAACTCCTTAGTTTAGTTAAAAAAAAAACCCAAAGACTCCAATTATAAAATGGACAAAAGATGAAGAAAAATTTCACTGAAGAGTATATTCACATGGCAAATAAGCAAATAAAAAGCCAATAAGGTAATGAAAATTAAACCCCAATGAGGTATCACTATACACATCTATCAGAATGACTAAAATAGCAAATAATGATAGCACCAAATGCTGGCAAGGATGCAGAGAAACTGGATCACTTAGACCTGGCTGGTACTAATGTAAAATGGTATAGTGACTGTGGACAGTAATTTTGCAGTTCCTTTTATTTTTTAAAGTTTACTTATTTTGAGAGAGTGTGCATAAGTATGAGGAGGAGAGGGGCAGAGAGAGGGAGAAACAGAATCTCAAGCAGGCTCCGCGCTGTCAGTGCAGAGCTCAATGCGGGGTTCCATCTCACAAACTTGAGATCATGACCTGAGCTGAAATCAAAGAGACGCTTAAACCGACTGAGCCACCTAGGTGCCCCTACAGTGCCTTTTAAAACTAAAAATGAACTTACCATATGGCCCAGCAAATGAACTACAGGGCATTCATCACAGAGAACTGAAAACCTATCTCCACACAGAAACTTGTATGTAAATGGTCATAGCAACTTTATTCATGATAGCCAAATACTGAAAACTATTTAAAAGTCCTTCAGTGGGTAAGATGGTTAAGCAAATGGTAGTATACCACATGATGAGGTAATTCCTAGCAATGAAAAACAACTGCTGATGGACACCGCAACTTGGATGAACCTGAAGGAAATTATGCTGAATGAAAAAAGCCAATCTTCAAAGAATACATAAGGATTCCTTTTATAAAACATTGGTGGAACAACATAACTTACAGACAGAGAACGGATGAGTGGCTGCCAGGGACTAGGGATGGGGGAAGGGGGTGAGTGAGGCTATAAAACAAGAAGGCAGCAAGAAGGAGTCTTACGGTGTCTCGATTGTGGTGGTAGTTACGTGAAACTATACATGTGATAAAACTGCACAGACTTACACACACACACAAATGAGTGCATGAATATCTAGTAAAATTTGTATAAGCTCTGTGAATATCAATTTCCTGGCTTTGAGACTACACTATAGTTAGGAAAAGTGCTAACAATAGGGGAGGCTGAGTGAAGGGTACAGAGGACATTCCTTCTTGTACACTTCTTCACAACTTCCTATGAATCTATAATTATTCAAAATCAAAAGTTCAGAAAAAAGAAGCACAAGTTACAGACTGGAAAAAAGTATTTGCAAACCACATACCTAAGAACTAGTATCTAGAATACATAAAGCAACTCTGACTACCTACCTACATTTAATCACCTAAAATTAAAAAGTGACGAAAACAAATATGCTGGCAAGGATGCAGAAAAACTAGATCTCAGACATTGCCACTGGAAGTGTAAAACGGTACAAACTCTGGAAAATGGTTTGGTGTTTTACTTAAAAAACTAAACATACACTTACACATATGACCCAGCAATCTCACTCCTGAGCATTTGGCCAAAAGAGGTAAAACATATGTCCATACAAAAACCTGTTCATGAATACTTGTAATACCATTATTTGTGACAGACAAAAATCGGAAACCAAAATGCAAAAAGGTGAAAAGGTAGAGAAACAGTGATATATCCATACCATGAAATACTACTTAAACAACTAAAAGGAATGGATGGCAAATTTCCAACACCAATCATAAATAAAGGCAAAAGGTATCACACTAGAGCAAAAAATGGTTGCAATTTATCAAAGTGCTAAATTCCTTAATTCTATAAGTCAGAGAAGAATGTCCAACAAGCCAATTTTTAAATGGGAAAAGTTCATGAACAATTCAAACAAAAAGCAATATAATATACATATATTAAAAAAACTCTTCACTCTCACTCTAAAGAGAAATGTAAGTTAAAACTATATATAATGAGTTAAGAGGTGCCTGGGTGGCTCAGTCAGTTGAGCATCCGACTTCAGCTCAGGTCATGATCTCACAGTTCATGGGTTCAAGCCCTCACGTTGGGCTCTGTGCTGACAGCTCAGAGCCTGGAGCCTGCCTCAGATTCTGTGTCTCCCTCTCGCTTTCTCTACCCCTTCCCTGCTCTCTCTCTCTCAAAAATAAACTAAAAAAAAAAAAAAAAAAAAAAAAAAACTATAAATAATGAGTTACAAATATTCACCTATTATTTTTAAATGATCAAAAAGCTTAAAAACACATGGTGTTATTGAAGGCACAGGAGAAAAAACTCTCTGCACAGCCTAGGAGGATTAGGAAGTAGCACAAACCTTCTACAGAGGGAAATTTGGCAATAACTATCAAAATTCTAAATACACATTCTACTTCTAGGAATTTCTCTTAAAAACCTATTTTATACATTTAGACATGTGCACAGTGATACATGTTACAAAACATTCTCTGTAGTGCTATTTTTTAAAAGCAGGAAACTACCTAAATGTTAATCAGTAGGAGAATATTTAATAAAGGATAGTCCAATCAATCACACAGTAAGTAGATATTAAAAAAAGAATGTGGCAAATGTTTGCATATGCAGAGAACTCTCTGGAAAGACAAAAAAGGAACTGAAAGCAACACCTGTGGTTGAGATAAAGGTAGGAGAGGAACTTCTTTTTCATTATAAAGACTTTTATAACTTTTGGTTTTTATATCCAGTGAATATATTACCAATTTGAAAGTTTTAAAACAATCAAAAATATTAAACACAATAATTCAATGTTGGTGGAGAAATATACAAACAAATCAGTAGAACAGAAAAAAGTCCAAAAAAATATTCATTCAAAAGAAGTCTTGGGAGAAAATAAGAGCTTTACCCTCAATAAGTAAAAATAAAATCTCTAGAGTTCATCTAAAAAAAAACCAAATATTTCACTGTCAGAAATGGAAATGCAAGGCACTTTTAATTTACTTATCTTAGAGATAGGGTGGGTCCTCAGAAATCAGACAAAATCCAAAAGCCACTGTTTAACATATGAAAAGCAATCACAGACCATATTAATAGACTAAAAGACATGGACCACAGGATCACCCCTAATAAATGGATAAAAGGCATGTAAACAAATTCCAACACATTTTCATGATTAAAAAACAAATTCAACAAAAAAGGCATTTATGAAAAAAATTCACAGCTAACATACTCACTGGTGAAAGACTAGATACTTTCCCTCTAAAGAGAAAGATGAGAATGTCCACTCTTCAAATTCAACAGCATATGAAAAGGATTATACACCAAAAGCAAGTGGGGTTTATTCATGGAATGAAAGGATGGTTCAAAATATGAAAATTAATCAATGTAATATACCACATTAACAGAATGAAAGAAAAAAACACATGATCATTCCAACTAACGGAAAGCATCTGACAAAATTCAACATCTTTCATGATTAAAAAAAACACTGAACAAACTAGGAGTATAAGGAGACTATTTCAACATCATAGAGGCCGTATGTGAAAAACCCACGCCTAACATCATACTCAATGGTAAAAGACTAAAAGCTTTTCTTCTAAGTTCAAGAACAAGGCCAACTCTCTTTTCAACATCATACCAGAAGTCCATTATGTAAATAAGCAAAGAAATAAAAGACATCCTAATTTGAAAGGTAGTAAAATCATCTCTGTTCATACACGATATGACTTACATGTAGAAAACCCTAAAGATTCCACAAAACAACTATTAGAATAAACAAATTCATGAAGCTGTAGGATACAAAAATCAACACTCAAAAATCAGTTGTGTTTCTACACTAACAATGATCAATCTGAAAAGGAAATTAAAAAAACAATCCCATTTTCTATAGCATCAAAATGGATGAAATCCTTAGGAATAAACCTAACCAAAGAGGTGAAAGACTTGTATGGAGAGAATCACAAAGTACGGCAGATGGAAATGCATCCAATGCTCGTGGGTTAGAAGACTTAATATTGTTAAAACATCCATACTATACAGTGATCTACAGATTCAATGCAAGCCCTATCAAAATCCCAATGGCATTTTCTATAGAAACAAACAAAAAATTCATCTTAAAATTCATATGAAATCTCAAGGGATTCTAGGTAGCCAAAACAATCTTAAAAAGAACAAAGTCAGAGGCTTCATATTTCCTGATGCCAAAACACGTAAAAAAGCTACAGTAATCAAAACAGTGTGGTACTGGCATAAAGACAGACACGGAGACCAACGGAACAGGAATAAGCCCAGAAATAAACTCTTACACATTAGGTCAAATGATCTTCAACAAAGGTGCCAGGACCACACAATGGGGAAAGAACAGTATCTTCAACAAATGGTGCTGGGGAAACTAAATATCCAGATGCAACATAATGAAGCTGGGCCCCTACCTTACAACATATACAAAAATTAACTAAAAATGGATTAAAGACCTGAAACTATAAAACTTCTAGAAGAAAACACAGGGGAGACACTTCATGATAATATATTTGGCAATGATTTTTCGGATATGACACCAAAAGCACAGACAACAGACAGTTGGGACTACACCAAACTTAAAATCTACTCATCAAAGGAATTTGAAAGGCAACCTACAGAATGGCAGAAAATATCTGGAAATCATGTATCTGGTCATGGGTTCAAAATAAAGAACTCAAATAACCCAAAATAAAGAACTCCAACAACTCTACAAGAAAAACCCAATTAAAAAATAGGCAGAGGGGGGGCGCCTGGGTGGCTCAGTCGGCTAGGCGTCTGACTTCGGCTCAGGTCATGATCTCACGGTTTGTGAGTTCAAGCCCCATGTCAGGCTGTGTGCTGACAGCTCAGAGCCTAGAGCCTGCTTTGGATTCTCTGTCTCCGTCTCTCTCTGCCCCTCCCCTATTTGTGCGCTCTCTCTCTCTCTCTCTCTCTCTCTCTCTCTCTCAAAAATAAATAAATGTAAAAAAAAAATTTTTTTTAAATACACAGAGGCCTTGAATAGACCATTTTCCAAATAAGATACACAAATGGCCACACGCACATGAATAAGTGTTCACCCTTATGAATCACTGGAGAAATGCAAATCAAAACCACAATGAGAAACCACTTTACACCCATTAGGATGGCTACTAAAAAAAAAAAAGAAAAGAAGTGTTACTGAGGATACAGGGAAACTGGAACCCTGTGCACTGTTAGTAGGGACATAAAATGGTGCGGCCACTATGGAAAACAGTATGGTGACCACTGAAAAAAACTGAATTACCATATGACCCAGCACTCTCACTTTTTGGATATATACCCCAAAGAACTGAAAGCAGAACCTCAAAGAGATACCTGCACACCCATGTTCATAGCAGCATTATTCACAAGAGCCAAGAGGTGGAAGCAACCTAAATGTCCAGCTACAGATGACTGGTTTAGCCAATGTAGACTATGCATACAATGGAATATTTATTGGCCTTAAAAAGGAAGGAATCCTGTCACATGCTACAATATGGATGAATCTTGAGGGCGCTGTGTTAAGTGAAATAAGCCAGTCACAAAGACAAATACTGAGTGACTCCACTTACATGAGGTATCTAAACTAGTCCAATTCTTAGAAACAAAAAATACAATAGTGGTTACCAAAGGGCTGAGGGTAGGAGAAAATAGGAATTGTTTAATGGGTATAGTTTCAGTTTTGCAAGATAAAAAGTTCTAGCAGTCTTCTGCACAATAATATGAATATCCTTAACATCGCTGAATTGTACACTTAAAAATGTATGAGGGTGAATATGTTACCACAATTTTTAAAATTTAAAAAGGAACTTAGACACATCTCACTAAAAATTATATACCCTATGGGGCGCCTGAGTGGCTCCGTCAAGCATCTGACTCTTGATTTTGGCTCAAGTCGTGATCTCATGGTTTGTGAGATCAAGACCCGTGTCGGGCTCTGTGCTGCTGGCATGGAGCCTGCTTAGGATTCGCTCTCCCTCTCTCTCTCTGCACCTCCCCCACTCAGTCTCTCTTTCAAAATAAACTTTATTTTAAAGACTGTAAGAATGCAGTACTACTGATGCATGCTATAAGATTGATGAACCCTAAAATCATCATGCTAAGTCAAAGAAGCCAGTCCCAAAAGGCCATCTATTATATGACTCCATTTGTATGAAACATGCAGAACAGGCAAATCCATAGAGATGGAAAGATGATTAGTGGTTTGCAGGGACTGAGAAGAGAGGGGAATGACTGCTAATCAGTACAGTGTTTCTTTTCAGAGTGATGAAATTTTTTTAAATTAAACTGTGGTGATGGATGCATAACTCCATGAATATACTAGAGAACGACTGAAATGTACACTTTAACAGGGTGGAATTTAAAGTATGTGAACTATATGTCAATGAAGCTATTATTTTAAAAATCCAAACACTATAAGAGTAACAACTAACAGATTTGACAACTTAATTGTTTTCAACTTCTGTGTGATGAAAGATTTTATAAATTACGTAAGGTAAGTGACAGACCAAGATAAAATATTTACAACATATACTAGAGAGCTGACTAGTATGCATTACTCACAAAATACAAACCAATAAGGAAAAAAAAACATACTAAGCAAATGAGCAAGAATATGAACAAGCAATTCAGGAACTACAAATGGTTAATGATCATAAAAATGTTCAACCTTAGCAGTAAGCAAAGGCATGCAAATTAAAACAAAATATTATTTTCATTTTGTCAGTTCATAAAACTTCTTAAATTACTGATAAAACTGTGGGTGATAGGCACTCACAAGAATGTTCATAGGAGTATAACTCTTTATTTTAGGGTCAGGGAAGCACTGACAGTAGCAAATTACAAGTATGCATATCCTTTCACCTAGTAAAACTACTAAAGATTTAAAGAAATACATACATACAAAAATACATATTCTTATATATAAGGATTATAGACACACACACACACACACAAGGATGTTCACTGGTATAAACAGCAAAAAAAAAAAAAAAAAAAAGGAAATAACCTGTATGTTCACGGAAAGTAGAAATCACGGAAAGTAGAAAGCTCAGGTTTATGATCATACTATGATACATTCTAGAGGAGTGCAAAGAAATGAAGTGACATTTATGGAAATGTATGTATATACCCTGACCCTTAACCAGCAAAGGGGTTTGGGGCACTGACCCTCACGCAGTTGAACATCTGTATGTAACCTGACTCCTCCAAAACTTTACTAACAGCCTACTCTTGACCAGAAGCCTTACCAATAACATAAACAGCACATATTTTGTATGTTATAGGTATTATGTACTGTATTCTAACAATAAAGGGAAAAGAAAATGTTAAGAAAAAGAAAATGTTAAGGAAAAGAAAATACATTTACAGTATATTTGTAAAAACAACAACAAAAAACTGCACGTAAATGGACCCATACAGTTTAAACTATGTTGTTCAAGGGTCAACTGTACTATGATAATAAATACAATTCAGAAGACCCGGGCTATGGAAAATTTCTGTATTTAACAGAAATCAGTAATTCTGATTCCACTATTACACAAAACAAAAATGATAAATTCATGATCCCTGGTGAATAAAATCCCTTTAATTTTTATCCCTGGCTTATGCCTTTTAGTTTACTTGGTCTTGTATTTCTAAACTTTTTTTTTTTTTTAATTTTTTCAACGTTTTTTTTTTTATTTATTTTTGGGACAGAGAGAGACAGAGCATGAACGGGGGAGGGGCAGAGAGAGAGGGAGACACAGAATCGGAAACAGGCTCCAGGCTCCGAGCCATCAGCCCAGAGCCTGACGCGGGGCTCGAACTCACGGACCGCGAGATCGTGACCTGGCTGAAGTCGGACGCTTAACCGACTGCGCCACCCAGGCGCCCCGGTCTTGTATTTCTAAATGAACTAATGTATTTTTGATTCCTCCACCATATCATGAACTCTTTGAAGAACCATGTGTTATTCTTTCTCAGCAACTAGAATGGTGCTTGGCATAAAGGCACCTAATAAATATTAGTTGAATGAATAAATTTTTAAAATAAAAATAAGTTATTTTTATATTTATGTTTTTTAAAAAGTCACAGATTTCTTGGCAAGAAGGGATGGAGAAGATTCTACTTCCATAACCAGGGGTATTCACATAAGAATGAAAATATGCTTTATTAAGATCTTTGCTCTTTTAGAATGTTTTATAGTGGCTTGATCCATAAGAAAAGGATAAAAATCAGCAAAAAAACAAAAAACAAAAAAACAAAAAAAAAAAAAACAAACCCAAATAACCAAAATAAGTGAGACTTCTATAACTCTATTTCATTTCTCTTTTATTCAAGTAATTTTAGAAGAACTTAAAAAAATTCCTTTTTTCTACTGTTTTTGATGAGCCTTATAATCTTCATCTTATTTTTAAGGTCTCTCTCTCCACACCTTAGAAAATAGTGTAAGTTATTTTCTTTAAGGCAAAAGAAGATTTGCTCCTCCAAAATATTAAAAATCATCAGAAAGATTCTGAACTATATATATACACGTATATGTGTGTGTGTGTGTGTGTGTGTGTCACTTTAAGAGAATAAATGTTAGCACAAAAACTAAAATCTAGACAACACTGAAAAAAAGTTGAGTTCTCTTTGAAATATTTAGGTACTGAGTTATGAAGGATCTATAATTTTAACACACTTTTTGTTCTTAATCTAGGGACTAACATCTAGAGGTGATAAATCAGAATTCCTCATATGTGCTGTGAATTTCATACAGGTCCAAAATGATTTGTTGAAATAAAACTCCATTTCATTTACAATGTATACTGGTAAAGATTATCATGTAAAATTAAAATCTCAAACCCTCTTTCAATGTATGTATATGGAACACAAAAACACCTTCAGTAGCACTCTAAAAGTAAATTTCAAAACAGTGCTTCCATTTTGTAGATCCAATAAATTCTACTAAAAAAAAATTCAAGATTTTTCTAAATAAAACTGAGAGAAAAAGATGTTATAAAACTGATAAATTACTTCAAGGAACAATTTAAAAAATCCTTCTTTTTTTAAAAAATATTTGTTAATGTTTAATTTTATTTTTGAGAGAGAGAGAGACATGCAATGTGAGCAGTGGAGGAGCAGAAAGAGAGGGGGGGACCCAGAATACGAAGGAGGCTCCAGGCTCTGAGCTGTCAGCACAGAGCCCAATGCAGGAATTTGAACCCATGAACCATGAGATCATGACCTGAGCTGAAGTCGGATGCTTAACTGACTGAGCCACCCAGGCACCCCGTAAAAAATCTTTTTATTTTTAATATCTTCTGTTATATAACAGGAAAAACATTGGCTTTGGAAGCAAACTTGTATTCAAATCCTGGCCCCATCACTTCCATTTTGTGAATTACCTTCTGCAGATCTCAGCTACTTCTTTTGTAATATTTAGGTTATTGGTCTAAGCTTCCAAAGTTGTTTGGAAGTTTAAATGAGATAACCGATATAAACTCCTAGTTTAATGCTTGTCAGAGTAAGTGCCCAACAATTTTTATTTATGTATCCCATTTCTCTCCCCACCTCCTATATTCAAGACTTCATGATAATCATTTTTAACCCTGCCTTAAAATATTCTACATAGTAGATACATCACAGGTTAAGTATTTTCTATTACTGGATATTTAGATTATTTCTAATTTTTATATTAGAAATAATGTTACATTGAATATTCTTAGGCTTTGGATTCCCAAATGTGGAATTAACAGACCAAAATGTACTTTTAAGCTCTTGCTACATACCGGCAAACTCTACTCTCAAAGAGCTGTACTCCACAAATTATTACCAGCAGTGAACATACGTTTTAACAAATCTCATCAATAATGGATAGAAATATATATATATTTTTAAATCTAGTACTACAAACAAGATTAAAACCGCACTGACTTATTTTGAATTTTCTTTAAGAACTAGTAACAGTGAGGGGCGTCTTGGTGGCGCAGTTGGTTAAGGGTCCAACTCTTGACCTCCGCTTAGGTCATGATCTCACGGTTGGTGAGTTCTACCCCCACGTTGGGATCTGCACTGATGGTGTGGGAGCCTGCTTGGGATTCTATTCTGTCCCTCCTTCTCCTGCCCCTCCCCCACATGTGGTTGCACACACTCGCCCACTCTCTCTCAAAATAAATAAAACTCAAAAAAAAAAAAAAAAAGCAGTAACTGAGTATAGTTTCATGTTTCCTAGTTGTATTTCCCCTTGTATAACTTAACTATTCATATATTTTGCCTAACAGAGTCTTAGCAGTTTTGATATTGATTTGTGAGTTCCTTCCTTTAGTCTTATGTTTGATTGAGATATTTTGTTTAGTATTTATTTTCACACTTTTTTAAAACACCATGTTGCACAGAGGTTTAACACTTGTAATTTTTTTTAATGTTTTATTTACTTTTAAGACAGAGAAAGAGCATAAGTGGGGATGGGGCAGAGAGAGAGGGGGACAGAATATGAATCAGGCTCCAGGCTCTAAGCTGTGAGCACAGAGCCCGGCGTGAGGCTTGAACTCAGGAACTGTGAGATCATGACCTGAGCAGAAGCTGGACGCTTAACCAACTGAGCCACCCAGGCGCCCCTTAACATTTTTATGTAATCAACTTAATCCAAAATTTTCTTTGTGAAAGTTGTATGTAAACATAAATTGCTTACTTTACATTTAAAGTTTATGTGGGGAGGTGGTAAAAAGCGTAAAATGTTATGAATATATTATACACAAATGATTTCCCTTCTGATCCATCTTATGTATTAAAATCATTACTTTTAAAATTAAAACAAGGGGCACCTGGGTGGCTCAGTCGGTTGAGCGTCTGACTTCAGCTCAGGTCATGATCTCACAGGTGGTGGGTTCAGGCCCCGCACTGATCTCTGTGCTGCCAGATCAGAGCCTGGAGCCTGCTTTGGATTCTGTGTCTCCCTCGCTCTCTGCCCCTCCCTTTCTCATGCTCTGTCTCTCTCTGTCTCTCAAAAAATGAATATACATTAAAAAAAATTTTTAATAAAACAAAATTTAAGAACAGAAATAAAATATTCAAAAATATAGCTCTAAAATAAACTGTGAAACAAAATTTTAGGAACTACAGAGAACAGGTAGAAATAATTCAGCCTTTATATTTTTACCTACCTTAAAGTGATTTAATTCTAATACTACATTCAACATCCAGCTTCTTTTGAACTGCAATATCCTCATATTTGGCACATCTAAAGCTTATTTACATTTTAGTTTTAATAAATTTAGCAGCAGTAGTGCCAAAGAATTAGAACTAATCTCTGCTCACAACCACTGAGTTCATCTATCTGCAAGTACTGCCAGCACTAGAGTAGTATAGCTCAAGAAAGGGAATGGCTTAAAACTATCTTCCAGTCACCCAGATATCCATCAACAAAATTCCTTTTAATAAAAGGAAAGAGAGGTTCCTGAGTGGCTCAGTCGATTAGGCGTCTGACTTCGGCTCAGGTCATGATCTCACAGTCTGTGAGTTCGAGCCCCGCGTCAGGCTCTGTGCTGACAGCTTGGGGCCTGGCGCCTGCTTCGGATTCTGTATCTCCCTCTCTCTCTGCCCCTCCCCTGCTTGCACTCTGTTTCTCTTTCTCAAAAATAAATAAACGTCAAAAAAAAAAAAATTTAATAATATAATAAAAAAAGGAAAGAAATTGATTGCCAAAATTGGGTTCTCCCTTTGTTGCACCATCCTACTGTCCCATGATCACCAGATGCAGTGCCTCTAGCTGGCTGGTGCAACTCACATGGAACTCGATTTGTGCCGGGGAGACTGGGCCAAAGTGGTGTACAACCCACTGGGAAATCTGAAACGCTGCACTTCACTGTACACACTACATGTCTGATCTTTAAATTTCATCCTAGCAAAATCTCATATGTTGGATTTCTTTGTTAAACTGTATTTACTTGCTTCTGCACCAAAATGTCTGGCTTGTTAATGTCACAATTTAAGATTTTTAATTTCATATTTACAGTTACACAGAAGGGTTCTTTACTGACTCTGATTTACTGATTCTTATTGTCAAGATTCCTTTCCAACCCAAAAAAGTCTATCATTCTTAGTTCCCAAGATAACCCTTGAGAACACAGATACCCATTTATTAAAAACACATTAGATGCCTTTGGGGTTCTGAGCCACTATAAAAACAATAATCAAAATATTAAATTATCTACAAAGGAATATACCGTTAGAAGGTAAATCTTAGATTTTACTTTGAAATCAGAAACCAGTGCTTCCAAATTAGGAAAAAAAAAACCCACCTACAGAAAAAATTAGTGCCTTGATTTCCCAAAATTCAAGTACAGAAGAGCACAGCTCGTATTGAATTGTTAGAGGGCAAATTTTCTAAAAGCAGAGAAGAGTGAATCACAAAACCTCTGAATGCCCTTTCCAATACTTATCAGAGCCTGCGTCCTTGAATTTGTATCACCTGATCTCTAGGCAGTGGCTATCAGGCATGTGGAGGAAGGCAAACTCAATTATAAAAAAATGAGAGGAGAAGGAAACTGTGAAATCTAATCCAATGCTAGAGGAGCCCTTGGCGGAAAACACTGGTACCCAACGTTATTAAGATATAGCAGAAACCTTACCCGTGTTGCACAAAACAAGATGGATCATTTTAACTATTTAGAAGTGCTGAAGCATATGCTGCCTTTCAAAGGCAAAACCCAAATTTATACACACACACACACTATATATAAAATACATATATAAAATTCAAACCTTTTCTATAAATTATTCATACATCTTCCCAAGCCTAAAATAATTATAATTTTCTATATAGGAAGTGTTCTGTTTTAAAAAGGAAAGAGATCAACCTAGCTTTCTAAAATACTGAGACTATAAACCCAGTACACCTCAGTTGTCAGTTTTCCCTAGGAAGCATCGGTATATTGTCCCACATCAAGTTAGAACTCGGTGTGACAAAACTCAGGAAAATCCAAATAAATAGAACACAGATAATATACATTCATGGTGTTTAATGGAAAAGATTGTTTAACAAACATTAAAACTTAAATAGAAGCTACCTTCCAAGATTTAAAAGAGAAAGATAAGGGCGCCAGCCTGGCTCAGTCAGTAGAATATGTGACTCTTGATGTCAGGGTAGTAAGTTTGAGCCCACACTGGGTGCAGATACTACTTAAAAATTAAATCTTCAAAAAAAAAAAGAAAGAAAAAGAAAACATAAACAAGTGACTTGTTTAACCCCAAACTGAAGAATGACACAATGTCTTAGTGTTCCAGATACTTCACTTTGTAGCATCCAAATGCTTTCCAAAAAATGTTACAACACTCTAAGAACTGAGGAGGACCAAGAGGAGACCATCTTCACAGACAATTTCCAGTTTTTTACAAGAATCAGATTTAAGAGAAAATGCCTGTGAAATGGTTTCATTTTGTCCTTGTTCTTTATGGTCACTGCCCGCAATTAGAAAAGAATTAGAGTATAATGAATTCTAAAGAAAGACTACAAACATAAAACTGTATGGTAAAAAACAACGTTCACTTACTACCTCCCTATTTCTCCTAAGCTTCCTCCCATCTAAACCTCCCAAAGAGGTGACAGGGAGATAAAAGTAGGTTTCTTTAAAAACAAACGACAACAAAACACCTCAACCGTAACATTTATGATCCATGTTGCTCCTCCAAAGAAGAAGCCACTTAAATTATTCGTAGGCTAGAGAACAAATAAACTTCTAAGTTCATGGTCTTTGGAGAGTTAAATATTTTCAGAATGGTTGCATAAGAAAATCCACAGACACCCTCTTAACTGACCTGCTATTAACTGCTCTTCCCCAATGCCTCTCCACTTCCTGACTGGTGCTCCGGCAAGCTGACTGCCTGCACCAACAGACTACTCTCCAGTGCAGAAGCACTGCAGAGTCAGAGGTGTTTTTTCTCAAACCTGTTTATATGCCAGTTGCACCTGCAATTACAAACTTAAATACTATAAAACTGATGAAATTTAAATGCAGAAAGAGTTGCTGTTTTTATGAAAACTTAAGTCAAATGCTCTGCAAAGCCCCAACAAAAGCAAGTTGCTTAAAAAAAAAATGCAATGAGTGGGGCACCTAGGTGGCTCAGTCAGTTGAGCGTGTGACTTCAGCTCAGGTCATGATCTCACGGTTGGTGAGTTCAAGCCCCATGTCAGGCTCTGTGCTGACAGCTCAGAACCTGGAGGCTGCTCTGGATTCGGTACCTCCTTCTCTCTCTGCCCCTGCCCTGCTCATACTCTATCTCTCAAAAATAAGCATTGAAAAAATTATCTATTTTTAAAAAATGCAATCAGGGCACTTGAGTGGCTCAGTCAGTTGAGGGTCTAACTCTTGATTTTGGCTCCCGTCATGATTTCACAGTTCCTCAGTTCGAGCCCCACACCGGACTCTGCACTAGCAGTGCAGAGCCCGCTTGGGATTCTCTCCCTCTCTCTCTCTGCACCTTCTCCACCGCGCACATGGGCACACTCTGTCACAAAAAATAAATAAATTTAAAATAAATAAAATAAAACTAAAACTAGGAAATCTGCAGTCTCAAAGGAAAGGCCTTTTAAACTACACCAAAGACTGGCAAATGAATATACATCAATATGTTTTACATTAAAGTAAAATGTTTAAGTCATTTTTATCAGTGGGTTCGAATATGGATAAGAGGAAACATTGTATCCTTTGCTGATCAACTAGAAGAACACTGATTTAGAACATTAGAAATAACACTCAGTGACAACAATTATTATTCCTCATTCCAATCTATGAGAAATCGCTAATCCATAGACACATGATGTAAACTTATTCAGGTGTACTGCCTAAGACCTTGAAAAACCTCAAAAGAGGGGGCACCTGGATGGCTCAGTCTGTTAAGCATCCGACTCTTGATTTCGGCTCAGGTCATGATCTCACAGTTCATGGGTTCCAGCCCCACCTCGGGTTCTGCACTTACAGTGCAGAGCCTACTTGGGATTCTCTCTCTCTCCCTCTCACTCTCTGCCCTTCCCCCACTCTCTCTGTCTCTCTCTCAAAATAAATAAACTGAATAAAAAAATAATGTAAAAAAAAAAAAAAAAAAACTCAAAAGAGGGATGCCAGGCTGGCTCAGTCAATAGAGCATGCAACTCTTAATCCTGGGATTGAGTTCAAGCCACATGTTGTGTGTATAGAGATTACTTAAAAATAAAATCTTAAAAGAATACAAAAATAAAATAAAATAAAATAAAATAAAATAAAATAAAATAAATAACAAAAACTTGAAAAGGAAGACATCTCTTGAGAAGATACAATTTGGCTTAGCAAAACTTGAGATGACTCAACAAACTTTTACATGAGTACTCCAAATGAATGCAAAGCTGTTTGTTCTCTATGTTTGCCTTTGAAATAATTAAAACTATTAAAAACATGTAAAGGCATCATTTTAAAAAAATCTAGTTTCTCTTTGAAAATTTACCTGAGTCAAGAAAAAGAGAAATAACTAAATTACTAACAAACATAAACCTAAGTATTAATGGCTGTTTATTCTTATCTGAATCAAACCAAATATTCTTTCAATCACTATGAAAATATTTTGTGTTTTTACCATTATGCTCTAACACAGGTAAGTGTAAACAATATAAACAATAACATTCTAAACAATGATATTATTCTAAAAATAATATTAAAGAATTGAGGGAAAATATCTTGCTTCTGAATGGACATAACATTTTAATCCAAAACGATTTGTCCTTCTGATTTTTATAATTGTGTAAATTCCACAGCTGAGCGACACAATAGGGGCACTCTATACAAATAAGATATTTCAAAGTACTGTATACTTCTAACACATGTTGCTCAATATACTACAAAGATTAAAATTTTCTGCGCCCCATTATTTATATGGATCAATAATGTAAGTGGCTAAGAACATGCTGGGTTACATCAGCTAGTATTTGAGATTCTCCTCTTCATTAAAACAAAATCAGAAATTAGCACAAACAAGGGGTGCCTGTCTGGCTCAGTTGTAAGAGCGTGTGACTCTCGATCTTGGGGTCATGAGTTTGAGACCCATGTTGGGCATAAAGATTACTTAAATAAATAAAACTTAAAAAGGGGGGGGGCGGGGCAGCTGGGTGGCTTACTTGGTTAAGCGTCCAACTCTTGATTTTGGCTCAGATCATGACCTCACGGTTCAGTGAGTAAGTTCGAGCCCCGCACCAGGCTCTGCACTGACCGTGTGGAGCCTGCTTGGGATCCTCTCTCTCACTCTCTCTCTGCCCCTCCCCAGCTTGCACTCTTTCCATCTCTCTCTCAAAAAATAAATAAACCTTAAAAAAAAAAAAAAAAAAGAAAAGAAAGAAACACAAACACACACAAGACAATGACTGACCAGAACACAATAGAAGTATTTTTAAATTTCTCTCTAAAGTAAGTGTTCTCTATGGATTCTATATAAAACATGTTATATCTTTTATAATTGGGGGGCGGGAGGGTGTATAGGGTATATTAAATATCCAAATCATCAATTAACTATAGAGTTCAGAGTGGGAGTGGAAATAATAAAAGGAAGGACACCTCTTTTCTCCCTAACTCTATTTCCCATCCTTATCATAAGCCACTGTTTATGATAATGTGGTATGCCTCAGTTGTATTCAGATGGTAAAATGATTAAAATTCACTGAATCAGAGTGAAGTAAAAGACTCTATTGTATTTAAATAAATTGGAGAGCTAATAAATGTTTACTGAACAACTGCCATGTAACAAAGTCATAGATAGCTATTACAGGAATATATACAAGATGAATACAGCAGAACCCTTACCATTTTGAGGCACTAACAACAAAATGTTATAAGAACATGAAAAAAAAGTGAAATCAATTCTGGATGGGGGAAGGAATAGATATATATAGGGAGAAATCTTAGAAAGATTAATGAAAAAGGTTTTAAAAAGCATGTAAAATGATATTATACATGGAAAATCCAATAGACTCCACCAAAAGTCTACTAGAACTGATACATGAATTCAGCAAAGTTGCAAGATACAAAATCAATGTACAGAAATCAGTTGCATTCTTATACACTAACAATGAAGCAACAGAAAGAAATATAAAGAAACTGATCCCATTCACAATTGCACCAAGAAGCATAAAATACCTAGGAATAAATCTAACCAAAGATGTAAAAGATCTGTATGCTGAAAACTATAGAAGGCTTACGAAGGTAATTAAAGAAGATATAAAGAAATGGAAAGACATTCCCTGCTCATGGATTGGAAGAATAAATATTGTCACAATGTCAATACTACCCAAAGCTATCTACACATTCAATGCAATCCCAATCAAAATTGCACCAGCATTCTTCTGGAAACTAGAACAAGCAATCCTAAAATTCATATGGAACCACAAAAGGCCCCGAATAGCCAAAGCGATTTTGAAGAAGAAGACCAAAGCAGGAGGCATCACAATCCCAGACTTTAGCCTCTACTACAAAGCTGTCATCATCAAGACAGCATGGTATTGGCACAAAAACAGACACATAGACCAATGGAATAGAATAGAAACCCCAGAACTAGACCCACAAACGTATGGCCAACTCATCTTTGACAAAGCAGGAAAGAACATCCAATGGAAAAAAGACAGTCTCTTTAACAAATGGTGCTGGGAGAACTGGACAGCAACATGCAGAAGGTTGAAAGTAGACCACTTTCTCACACCATTCACAAAAATAAACTCAAAATGGATAAAGGACCTGAATGTGAGACAGGAAACCATCAAAACCCTAGAGGAGAAAGCAGGAAAAGACCTCTCTGACTTCAGCCGTAGCAATCTCTTACTCGACACATCCCCAAAGGCAAGGAAATTAAAAGCAAAAATGAATTACTGGGACCTTATGAAGATAAAAAGCTTCTGCACAGCAAAGGAAACAACCAACAAAACTAAAAGGCAACCAACGGAATGGGAAAAGATATTTGCAAATGACATATCGGACAAAGGGCTAGTATCCAAAATCTATAAAGAGCTCACCAAACTCCACACCGAAAAACAAATAACCCAGTGAAGAAATGGGCAGAAAACATGAATAGACACTTCTCTAAAGAAGACATCCGGATGGCCAACAGGCACATGAAAAGATGCTCAACGTTGCTCCTTATCAGGGAAATACAAATCAAAACCACACTCAGATATCACCTCACGCCAGTCAGAGTGGCCAAAATGAACAAATCAGGAGACTATAGATGCTGGAGAGGATGCGGGGAAACGGGAACCCTCTTGCACTGTTGGTGGGAATGCAAATTGGTGCAGCCACTCTGGAAAACAGTGTGGAGGCTCCTCAGAAAACTAAAAATAGACCTATCCTATGACCCAGCAATAGCACTGCTAGGAATTTACCCAAGGGATACAGGAGTACTGATGCATAGGGGCACTTGTACCCCAATGTTTATAGCAGCACTCTCAACAATAGCCAAATTATGGAAAGAGCCTAAATGTCCATCAACTGATGAATGGATAAAGAAATTGTGGTTTATATACACAATGGAGTACTACACGGCAATGAGAAAGAACGAAATATGGCCCTTTGTAGCAACGTGGATGGAACTGGAGAGTGTGATGCTAAGTGAAATAAGCCATACAGAGAAAGACAGATACCATATGTTTTCACTCTTATGTGGATCCTGAGAAACTTAACAGAAACCCATGGGGGAGGGGAAGGAAAAAAAAAAAAAAAAAAAGAGGTTAGAGTGGGAGAGAGCCAAAGCATAAGACAGTCTTAAAAACTGAGAACGGAGGGTTGATGGGGGGTGGGAGGGAGGGCAGGGTGGGTGATGGGTATTGAGGAGGGCACCTTTTGGGATGAGCACTGGGTGTTGTATGGAAACCAATTTGACAATAAATTTCATATATTGAAAAAAAAAGCATGTAAAATAGGCCTCTTACAAACAAGATTTTAATATGATAGGCAAAAAAAATAAATCAACCCCTTCATCTCCCAATTCTTCTAGTTAACTATGGACAATGAAAAGAATTCTCTTTAATGTGTGGTTCCAAAATGAATGAAGACCTTAAAATTACTCATTGTTAAAGAAATAATAACAAAATGAGTTTAAGAGTGGATAACAATTACCTAATAAAATTGGGGATACCAAAACTATTGTTGTGATTTTAGCTAGAAACATAAATCATGCAGAAAACCATTCAAGTTATATTCAGAACATCTTAGAATCTGTTTCAATCTAAGGGCTAAGGCCAAAAGGAGGGGAGGAAATGAAAAATTAAATTTACTTGTCACATTGTGATTGTCTCAAGTGATAATTGTTATAAACTAGCTGGCTACAGGTCAAAACTAAACTCTAATGAGCCTATAATGATTTTAAATGTATATGTTTAGAAACAAAGAGAATACCAGAGACATTTAACTTTTCGGAAATGACCTAGTGGCAAAAAAGCCCTTTATAAAACTGAATTCTGTGGGACACCTGGGTGGCTCAGTGGGTTAAGCATCTGATTGTTGATCTCAGGGTCATATGAGTTCAAGACCCATGTTGGGCTCCTTGCCAGGCTGGTGTGTACTCCAGAAAGGAAGGAAGGAAGGAAGGAAGGGAGGGAGGGAGGGAGGGAGGGAGGGAGGGAAAGCTAAATTCTGTGATGAAGTGAAGTGGTTACTTCATTAAATGAAGAAACAGTCTTTAATAACATTGAAGAATCTTCTAGATTATTTTCTTTTATTCTGTTTTTGGGGTTTTAAATTTTTTTTGAAGTTTTTTTCCTAAGTTTTGTTTGTTTTTTTATGTATTTATTTGAGACAGAGAGAATGCAAGAGGGAAAGGGGCAGAGAGAGAGAATCCCAAGCAGTCTCTGCACCACCAACACAGAGCCCAATGGCAAGGCTCAAACTCACAAACTGCGAGATCATGACCTGAGTCAAAGTTGGACGCTTAACCGAATGAGCCACCCAGGCACCCCATATTTACTTATTTTAAGAGAGAGAGAGAGCGAGCGAGCACAAGCTGGGGAGGGGCAGAGAGAGAGAATTCTAAGCAGGCTCTGCATTGTCAGCCCAGAGCCCAACACAGGGCTCGATCCCACGAACTATGGGTTCATGACCTGAGCTGCAATCAAGAGTTGGAAGCTCAACTGCCTGAACCACCCAGGCGCCCCTCTTCTATTCCGCTTTTTACAAAATAGAGCTTTAAAATACATTCATCTTAAACTCTGCAAATTACTCAAAATCTTTTTTCAATAAATCTTTTTCAGATTCACTGAGCATTCCCTCCCTTGAATATTTACTGAATCAATAAACCTCCACAAATTATTTTCTGGTGAGACTGCTTTATGCATAACCAAAATAATGGCTTTTATTTTAATTCTATGATAGCAATGAGAAATTAGAAATCTATTTATACACCACCAAGCAATTCCATACCACCTATTCATTTTGTATGTATACCATAAACAATGGATTTATTCAATAAAAACTAGTATTCAAATTAAATTATACTTTAAATACACAATTTTTGTCACTTGTGGTAATTGTTCTACAAGTCACCACAAACAATGAATTAGTGAATACTGAACCAGTATTCAGGTTTAGGGAATACATAGGACTAAGTTCCTACAAGCCTCTGATTCCATCTTCATCCACTGATCACTATGTAACCTTGTTTTAGGTTGTGTTTCTGTTTAAGGACACCTTACTTAATATATATTGGTGATTCATTAACATCGACCTCACCGCCAACAGCACTACCTAATGCCTGAACAAAACTGAATGCATATATTTTTTTCTCCATGAGGCATATCACAGCCTTTTGCATTTAGGAACACTAGACAGAGCTTCAGCACTATAGGTGGGGGCTATTTAAAACTGTAATCACCAATAAAAAGCACAAAAATGCAAAAACCACGGCATTAAATAGAGCATAGAAGAGGACACTTACAGTATGAAAGCTGAAAACAAGAAGGCCTCGAGAGTCACCTTGTTCAATCACAGGTGTGAAAGTGTGAGTCAGAAGACTCAACTTTTTTTACCACTCTGCACGTGTCTAAAATGACCATGCAATTATTATGTGATTTTGGAATTACAAATACATTTGAGATAGTAGACATTCACAAAGATAGAATGTGCAAATAATGAGAACTGACAATACAAAGAATGCCCAATTAAGTAAGTCTCATGGTAAATCCTTCAGTATTTCAATCTAGTCAATTTTGTAAATGCAAGGGTTTACTTACTGGTTATCAAGATGGGAAAATTTTTATGGCATTGTTTTTAAATTATCACACAAACACACCCCATTGAAGCAGTCTATAAATTTTCACATAAAGAGTAAAGATGGAAAAATTATTTAAAACTTACTGCCTACTCTTTAAAAACAGCCACTGGGGGGAAAGCATTATAGAAAGAGATCGAAAACTGCAGCTTTTAAGAACATAATTTCTTATGAACTATCTGTTTTTAGTATCTTTTTAGAGGAAAATCAGGTACATTGAAAAGTTCATAAGGATAAAAGTATCCTGAAGTATTAAAGCAATAAGATACAAAATGTAAATTATGATATATTAGGTTAAGCTAAAAAGGCATGAAAAGACCATCAGTGTAGACAATTAGAAATTAATACTTAACAAATATATTCAAGCAAAGTACTTCAGTAAAATAAAAATAATTAACTTAATTCTCTCAATTCTAATTTAATTTATTTAATTGATTTAAACTATTATCCAATATAAGTATAATGTGTGTCCAGTTTGCATTCCTACTCTTTATAACAAAATTAAGATACATATGTAAATATAATCTATTCACACTGGTACTTGAAATGTATATTACTGAAAATGAAAACAGCAAGATACAGTAATTAAGACCAGAAGAGAATTTGAGAACTGGGAATCAAATCAAATCAAAGCCACCAACAGTTTTTCCTTTTAAATTTCAGATGATGTTCACTGCAGCACAGTTTTTGGCAGCAAAAAACTAGAAAAACTTGTCTTTTACTAGAGAACTCATTTAAATCACAGAATAGTATACAGTTTTTTAATAAGAAATGAGCTAGAATGTGTGCGTGCGTGTGTGTGTGTGTGTGTGGTGTGTGTCTATATGTGTATGGACTTCAATTATTAAGACAGACAAGGAGAAATGTCTATAGTAAGGGGAAAAAGGCAAGTCACAGAATACGATGTATAATAGGATTCCTTCTTGAAAAACAAAAACGTAATTTGTTTATATATGCATACACAAACTACTAATGAGGAAGGGACTCTGGCACTTTCATTTTTTATAATGAGCATGTGTACGTTTTATAAGCATACAGGTTTTTGACAAGTGTTAGGCTGCCCTGCAATAGCTATTTTTAAAAAATAATGTGATACAAAATTCATGTTGTTTGAAAATGACTCCTATGAACTGAATTTATTCAGGTAAATTCTGCTAAATATAATTAAAGACAAACATTTCCCAATTCAATGAATTTGAGTATGTTCTCAAAATTCAACACTAACCAATCCCCCTAACTGAAATGTTGAATGATTTGTAACAGGGGTCAGCAAACTTTTTCTGTAAAGGTCAGACAATAAATAGTTTAGGTTTTGCAGACAAACATGGTCTCTGTTGCATATTATTCTTTGTTTTTTGTTTTTTTTTTTTTTTACAAGCCTTTGAGAATGAACACACACACACACACACACACACACACACACACACACACACACAAAACACTGTTAGCTTATTAGGTCCACAAAAAACAGGCCACAGGATTTGTCTTGCCAGCCACAGCTTGTCTACCACTAATTTATAACAATAAACCAGCACCTGCACATCTGATATTTTAAATATATTACAACAAAGGTGTCAGAGATCACAACAGAGTCAGTTTTATTCTGCATTAAATAAACTATGGTAGTATTGGAGCAATAAAGTGACTAATACACACTGAATCCTATTAGAATGCTATCCATTAATCAAATAATGGTAAAAACACAGTAAATAAAATTTCAAGTATTCGTATTATAAAAGCATGATCATGTGCACACCTGCAAAGCACACACATCCACTTGAAAAAGTCAGCTGAAATTAAAATACCACACATCAAAGCTGAATTTTCCTTTTATAATAATTAAAACCATTTACTCATTTAAATAATCAAAACTAGTCAATCATTTGTTTTAGAATTCATCAACCCTGAAAATTAAAAACTGAATTTAGAGGCTGGTAGAAATTATTAGGTTTTAATTTTTTAATTTGTAAGGATTATTGCAAAATATTAATCAACAATCTAAAATATTACACATAAAAAAATTTTTTTAACATTTATTTATTATTGAGAGACAGAGAGTGTGAGCAGGGGAGGGGCAGAGAGAGAGGGAGACACAGAATCCGAAGCAGGCTCCAGGCTCCGAGCTGTCAGCACAGAGCCCAACATGGGGCTAGAACCCACAGAACGCGAGATCATGACCTGAACTGAAGTCGGCCGCCTAACTGACTGAGCCACCCAGGTGCCCCTAAAATATTACACTTTAAAAGTTTATATTCTTGGAAACTTGACTATACTTTTTTTCTTTGCCTGAAAGATAACTTTTATGTATCTGATTCTGTCTAAAACTGAAAGATCCTTATTGTAATCTGAATGCTACTACCAAAGGAAAATTTCATGATGAATAATAAACTGAGTCAAATTAACACTCTAAAATGAAAATGCGTCTCCCCACCTCCTGTCCCAAGTAACCAAATAACCATCATAGAATAATCTTACCTAGACTGGTGGGTTTTATCAGTTCATCCAGTAAATCATAAAATGGTAATTTTTGAAGTTTTATATCCGGATGTACTGGGTGAAGGGCTGATGTAAGATGTGGGAGTTCCAGTTCATGTTTAGGTCCCAGAAGAGAAACAGGGAGTAACGGCGATGATGCAGGGTGACCATCATAAGTGAGCTGTGGAATGGTAGATGGAGACAAAGTTGCTGGCATAGGACTTGAATGGACACTGGGGATGGACAAGTCCGCGGGCGTCATGATTTTCTGGGGGAACCTCCGCCTATAGAGTTCTTTAATTTTCATTTGTACAGCAGGACTGCAGCCAGCCTTTAGCAAATGCAGGGCTTTTGTGAGAAGTTCGTGTTTGCGTCCGTGCTTGTTTCTCCCAGCGTAGCCCAACAGTACTTGGAGTTCAGAAACTCTAAGGCTCATAACCATTTGCTTCGAGACAAAACAAAATGTGAAATGTTAGTATTCCCATAGTATAATTTACAACATTAAGCAATACTTTATTATAACCCTTTCTCCTTATGGCTTGCTTACAGGCCAGCTCATTTATAGTCAATTCTAGCTATTTCAAACTTAAAATAAGTAATCAAAGAAATTTTAAATTAATACTCATAAATTCAACAACTTCTACCCAGGGTTATGAAAGATGTAAGATGAAGTATTCACCAGGTAGAACCACACCTCACCTCAGTCCACTGTGTTGATTCAACTGTCAGCTATTCACCAAGCACTTACTGAGTCTCCAGGAGAGTGCTGAGTGCTATGTGGATGGCAAAATATAATGATGAGCCCTCAAGAACATTTATTTTCTTGGGGGGAAATTACATAACTATATACGAAACACATACACAGCCCACTTCAAACACCAGATGCACACAGCAGGGTATAAATAACATACTATCAGGTATTACCTTGTATGCTGACCTCGGAATTTGCAGGACTTAAAAACTATATACCCTTTCTGACCCATTATTTACCAGATATATTCGATATTTTCATATCGAATTTTCATATCAATATTTTCATATCATATCGTTGTCACTAAATCTTTATTATCTCCACAGGGTGTTATCCCGCTCCTTCTTTACACATGAAGAAACTATGTAGTTAAGAAAGGTTAAATAACTTGCCTAAGGCCACATAGCTACTAAGTAGCAGTCAGGATTCAAACACAGTTATGTACGATTCTAACCCCTATTCTTTCCACTACACCATTAGGAAAGGACAGAGCTGGAAACATAATATTGACTCACTCCACTGGCAAGCCCAGGCTAAAAAGTCTAGGAATTCAATCCACATGCCATAATGTGTAAGGCTCTTGGTTTCCAAAATTGTTTGGTCAATATTTCTTCTTTTCTACCAATTACTAAGAGACTACCAACAGGAAATGCCCATCTCTACCACTCCTCTCATTTTAAAGTGGAAAAAAAAAAGGAATCCAAAGAGAAGAAATGGCTTACCCAAGATCATATAGTATTAACAGCAGAATCCTGACTTTACCACCACTGACAGGGAGGTGTTAGGGTGGAAGACACAAGTAAGCTTATCACCAGCTATTTTCCCCAACAGTTTTATCCCCTCACCCCATACCAATTACCAATACACAAAAGATAACCTGCCTTTCCTAATTCACTGCCACTCCCTGAGAGGACATTCTACCCCAGCCAATCCTCTTGAAGCTGTTTAGAGAGTACAAAATAATTAAATAAAAAATCCAAATAGTGAGAAAACAATATAAAGAGCTTTAGATCCAATATAGTTGGTAATTAAACATATGTGAGTCCTTCCTCTACTTCTCTGGCCTGAAAAATACTCTTTCTTCAAATTCTAGCTTTTGTCAGCCTTAGTCCATTGGGCCTGGCAATATTAATGATTCTTTTCTCACTACTTTTATTGGCCACTTTTCATATCTTTACTAGCACTTGTCTTGCTTTATTACAATTTTCTATTTGTACAAGTGATTCCATGACCACTTTGAGGTCCTCCAGGGCACAAGCCAATGTTACCTGAGCCTGACAACAGTAGAAACTCATCAAATGCCTGGACAATGAGTAAATGAATGAATGAAAGAACAAAGTAAATAAGAAAATCACACCAAAAGAAAGAACAGGGGTGGAATCTACAACAATAAGTTATACATGTAACTATAACATAAATGCAAATGAACTCCCAAACTTTTATGTTCTATACAAGGCATGCAAAGAAATACTACAAGCCTTAAAAACAAATTCTACCCCAAATCCTCTAAATGTTCCTCTTTTTTAGATACGAACAGAAATTCAATACTTACTATATTGTCAGCAAGATACCAATTTCTTTCTACTATCCAAATTGTCCTAAGAGTACAAAATAGTTTTAAAGATTTTTATGACTTATTTTAAAAGGAACTGGGACTTCAACTGAAAAGCACTACGTTAATAAGTAAGCTTCTGCTTTTGGAGAAATAACAGAAATTATGCTTCAAAGATTATCAGTTAAAAATAAATTTAGGTTGGCATTAGTCAAATGTACACTTCATTTTACAGAGACAGTAGTAAAAATTTTAGAAAGAGAATAATGTCTTTCTACTTCAATTCCATTCTCCTAGGTCAAACACAAACAAACCTGAAATTCAGTGATTATCACAAACTTTTCACTGATGACAGTTTTTGTCCTTACTCTTTGGGTATAAGGATTTAAATGCACCACAGATGTATTATCATTTTATTTATATGGAAGGACATATTGACAATTCACATAAAATAAAATCTCTTGCTTGA
The DNA here is from genome assembly GCF_023721935.1 of Panthera uncia. Lineage (NCBI taxonomy): Eukaryota > Metazoa > Chordata > Mammalia > Carnivora > Felidae > Panthera > Panthera uncia. The sequence goes on along the minus strand of NW_026057582.1, from coordinate 107,198,991 downwards.
TGGTCAAAAGAAAAAGGCTGATGACAGAAGTATAATTTTTTTGTTCTTACAGGATGTGTAATTAATCATCACAATTAATGAGGTACTGTCCTTATTTTACAAATGAAACAACTGGGGGCATCTGGGTGGCTCAGTTGGTTAAGCATCTGACTCTTGATGTCAGTTCAGGTCATGATCTCATGGTTCATGGGTTCAAACATGGCACTGGGATCTGTGCTGACAGTGCGGAGCCTGCTTGGGATTTTCTCTCCCTCTCTCTCTCAAAATAAATAATAAACATAAAAAAAAAAAAAAAAAGGAAAACTGAGACCTAGGCAGGTTAAGAAAGTTGTTGAATACTATACAACTAATCCAAATGTTGTGCTCTTACACTATACCATCTTTTAGAGGAAGCAAACCACAAGCTTTTCAATTAGGAAAGAGAAAAACCTTTTAAAAGACTAATTGACTTAACATCTAATCTCCATTTCAAGCATCAATATTTGGCTTAAAAGAATTGGTGGTTCGGGTAAGAAAAGAATGCATCTGGATTCAAATGAACCATTGCACCTTAAAATCAGGTTTGGTGAAAGATAGGGTGCTATCCATTGCTGTTATTGGAGCAGCTTCTGCACGCTCTTAAGGGCTGTAGTAAGCATACAGAATTTTTAAAAAATATTTATTTATTCTTGAGAGAGACAGAGCACAAGTCTGGGAGGGGAAGGGGCAGAGAGAGACGGGGGGGGGGGGGGGGGGGGGGGAAGACACAAAATCGGAAGCAGACTCCAGGCTCTTAGCTGTCAGCACAGAGCCCAACATGGGGCTCAAACTCGCGAACCACGAGACCATAACCTGAGCCGAAGTCAGACGCTTAACTGACTGAGCCACCCAGGTGCCCCAGCATGCAGTATTTTTTAAAACTAAATAAAAGGGGGGCAGGAAACACAAACATCTGAAGCATCACTCAACAAAAAGCTTCAGAGAAGCATGGAGCAGTCAATTCACAATGTAAAGTGTTGACAACACAGAGGAAAACTAAACACTTACATCTGAGATGGTGAAATGCAATATATTTTAATCTGTCATGTGTTTAAAAATCTCCATTTGTTAGCACTACAACAAAATGAATATTTATAACTGAGGATAACATCAACCACTGCTACTACTAGAAATCATTACCTCCTCAAATAGCATGCTGCTGACTCTACATCCCCAAATGATAAAGCTGTCAGAACCCTAGGGAATTCAGAATGCCTGAGAAATGTACATACTCTGAACACAGAGCATTCTGTGAGGGGCATCTTTTTAAAATTAATTTTTGGGGTGCCTGTGTGGCTCAGTCAGTTAACCGTCCTTCTTCGGCTCAGGTCATGATCTCACGGTCCGTGAGTTTGAGCCCTGCGTCAGGCGACAGCTCAGAGCTCAGATTCTGTGTCTCCCTCTCTCTCTGCCCCTCCTCTGCTTACCCTGTCTCTATCAAAAATAAACTTTTAAAAAAATTTCTTTAAATAAAAAAAATTAATTTTTTTAATTAAACAGGCATATGCACACAGTTTAAAAAGTCAAATAGGGGCGCCTGGGTGGCGCAGTCGGTTAAGCGTCCGACTTCAGCCAGGTCACGATCTCGCGGTCCGTGAGTTCCAGCCCCGCGTCAGGCTCTGGGCTGATGGCTCGGAGCCTGGAGCCTGTTTCCGATTCTGTGTCTCCCTCTCTCTCTGCCCCTCCCCAGTTCATGCTGTCTCTCTCTGTCGCAAAAATAAATAAAAAAAAAAGTTGAAAAAAAAAAAAAAAAGTCAAATAGTGCAAAGAGAGAGAAAACAGATGTCCCTTGCCCGGCTCCTATTTTTCACATCCCTGGGGCAACCTCTTTCAAGGCTTTTTGGCAATTTCTTCTGGCATTTTTCACTATATTCTATATAACAGGTTTATGTGTTCTTAAAATTTTTCCTTCAAGAAAAAAATGACTTATTATAAACAATAATGGTTTAGCGCTATGACATCTCTATCCCCAAGTTCCCATCATAATTTTTGGTTGAATCAATTGTTGTTTACATTATACTATGGTTGTAAATGATATTCACAGTTGAGCAAAGTACATCAGGATTGCTCTTCCTTTTTTGTATGACCTGGCTTTCCTTAATTAATAACTGCACCATTTTTGTATTTGCTTAGTTTTCTATGTAATTACTGCTAATTCATCTGTAAACTGCTAAAAGTATAACTTTCCTACTAACGTATTCAAATACATCAGGTAAACCGGTTTTAATTTCTTTCTTAAATATATAACCTTCTGTAGCCCTCCACCAGGTTCCAATTTGGACTGCTTACTCTCTAGACCTGGGACACAACTGTGGTCACAGAATTTCCCTTCAACATATCTTGGGAATTTCCCTTGTCTCTCTTCCATATTGGATCCCATTTCCTTGATCTCACTTTTTTCTCTTCGTTTTCTTTTTTGAGTAGAGTATTTCCTCCACTAGATTCCAGAGAAGGAACTGGAAGCTACAGTTTTTTATTCTTTGCATTGTCCAAAAATATCTTCATTTATCCATAATTAAGAAGTGAGTTTGGCTTAGTATAGAATTCTAGACAGGAAAACAGGTTCTGTCAAAATTTTAACAGCCTTTCCTCAAAGTGTTCTGGCTTTGAGTGTTGCTGTTAAGAAGCCTGGCATCATCCTGATCTCCAATCCTTCATAGTCACCTGTATATCCCCCTCAGGAAGCTTATAGAAGCTTCTTTCTACATGCTCTGCAATTTTACAGTGTTGGGTCTTAGTGTTGGGTTGGGTTTTTTGGTAGGGTTTTTGTTTTTGCGCTAATTGTATGAACTGGTAATTGCTGAGTATTTTAAATTTAGAGAGGCATGTCCTTCCATTCTGGGAGGTTTTCTTACTTTGTCTTTTTTCTAGTCCTTTTCTTGTATGCCTATTATTTGGGTACCGGTCTTCCTAGACCAATTCTCTAACTTGTCTTTATTTTCTTTTTTCTCTTGCATTTTACATCTCTTCCATTTAGCTCTATTTCCTGAGAGATTTCCTCAACTTGATCTTCTAACACTCCTATTAAAATTTTCATTCCCATGAGCTCTGCTCTGTTGCATGCCTTTTTTCTTTTCTTTTCCCCCTACGTCTTGTTCTTAGTTTTCATGAATGTAGTATCTTGTTTTCTCTCTGACGATATAAATAAATTGGATATATGACATTGTTGTTTTCTTCTGCTGTCTGTGTGGTCTCTGCAACCTCTGGGTTCTTTTCTGCTATCTGCTTTGGTACCTGCCTTTCATGCCTGACATTTTCCTCAAACGACAGAGGATCACTGGTTTACATTTGTATCTGAAAGTAAGATACTAAAAACATGATCAGATGATCTGAGTGAGCAGACTGGGGTACTTCATTCTAGGATGATCAGGCAGGAACTTGGCTATTTTGAGGATTCCTTTTTTCCTTTGGTCTGATCACTTTTGACAGAGAGGAATCCTCTAGTGTTCTGCTTTGGCAGTATAAGATTGGCTTCCAGTGCTCTCAGGACAATGGGGAGAGAGGAGGGGGAGGTCTTCACCTTTCAAAAAGAAGACATTTCAACTGAATCTCCTTTCAGATATGTAAAATTTTATACACACACACACACACACAGACACGTGTGTGTGTGTGTGTGTGTGTGTGTGTGTGTGTGTGAGAGAGAGAGAGAGAGAGAGAGAGAGAACACTATGCCAACTATAAAGGCAGGGACCAAATACAAAATAATATTCAAGCAATATCAACAAGTACTGCTTTTTGCTATTAAATAAAAAGTGCCAGGATTATTGTCTCATTAGTCATGACCTTATATTATTAAAGGTCACCACTAAATTGTGAATAAGAATTAGGTACCTCCCGTTGAACAACATAATTACTTTCATTCACACATCCCACTGCAAGTAGTCTACAGGATTAATCATAATAAAGCAGACTATATTATGAATCTTTATCTGGTATCAAATAACAACCGATAGTAAACCAAACTGAATTCTGAACACAGACAAATTAGGCATTTAACAGTGTCATATTTCATTTATGCCTTTGCTTTCTTCCCCCGCCCCATACTTTTGCTTTCTCTCCACAACAGCAATCATCAATAATTCTAAAACTGTATACATTAAAAAGTTTGTACAGTACAACACAATTATTCTTTCATTATTTTTAAGGTCAGATGCTTCATCTACTGAAAATGATTTCTACATCATTTCTAATCCTCTCCATCTGAAATGGTTAATAAGCAGTAGTAATTGGCCAGCAATGTCCAGTTCAACCAGAAAACCTAGTTAGACAGTTTCTACTAAGGCAACAAATCAGGCTAATTATCTCCAAAATCTTGTTCCACCCAATTTCTCACACTGTATTTATTTCTCAATATAAGATAACTAAAAAGTGACCTCTAGGGCCTACTCCTCCAGTTGATCTTCCTCTTCTTCTGGTCTTTATTCCATCATACAGGGTGCAGTTAGTCCCACATAATGACAAAATATGGAGATCCCATTCTCCTTTAAGCATAAACCTAGCACTGTTCAATTGGTGTACCATGGCTTTGGATTTTTGATAGATAATTTGAAAATCATCCTCATTTATGTTCTATCACATTTCATGAAACATAAGGACGTGTCCTTCAAAAGGCTCCTTCCAGATGAGAACTTGGATACTAAAAATAACAAACCTAACTCAGAACATTTTAAAACTTGGATGAAATATTTTTTCTAATAAAAAACAAAGTTTAGAGTGTGAAATTCTAACACATTGCCAAACTTCTTATGCAGAGGTAGGAAAACATGACTTTTATTTAAGTAAAAGGCTGTTCTGCCCACAGATGTTCAATAAATGCTTTTTGGATCAACGCACAGCCCCTAAATGAGTATGAAGAAAAAGGGAATACGGGAACAATGAATACATAGAGATAAGCTAGTCTTCAGAAACAGAAACACATAATCATCATATTAATTCGATTCTCAAAAGTTACTACACACCTACTATGTGCTACTAGGTACATGCATAATATAATATGGTACTAGTATACACAGAGCTTGGATTCCAGTACCAACTTGACCACTAATTTACTGAATCGCAATCTTTCACAGGGTCTGTTTTCTCACTTCAAAACATGAGAGATTAACTAGAGGTTCTCAAACGTTCCTTAAAATATCAAAATTCTATAACTGTATAACTCTATTAAAGGAAAGCTTTCTTCTCATTCTTCCATTCTTCCATTGTTAAGGAAATATAAACAATCTGTATAGTTAGTGAATCTAGGTTAGTAAGGTTTTCAATCAAATTTTTTAAGTGTCATTTACATGGGCTGGCAGAATAAAAATGATGAACCTAGTATGTGTTAAAAGCTTACAATATCCCAATCACGTACTAATTATAGTAAATGTGATTAACTTACGTAACCCTCATATGAACCCAAGAGACAGACCATTATCATTCGTATTGCATGGATAAGAAACTGAGGCTAATCTTGAATTCCAACAGTAAATAAGTGATGGAGACAGAGCTCAAACCCAACCTGACTCCAGAGCCTAAGCTCATAACAAGTAACCAATACAAGCATCTTACCACAATCTCAGCCAGGGCACATTGTGTGTTACACTGAGACAGGGGGCACTATATGACATAAGGAATTTAGACTACACAGAGTAAACAATCATATTTGGGGGCAACAAAATGTGATAAAAATAATGTTTAAGGCTATCCAAGTAGCCACCTATGGGACAGATGAAACAAAAAAGACTAACAAGATTTCCAGCTAAAATATATGGCAACAAGAATTATTTATCTATATATAAGGTAAGAAGAAAATGTGACAGTCAACACAGAAGAGATAGGACCAAGAAATAATGCAAAGAAAAACTGCAGGTCACATGCAATATTCTAACTACATCTTTTAACAATTAGAACTTTACATAATCATGAGAACAATCATCATTCACTTTTATTGTGGGTTTTTTTTTTGTAAGATTTTAAGTAATCTCTGCATCCAACATGGGTCTCGAAGTCACAACCCCGAGATCAAGAGTCACATGCTCTTCCAACTGAGCCAGCCAGGTGCCCCCATCGTTCACTTTTCAATAAAATCTAGAATTTAAAAATAATAAGCAGGACTTGAAGAAATTTTAATTCTATCATATTATAAAAGATTGAGGATTTTTTTCCAAACTCCCCTAACCAAAAACAAGCAAAACACTGCATTTGCAATTGGAAGATACCATATCTCATCTAATTTAAGTTTTCAAACAAGGTAAGAAGCCATGAAAGAAATAATATACTCTATCTGAGAGAACGTTAAGAAACCTAAAAGGAGGAAAAGACAAGTATGAACAAAACACAATGTGAGGGGAAAAATGTATTCTCTAACTAAACAAAAAGTATTTAAATCATAGCCTTCTGAGTCCCAGAAAAGACATTTAGGTGAAGCCCTAGAGGGAAATTATCAAGAGAACTATTTCAGAGTAACAGGTGTAACCTACTCAAGGTTACAGAGCTAGCAAGTAATGGAACCCAACTCAAAAGTCAGATGCCAAAGTCCACGCGATGTTGCAGAGTACTGATAATGACACACACTATCTGATAATTTGAAAATGATGTTCTTGGAAATAGGAGAATCCTAAGAGTATAACATCAAATAAAATTTTAGGAATCTTCTTGTCCAACTCTCCATTATATGAAGTTTTACTGTACCCCCTTAAATGATGGTCTCCCAGCCTCTGCTCAAACTCTTCTAAGACTTCACAATCTAATCTTAAAGCGATCTTCCTTACACAAAAGCTCTATGAATCAAAACTTTCCTTTAACTCCACCCAATCGTTCTGAAGTTGTGTTCCATTGGTGTTCCACAGAGTCTATTCTTTAAATGTGTTGAGAGGGTTCTCTTCCCTCAACTGGCTTGGTTTCTAGACCCCATCCTACCCTGATCACTGTTCTCTGGAGCCCTTAAGCAGTCCACTGTTTCTGTGTACACTCTGAAGTGATTGAAACTTTCCAGATAATGGCCTAATCTTGAATACAGCAGTGTTACTACCTCTCTTATTTTGAACACAGTATTTCTACCATGTAACCTAATAAGGCATTTGCTTTGTAAGCTGACTGGTTTGTTTTATCTGGGCAAGGGGAAGGATGTGGTGTTATGTTTTTGTTTCAGCAGTGAGGGGAACTTGCATCTACATCAAATTGTTGTTTTGCACTAAGCTTGAAGTTAAGTGAAACGTTTATTCATTTTTTTTTCATAGGAACTGCTTTTAGGCTAAACCTTCTTATGTTTTAAAACAAAATTTTTAAATTTAAAATTATAACTTTATATCAGGTGCTATTAAACTTCATTTTTTTTTTTCCAGTTCATCATTCTAGCCTTTCAAAACCCCTCTGAGGAAATGCACTCTTCACCCTCTATTGCAGTACATACATGGTGTTAAAAATTGTTGATTTTCTGGTCTCTGTCCTTGCCTAGACTTTGAGCTTTTCAAGGACAAGCACTTATCTCCATATCACCTAGGCTAAGTATAGTACATGACACTTGGTTAAGTGCCCAGGAGATGATGATGAACTAACTCCCTTTGATTCTGTCATCTAACGTATTCTTCCCAGTGCCACCTACAAAATCAGAATTTTGCCTCTTAAATATTCAAAGGTCATCTTTAAAACTTGGGATATAACAGGATCAAGTACAGAGCCCTGTGGCACATCCTAAGAGAGTCCCCTTCAGATAACAATAAGGTTACAAACAACATTGCTCAACTACTTAGGATGCAGGTGACTATTTTTCCCCAGGATACCCCAATCTTAAGGTTATTATTCAAAACACTTTGTCCTTAATTATTTAACTACTTAATTAAGGTTATCTTTCAGTCTTGATTTACAGACTTGCTTTTCAGAGAAAAATAAGCTTAGAAAAAGATGTACACAAATGTTCTAAAAGCCTGGGAATGAGGCGCCTGGCTGGCTCGGTCAGAAAAGGTTCTTGATCTTGGGGTCATGAGTTAAAGCCCCACATTGGGTGTAGAGATTACTTAAATAAATAAATAAACTAACTTTAAAAAACAATAAAAAATAAAAGCCCTAGTAATGATTTCTCAAAAACTACAGAAAAATATTAAAAAGAAAAAATATAGGGGCGCCTGGGTGGCTCAGTTGGCTGAACGTCCAACTTTGGCTCAGGTCACAATCTCAAGGTTCAGGAGTTCAAGCCCCACATCAGACTTGCTGCTGTCAGCGCAGAGCTGGCTTCAGATCCTCTGACCCCTCTCTCTACCCCTCCCCGCTTGTACTCTCTCAAAAATAAATTTAAAAAAATTAAAAAAAATATGTTGCAGAAAAATGTTGTTCAGGTCTTACAATCACAGCCTGCCTAAGTGTTTTTAAAAATCCCATCAGGGGTGCCTGGCTGGCTCACTCAGTGGAGTGTGTGACTGACTCTTGATCTCTGGGTTGTAAATTCAAGCCCCACATTGGCTATAGCGATTAACTTAAAATCTTTTTTAGAAAATCCCATCAGAAACCTGTAACAACCCTTCCTTTTCTACACAAAACACTTTCACCTGATTATTTCTTTGGTTATAGATAAGAGAAACAACTTCACAACAATAAAGTTAACAATAAAATTGCTACTTATTGCAAAACTTACACAGAGCATTCTTCAGAACAGATTATGATTAATATTTATATGCAGAAGTTTTACAGTAATGAAATCAAGTTTAAGAAACTGCTCATATTCTCTTTCAAGAAATTCCATTAATGTACATAAAAATACATTTCAAGGTGAGGACCATGGAAAAACACTACACACTTCCTGAAATTTACTAAAGAGAAGAAAGATGAACTACTCCTAAATCTCTGACGTCAAAAACTCTTAACAGTAGCCGTTTTAACATATCCAGAATACAACAACAACAACAACAACAACAACAACAACAAAATGTTAAAGTTACTGCCAAGGAAGGAGTAATTTTTGTAAGTACAAAAATAGGAGGAAAAAGGGGCACCTGGCCTGGGTGGCTCAGTCGGTTGAGCATCCAACTTTGGCTCAGGTCATGATCTCACAGTCTGTGAGTTCGAGCCCGGCATCAGGCTCTGTGCTGACAGCTCAGAGCCTGGAGCCTGCTTCAGATTCTGTGTCTCCCTCTCTCTCTGCCCCTCCCCTGCTCATGCTCTGTCTCTGTCTCAAAAATAAATAAAAACATTTTTAAAAAATTTAAAAAATAGGAAAAATGTTTAACTGGTATGTCTAAAGGACAATTTACAAACTAGCCAACAGAAGAAAGAAATATACTCTAGTTATGCTAAAAGAGTATGTTAGCTTCTGTTGCCATTACAAAGTGAAATAAAATGTTTATCATAATCAAAAAGAACAATAAGGAGAAATGCATTCTTAACGCCATTCTTTAAACATACAACTAATCAAGTTCCAAAGCCTTTCTCCAAATACTGAAAGCAACCACCATTCTTAAAAGTACAGGTTCAATTCTTTATTTCCTAAATCTAGAAGACATAATTTTCCACTTGAGGATCAAAAACGTACCAATACCTTCTGAGACAGAGGAGAAACAATACTTATCAGAGCACTGTAAGTCTAAAATGGTAAAAAGGAAGAAACGAACGCAGGCATACTACCTAGTTTGGAAGAAATAACAAGGAAAAGGCCTTTTAATAAATCAGTATTCAATCCTCAGGTTTCCACTAATAACAAAACTGGAGTATTTTTCAGGAAAATATAATTGAGGTTTTTTTTTTTATACTTCAAAATTTACTTATTTTAATACAGTTAGCTGCCAAGACATCACCAATCAAAATCCCAAATAAAACCTATAACTAAGATGCAATTTGATTGGGCTTCACATTAAAGACCTTTAAGGGGTGGGGCGCCTGGGTGGCTCAGTCAGTCGAGCGTCCGACTTTGGCTCAGGTCATGATCTCACGGCTTGTGAGTTCGAGACCTGCACTGACAGCTCAGAGCCTGGAGCCTGCTTTGGATTCTGTGTCTCCCTCTCTCTCTGCCCCTCCCCCACTCACGCTCTGTCTCTCTCTCTCTCTCTCTCTCTCTCTCAAATAAATAAACATTAAAAAAAAAAGAACTTTAAGGGGTGCCTGTGTAGCTCAGTCAAGCATCCAACTCTTGACTTTGGCTTGGGTCATGATCTCACAGTCCTGAGATCGAACCCCATGGGGGGCTCCAAGGTTGGGTATGGACACTGCTTAATATCCTCTCTCTCCCTCTCCCTCTGCCCCTCCCCTGCTCATGCGCTCTCTCAAGAAAGAAAGAAAGAAGGAAAGAAAGAAAGAATAAAAGAAAGAAAGAAAGAAAGAAAGAAAGAAAGAAAGAAAAAGAAATTTTTAAGTCGAGCTCCAATTTAAATAACAGGATACTCTAAATCAGCATTTTCTAAACTAGGCTCATAGTATTAATAGATATTCAGAGAAATAGGGTTCTATGGCAAAACAAGTTCAAGAAATTCAAGATTCTGTAATTCTCAATCATGCCCTCCTTTCTCAAGTCATATTTGAACACATAAAAGGTCCTAAGAAGGCCAGCAGAAATGTTAACGTTGCATCTAACATTCTGCAAATTTACTTATCCACAAAGCCTTCTTTATTATTATATATTAATCTATTATCATCTCATTTCTTAGCACTTCACAAAAGAAGATTCTAGAATAAATTATAAGATCTTCAAATTTTCCAGGAGTTCCCTTTTATGCCTGTTGCTCTCACAAAATTATTAAAAGCATCCCCTTCCACCCTTAAAAGTGCCCCAGTATGGATGATAAATTATACGGTCATTGTAGTATTAATACTCTAAAACTAAACATGAGTTATAAAACATGTGAACTACCTTTACCAAATGTCAAATCAATATAGTCATGTTACTGCATGCAGTTAAAATGTTATGTAGATGATGACTGATCTCTAATCCTTTTCCCAAACTTCTTAAGGAATTCTGTGCTAGCAATCTTACATATCCTTTCAAAATACTCTGGACTAATGAACTCTTGCTAACTGAACTCACAAACCAAACAGATTTAGACAGCAAACAATATCTTCAATTGCACAGTTTTAAAGAGTCCATTATATCAAATCCTAAGGAAAAAAAATTCTTTTTTCTTAACTATTTTTTTTAAGTTATTTGTTTTGAGAGAGAGAGAGAGAGATCAAGCAGGGATGGGGCAGAGAGAGGGGGAGAGAGAGAATCCCACACAGTCTCCATGCTGTCAGCACAGAGCCCAATGCAGGGCTCAATCCCACAAACCATAAGATCATGACTGGAGCCAAGATCAAAGAGTCAGACGCTTAAGCGACTGAGCCACCCAAGCATCACAGGAAAGAAAAATTTCTAAAAACATTAACGCAGTCCATAAAAGAGGTTTAAAGTTTTAAAAGATATTTGTAAAAACTATTCCAGGTCTTAACTCTGAGAATTCCTCTGTATTCTTGACTCTCTTTTCACTCAGACCAGTCTTCCTCGGTGACCTCATCCATCTCATGACTTTAAAATGCCATCTCTAATTCAGTAATTCCCAAATCCACTTCTGCTAAACACCTTTATGTCCCACAAGTACTCAACTCAACATGTCCAAACCTAATACATCAAATTTCTGTCAAACCTTCCATCCACCTAACCAGCTATACAAGCCAGAAACTTCCTCAACACATTCTCCTTCACTCATGTCTATTTACCAAGTCATTTCAAATCGTACCACTTTAAAATGTCTAAGTCCTTATTATCACTTTAATTCAGACTACCATGATCTCTTCCTAGATGTCTACAAAAGACTTAGCTGTTCTATCTCCAATATTATACCCTCCAAATCATTCTCCACACTAGTGATCTTTCTAAAACATGTCTATCAGGTCATTCTCATGCTTAAAACTTGCAATGATTACCCAGTGCACTCAAGATGGGGGCCAAACTTCCTAGCATGGCCTAAGATATACTTGATGATCCAGTCTCAGCCACCGCCACTAACCCCCTTAAACCAGCTCTCCATCATTCAGGATTCGTATATACATGCTGTTCTTTCAGCAAGTAATTCTTCCCCCTCTCCAACCTTTTCCTAGCTAACTTCAACTCATTCAGGTGTCAAATTAGACATTATTACCTTTGGGATACTTTCTTCAGGCAACCCTCAACATTAGTAAATTTACCTTCCCATATGCTCCACAGTTCAACCCAACAGCCCTTATACTATATGCAGAAAAATCCTGTTTACTTATCTATTCTCTATCAAACTATACGCTGTCTATACAGACTGTATCTTGTTCCTTGTCAATAAAATATATGAGTAATGATAGTGTGGGATCTGTCTTAAGTATTATGAACCATTTTGGTAATGCAAACTTATTAGAAATTATACACATTACCTCCCTCAAATAAAGACATTATATAAATCTGCCCAATGCCTAGTCAACATGTTACTGGTATCCAAACAATAAATTACTTAGTTTGGATGGTTAAAGAATGTTGGCCTTAGTCCTACAAAGAATGAGGAGATATACAAACTGTTCAAATTGTCGGGGCACCTGGGTGGCTCAGTTGGTTAAGCATCAGACTTAGGCTAAGGTCATGATCTCACAGTTCTTGAGTTTGACCCCCCCATCGGGCTCTCTGCTGTCAGTGCAGTGCCTGCTTCAGATCCTGTCTTCCTCTCTCTCTCTGCCCTTCCCTTGCTCGCTCATGGTCTCTCTCTCTCAAAAATAAACATTAAAAAAAATGCTCAAATTGCAGGAATTAGAGGGGGTGGGGAAGAGACGGCATATAATCAAAAAGTCAATCTGACTGAAGAGTAAGTGAATTCAAAAGGGAAATTAAGATATGAGACCAATTTAGAGGTTGTTGATAAACACCAATATGATACTAATAGTAAGTACTAATAATAAGCAAAATAATAAGGGTGGTAGTTGGGAAGGAAAGAAAGGCATAACATTAAGAAAGATGTGACAGGACCTGGATGTAGGGAATTTTGTAGTTCAGAGGTTAGAAACAGGGAAGCCTTCCTTGAGCACCCAAACTATGTCAGATCTTCTTGTTAACATATACACACAGAATTCTGTCCTTTTCCTTTACAAAACTTAGTACAGTTTCAAACTCATAATTCCAACATGATAAGTTCTGATAGCAATCTGACCCCCATCTTCCCAGAATTTGCATTACTCTCTTACATCTGTCTCCACACATGAATCTACTGCGTGTTCCATAAAACATACCTCAGTGTTTTCTCTCATTACCTTTGTTCATGCTGTTCCCTCTGCTTGAAATAACCCCCCTGTGATCACCAACTATCAAAAGTCTTCTAAGGCCCAGTATGAAATAAGCTTAGGCACAAGCGACCTCTTCCTCTTATGAATCCATTGTTAACTACTCATACAGTTACTCTTTTATATTACTTTCCATTATAGTTTTTCTAGACATTTCTCTCCCCCACATGAATGAGGCAAACTCCTTGAGGTCAGGTATGGGGGGAAGGGAGCAGAGGTAGGTGTGGAGAACAAAAGGAAATTCTAAGCATAAAAACAGCAGAAGTGAAAGCATCAGAGGACCAATGAAAATAAGTCTAAGAAACATCCACTCCCAGGGCACCTGAGTGGCTCAGTCAGTTAAGCGTCCAAGTCTTGATTTCAGCTCAGGTCATAATCTCACAGTTCGTGAGATTGAGCCCCGCTCTGGGCTCTGTGCTGACAGCATGGAGCCTGCTTGGGATTTTCTCTCTCCCTCTCTCTCTGCCCCTCTCTTGATCTCTCTCTCTCTCTCTCTCTCTCTCTCAAAATAAATAAATAAGAAGGAAAGAAAGAAAGAAAGAAAGAAAGATCCACTCCCTCTCCCAAAGGATTCTTTTTTTTTTTTTTTTAATGTTTATTTATTTTTGAAGAAAAGAGAGACAGAGTTTGAGCAGGTGAGGGGCAGAGAGAGAGGGAGACACAGAATCCAAAACAGGCTCCAGGCTCTGAGCTGTCAGCACAGAGCCCAACTCGGGGCTCGAACTCACAAACCGTGAGATCATGACCTGAGCTGAAGTCAGACACTTAATCTGAGCCACCCAGGCACACCTCCCAAAGGATATCTTATACTGGGTTCTACAGACTCCTACTTCCCTTCTAATCCTCATACTACTTATTGGTGATAATACTTCCAGAAAATCACTACCCAAAAGAAATATAATATAAGCTCCAAATTCAAGCTACACATGTAATTTTAAATTTTGTGCAAACTATACTTTTAAAAAGTAAAAGAAACAGGTAAAATTAATATTTTACTTAATCCAAAATACCCGAAATATTATCATTCCAACATATAATCAACTTAAAAAATATTACTGAGCTATTTTCCATCCCCCTTTTCACACTATGTCTTCAAAATCCATTGTATATTTGCACCTCCGGCACATCTCGATTTGGACCAGCCACATTTCAAATGCTCAATAGCCACATATGACTAGTGGCAACAGTTATGGACAGTGCAGCTCTACAACAATATCCCTGTCATTCACTGAAGGTTTTAGCACCTGCCTCAACTATCCAGACTCCAACCCAATACCCTCAGCTGTGTTTCTTAACTTTCTATCATTACTCTCCACCCTCAGCCACTCACTCCGGTGGCCACACCTTGGACCTTTCTACCAGAACTTATACCACCTCCAAAATCCCTGATTCAAACACTAAATCCTCCAACTACCACCTCCTATTCTTACTTAAGTACCTTCACTGCAACAATTCAACATCATAAATATCTCCAATTCACTGACTTTAATCACTGTCTGTCCATCCACCCTCTTCAGGTCCAGCTTAGAAAGATTCCGTTGATCCATCATTAAACTTTCCTTTGCAAAATTCCCTTCCCCCCTATTGCTGGCACACTCAACTGGTTCCAACTTTACAACTCAGGCAGACAGAAGAATCCATGCACACAGGCAAACAGATGTTACTATACATCTATAATCCTCAATTGCAATGGGCACAGGCATCCCAGTAAATTTTCCAGTAAGCCAGCAATCAAACTTCCCATGGTAATTATGTCAATCTTTTCCTTTTTCCTCCCATATCTCCTTTCTCCAAAAACTACCTTTAATAAGTATACCTTAAACAAATAACTATTCAACTTTCTATAACAAAGCATTCAACTGTTATGTTAGTCAAAAAAAAAAAAAAAAAACTTTCAATGGAAACCAGTTTGACAATAAATTTCGTATTTAAAAAAAAACAAAAACAACTTCCAAAATCTCAAAGCAGCATTTTTTTTGCTAATTATAAAAACCCGTGTTCTTTATAAAAATTCAGATACAGAAAGGTGCGAGAGAACCAGGCTATTTTTCATGTACTTGACTGGAATACTAGAATGTAAGTTTCACAAGGGCCAAGACTCCATCTGTTTCACTCCCAAATGACTACTGAGCATCTAACACAGTATCTGGTACATAAATCAGCCCTCATTTTTAGTGATGGAATGAGATCCTTGCCTTAAGTAACCGGGATATTAAAGGCCAAACCTGAAGCAAGGAAAAGGAAAAGGAAGGGGAGAATACTTGTTTTCAAGATTTAGCACAGACTACATTTAGCCCAGTAAAGGAATAATTATGTTTACTTTACATAAAACTTTTTAAAATGTATCAAGCAAAATAATGGAAAAAATATATGATGTGTAACGCAGACTTTAATGGTTTATGCTTCCACCAACCAAAAAGATAAGACTTTTCTCACCACTTCAACTCAACTTCCTCATGGATTACAGCATGACACATATAAATCTAAGCACTTTCCAAGACTTAACCAAATGTTGATCACTGTGGCAATTAAGTCCCTTTGTCTTCCCCAAACACCTTTAGGCATAATTGCTAGATTCTACGGGCATATGTATTTACCACAGTTCTGCGTGTTTTCAAAATGAGGTCTCCAAACCTTCCCCCTCCACCTCCACCTATGGAATCCTCCTCTTCAAAGAACGCTGTATCAAATTTGGAAATTTATAAGACTATGATATAATTAGATGGTTTAACCAGAAGCAACAACTTAAAAACAACCTTACAAGTAAATAATATACACAACTAATATTTCACTGCCATTTTTTTAAAGCAAACTATTAATACAAATTACCTAAAAGGAACTACAGAGGAGACAGGATGAGGATACAGCAAAAAAGGCTTCAAAGTTTTGGAATACTCTATTAAGCGTGATGTTTTATTAGTCCTCTATAAGTTATGCATTCCTCTACAAAATTATACATATTATTTTGTATACACATTTTTTAAAGCAACCTACCTTTTAGGAAAGAACACAATTTCTATTATCACTCATAAATCTTAATTCAACATTGGCAACTATTTAAGAATGGTTATCATATATTAATATGGTTCATATTATGAGCTTCACAAAGTTTACAATGTCCACCAGTTAAATACAAACTGACCATACACAAACACCTATCACATTCCCTCCCTAAAAAGAAACAAAATGACAGTAAAGGAAGAAAAAAGAAAAATTAAGTCACAAGCGCAAAGAGCAAAAGACAATGTTCAACTGGTTTAAAACAAAACAAATAAAATAAAAGCACAGATCCAGTCCTCTGACAAGAGAAAACAGAAAATGAAAGGGAGAAAATTACTAAAGGATTTATACAAGACAATTTCCTAGAAGTGAAGGGGATGTGTCTCCAGACTGTGCCATCAAGCACCTTAGCACGATGACTGAAAAACACCCATCCAAGGCATTTCATCATGAAGTTTGGCCACACCAGGAATAAAGATCCTAAAACCTCCAGACAGGTCATATAAAGGTTCAAAAATAAAATGGCACTTTGTACCATGTATAATGTGAAAATAACCTTTACTTTATGTTAGGGAAAGCAAGGATATACAATAGAAAATGTCTGTTTTAACAGTTCGAAATTCTACCACACTTCAAATTGTCTAGTTTCATTCAAGGGATAAAACTAGCCATTAGAGGAAATTTTCTGAAAAGCTAAGATCTGTCAAAGATTTAACAGTAAACTAACTTTCAATAGGATCATTACTTTACTTAAAAGTCCTTTGCTACTAATAGATTTTGGTTAATTTAGCTTGGCAAAATACTAACCTGAAATGAATGATCTTTTTTTTTTTCTTTTTTTTTGAGGGGGAGAGAGAGAGCATGTGTGCACACCGGGGGGGGGGGGGGGGGGGGGGGGGGAGGGAGAGAGAAAGAAAGAAAGAGAGAGAAAGACAGAGAGGGAAAGAATCCTAAGCAGGTTCCACGCCCAGCCCAGAGCCTGACACAGGGTTCAATCTCAAGACAGTAAGATCATTGACCTGAGCCAAAATCAAGATGCTTAACCAACTGAGCCACCCAGGCACCTGGAATTATCCTTTTTTAAAACCATGGGCCCAGCAGGACGGGAGGTAGACAGCGGGCAGGCAGGTGGACAGGAGTGATACAACAATTTCAGAACAAAAGACTATAGTAAGTTTTCCAAAAGAGTTAGGTTATGGTAGCTAATTTTTTTTTTGTTTTTGTTTTTGTTTGTTTGTTTGTTTTTACTTATCTATAGTATTCTCATGTGAAAGTTGAGGAGAAACAATTTTAAATAACTCAAAAACGTAGAGATTCAAAGTTAAGTAAAACATACAGATCAGCCATGCATGGCTCTATTACTGCTCTTAAGCAGATAATTTTGATGCAAGATAATATGTCTCCACCTCTCCACCAGACTGAATTCTTTTCCATCAGTAATTGTTCTAATGATCTCTGTATGATGACTAGCACAATACCATGCACACAGAATACACCTGAATATTTAATCAATACATAAATGACTATCTAAAAAGGCCTAACTAAATAAAAAGTAAAACAAAATCTCTTCAAAATCCATGTTTTTAATGAGCTTATGAAAGACTGCAAAAGGGAAAACATTGCAGGATCAACTAATTTGTAAATCAAGTGAAAAAAAATTATTTCTGTATTCATTCATAAGATATTACTTCAATCAAATTCCCTAAACCAGGGCACCTGGCTGGTTCAATCAGTAGAGCACGCAACTCTTGATCTCAGGATTATAAGTCTGAGTCCCACATTGGGTGTAGAGACTACTTAAAAATAAAATCTTAAAAAAAAAAAAAAAATACCTCAAACCCATAGCTAATTAATAAGAGCTTAACTATTTGCACTTCACACCAATATCACTTTTTCCCTTGATTAACTCTATGTGCAGAATTACATTTGATGGAGGACAAACTCCCTGAATCCCAACAGCATTCACAGTATCCTCACCACGCCAACCCCACCCCCACCATACAAATACAAACTTCACCCTCAGAACCCAGCCCTTCAAATAGATTATGTACTTATGATGACAAGACATTTGAACATCAAAAAATGAGCCACTTTTACTAAAGCTACAGATAAAACTGGAATATGTTTGCAAAACGAAATGTTCAGTATCACCCTCCACACTCAACAGAATCACCTGTTAAGATCAGCAGATTCCAGAAAATACCTCAGTACAGTATGAAGTGTTTACCTACAAGAAAATATGTTCTAAACAATTATCAATCAACCCATTAAATAGCAAAGCTGAACTTAACCAAACTATTCAAGAGTTACAGCACATTTTCATATGCAAATAACGCTGCTAATTACAAATGAGTGTTATCTGATATTCCTTCTATTGGGCATAGCAGGTTTGCCACTTGGAAAAACTCTGGGGCTCCTGGGTGGTTCAGTCGGTTAAGCATCCGACTTTGGCTCAGGTCATGATCTCGTGGTTCCGTTAGTTTAAGTCCCACATTGGGATCTCTGTTGTCAGCGCGGAGCCTGCTTTGGATCCTCTGTCTCCCTCTCTCTGCCCTTCCCCTGACCACGCATGCATGATCTTGCTCTCTGTTTCTCTCTCAAAACTAAATAAACATGAGGCAAATTTAATTAAAATATTTTTTAAAAATAGTCTGGAATTAAGAGTTATTAACTTTAACTGTTTCCCCCTTCTTATTAGTCTAAACTATTCCTGGGATTACAATTTAAATTTAGGAGTGAAAAATAATGGCAATCCTAAAATTCATATTACTGTCCCTGAATTGAATAATTAGTATTCAATTACACAAAGAATGGCACACTTTAAAAAAAAAAAAAAAAAAACCTTTCACCTTTAAGATGTCACCTGATTTTGAAATCACAGATTGGAATAACTTTTGTACAAAAGTCTTCATTTTCCAGGGGTGCCTGGGTGACTCGGTCGGTTGAGCATCTGACTTCCGCTCAGGTCATGATCTCGTGGTTCGTGAGTTCAAGCCCCGTGATGGGCTTTGTGGTGGCAGCTCGGAGCCTGGAGCCTGCTTCGAAATCTGTGTCGTGCTCTCTCTCTCTCTCTCTCTCTCTCTCTCTCCCCCTGCCCCTCCCCCGTTCGCGGTCTGCCTCCCTCTCTCTCTCAGAAATAAATAAACATTAAAAAAAAAAATGTTTTTTAATCTTCATTTTCCAGTCTTAACTTGACACCCTGGGGAAAGACACTTGAGGAATACAGAGGCTGAAACTTTTCAAATACAACTCTAAAGAAGGTAGAAAGAAACTAGAAAAGCATTCTGAGTTTTATAATCTCTAGGTTCCACTTCAATCCCACAAGAGGGAAAGGAAGAAAATGAAATAGGTCGAATGCAAATCAATCATCTTAGATACCTGGTAAGAGCTAAGAAGATCTGCCAAAGAGGAAATTATTGGCTAAAATAGGTTAGGAGACATCTGTATGGGTTTTTCATTTATCCAAGCCATTTCTATCCTCTACAACAGAAAAAAGCCAATCAAGGGTTGAGACATAACCTTGAGAAAATAAAAAGTTATACAATTCCCTCTTTATTACTGACTTAAAATACTTGAGAGCAGAGTCATTCAATGCAATGCATTAGTATTTTTACTACAGAAATGCAAGATATAATTCAACAGTTTCTGCTTGCAAACTTGCCTTGTAAATGGGATCACTATTATCTATAAACAAGCTATTTTTTCTTTTAAATAAAAAAAAAAAAATACCACGGGTGAGAAGGTGAAAGGGCTAGTCTCATTTTAAGCTACAGACTCTTGCACTGTGACTCTTATACAAGCAGTGTTCAGGTTCTCCAAGATTTTGCTCTCTGGACTCTTACAGTCTAGAAAATGGAGGACGCCCAAAATCTTTGTTGGTTAAATCTATTCATATTTACTGTATTAGAAATTAAAACAAATTTTTAAAAGATTTATAATTTTAAAATAATAAATTCACAGGGCGCCTGGGTGGCTCAGTCCATTAAGTGTCCAACTGATCTCGCAATCCATGAGTTTGAGCCCCGCGTCGGGCTCTGTGCTAACAGCTCAGAGCCTGGAGCCTGCTTCAGATTCTGGGTCTCCCTCTCTTTCTGCTCCTCCCCCACTCATGCTCTATCTCTCAAAAATAAAAAAAAATAATAAATTCACTATTTGTTAACATAAATCACATGTAAATTTTAAGAACTATATTCCAAGACAAAAATATATTAACAAGAAAACTGTCATTGTTTTACATTTTTACACGCCTCTTTAATACAAACCTCTGGCTTAATAAAGACAGCCTGATTCTCGTATCCGCTTTTGCATTTAATCTGCTGCATGAGGTTGTTGTGACTAAAGTACGTGAAGAAAATTCAGCCTCACACAGGTATGTAGTTGGAAAAAGATATTTCAATAGCCTTTTCAAGTAACTATGGATACTCTTTGATCCTTCACCAAAACTCAGCAAGTGGCAGTTTCTTAAAGGCTGTTGCAATATGGAATCTGAAACCGGATCACTGAATACTTCCTACTCTGATTTACTGAAATCCATTGGTCTATCTTCCATTTCCAATGTATCTTTTTACCCATGCATGATTTTGTAATCCCATGCATTATTTAGAAATCATTGCTTCACTGAGTTACGCAGTTCTTCCAAACGTCAACACTTCCACTACACAACTTCAATGTATCACATTCATTAGTACCACCAGTGATCTTATCAAAAAGTACCGGGAACCTATCAAACACAGTAGCAAATACAAGTCTCCCAAAATTCCGTTTTCCCTGGAAAGCTTGAATTTTATCATCAGCAACAGATATTGTCAATTGTTCTCTTGCACAGAAACTGTCTGCTCAATATCCAAGTCTGTATAACCACACTTTGTCAGCCATTTTTTCAAGTAAAAACGGTATTCCATTAAAAAAGCAGCTAGGTTCAGCCTACAACTCAAACAACTGAACAACACCTTTTCTTTCAGTTAACCATAGGGTTTGGTACTCAGTAAAAGTGCTTTTACAGGTACTTACCATTTCATCACACAACGTGTATCTTAAAATGTACTCAAGGACTGAGACATAATCAATCAGTACATTTGGGGGGGAGGACTTATTTAGGACACTAAGTGTAACTGGCATTTATTTTTTAATTCCAAATGCACGGTCATGTGCTAAACTAGTACAGTTTAGGGCCACTGCCTTAATTCATGCTAAGCCACCAGCAGTTTTACCCAGTACTGATTTTGCAAACACCTTACTACTGGTTAGAAAAATCATTTTGACCTGCAGGACCCCCAGAAAGAGCCTGGTGAACCACTAGAGGTCTGGAAAATGGACTCTGAGAACCAGTGTAATAGCTAATATATTACATACATGACTTTAAAGAAGATTAATTTTTAAATAAATATTGTTATAACAAGAATGTTTAAAAATACACACACATGCATAGAGATATACTCAAATCACTGATAGCCTGGTACCTCACAGTGGGAACCCAAACATAATGAATGACAGAATGTGGCAGATACTTCTTGAATAAATAACAAATGATTGCCAAGTACCTACCATAAGCGAGGCTATAAGCTAGGTGCCTCTATATTCCCATTCTTGGGTAACTTACAGAACCCTAGAGACTAGAATGATGATTTTAATGTATGAGAAAAATGTTTATCCTGAAATCTTTCAGATCTTTTTTTAAGATTAGACCTACATGCCTGCAAGAAAAAGTCTTAAAATTCACCATAAAGCACAAGATAGCATGTTAAATTCTATTTTAAGCACTATGCCATGAAGCTAAAAACAGGCTTGCTCACATTCAGAAACCCAAATACAAAATGAACTGCTTTGGCTGTGCACTGCCAGAATCCCATAAAGAGCTTACATTCCATTTCTCCTCAAGCCAAACAACCCTTACCTGTTTTAGTTTTTATTCCTATTTTTCAGTGAAACTCCAAAGTTAATACCATACATGTTACAGTTATTATGGCATCTATTAAAAAAGCAACAATATAACAAAACCATCAAAACAAGTTAAGAACTTTTAGACATACACATTGATAAATTCAAGAGGTAAACCTCTATAAACATACATACAAAATATGTGTGCTGTTAAAAAGAATGAGACCATCTCATTTTGGGATATGGCATGGAAAGATCTTCAATAAATATTATTAAGAAAGAAAAAAAAAGGCAAGTCAAAGTATAGTAGGTATAGTATGATCCCATTTATGTTTTTAGAAAATATATTCATGTACATGTACATTCATTTAGTAATACTTATTAAATTCCTTCTCTGTGCCTATTCTGTTCTGAATCCAGACATATAAACATACAAAAAATTACAAATATTATACAAGCACACACACATGCCCAAAGAAAAATGAATAAGTCAGACACAGAAGACTATATATGATTTCATTTATATGAAATGTCCAAAATACTAATCTGCTTTCTGTCTCTGTAGATTTGCCTATTTTGGACATTTCATATAAATTTACAAAGACATAAAATCTACAGAGACAAAAAGCAGATTAGCAGCTGCCTCAGGGTGAAATGAGTTGTGGGCAATGGGGGAAATAGCTGAAAGGTGTAGGATTTCTCTGGGGATAAGAAAAATATTCTAAAATGGACTATGGTGATGGTTGCACCACTTTGTGTATGTATTAAAAACCATTTAACTGTGTATCTTAAATAGATGAACTGTATGGTATGTGAATTATATCTCAATAAAGCTATTATACTCCTCACTCCCAAAAAAGAATAGACACCAAAGTGATTGCCTCGGGGGGGGGGGGGGGGGGTGTGTGAAGATAATGAAGTCCCTTAAAATTGTACTCTACTTACTTCTATACCATTACAATAAGAAATGTATTCACTTATTACATACGTAAGTTAAAGAAATATAAAAGATAAACCTGAAACAGTCCTTCAAGATATCTATATTTTTATTATCTATATATTATCTATATAGATATCAAAGATATCTGTATTATTCTGGATATGTTATTCATCTACAAAGCAGCCATGAAAAAAAATGTGAGGTTGTGAATATTTACAATTTAGACCATCATACAGACATGTACATCAGCCCCTTTACTAATAGAAACAAATGTTGAACATAATTTGTTCATTTCACAAATATATCTTAAGCATCTACTGTGTCCACAGGGTAGGGATCGGGGAAAACGAAGTGGTATACAAAGTACAACACTAATCAACAAAAAGAAACAAACTACCAGCTCTGGCTTTATGTTAAGGACTTTTGCCATAGAGTGGAGGAGACAAAACACACACAAAGTGGACGGGGATCAAACTATGTAGAAAATCCTGAATACGTGAGAGCTAAAACTTTATCCTGTTTTCAATGGAAAGCCATTGGAGTGACAGGATGAAAAGAATGTTTTGGGAAAATTAACCTGGCAACCAAAGGGGGGAAACTGAGCAGGAAAGGTTAAGAAGGAGATGAAGTTTTAAAAAACAGGAACATTGGGGCGCCTGGGTGGCTCAGTCGGTTAAGCATCCAACTTCAGCTCAGGTCACGATCTCGCGGTCCATGAGTTCGAGCCCCGCGTCGGGCTCTGGGCTGATGGCTAAGAGCCTGGAGCCTGCTTCGGATTCTGTGTCTCCCTCTCTCTCTGCCCCTCCCCCGTTCATGCTCTGTCTCTCTCTGTCTCAAAAATAAATAAACATTAAAAAACAAAAACAAAAACAGGAACATTTGCTGGGGCACCTAGGTGGCTCAGTAAGTTGAGCAACCTACTTGGGCTCAGGTCATGGTCTCATGGTATGAGTTTGAGCCCTGCATGGGGCCCACTGCTATGGGCGCAGAGCCCCTGCTTGGAATGCTCTGTCCCCTTCTATCAGTGCTCCTCCCCCGCTTACACTCTCTCTGTCAAAAATAAAATAAACATTGAAAAAAAAATAGGAACATTTGCAACAATCCCGTGAGACATACTGATATTTCAGTTACTGGGTGGTGTTCAAAGGGTTTAGATGTATTTTGTTTGCTTGATCTAAGGTGAAACAGAAAAGGAAAAAAAAGATAGTTTCTTCATTTTGCTGAGTTTTGGATACTCATTACAAAGAATGAAGTTTTACCAGAAAATTCTGAAGGGGGGGGGGGGGGGGGGGGGGGGGGGGGGGGGGGGGGGGTTATCATTTCATGTGATACCACTTAAACCAAAAGTAGAGGGAATCAAAAGAAATAGAAGTCCCACAATTTTTAACATGGAAAGGGAAGTATAATCATATTTTGTAGTAAGAGTAGTAAAAAGTACATGACAATTATGAAATTGATAATAAAATAAAACTAAGTACTTAAAATTTCTTTGTCACCTATTTTTTAAAATCCTCATGGTAAAACTTGTTACATAAATTCAAGTCTAGGTGATCAACTTTTGAGTTTGATCAATTTCACACCCTTAACTGTTCCTTCTACACTGCAGTAGTTTTCAGATGTTGCACAAATAATATATATATAATAATATATATTTTATATATATATATATATATATATATAAACGTTTATTTTTGGAAGACAGACAAAGCGTGAGTGGGGGAAGGACAGAGACAGAGGAAGACACAGAATCCCAAGCAGGCGCCAGGGAACCTGACATGGGGCTGGAACATAAGCGTTGTGAGATCATGACCTGAGCTGAAGTCGAATGCTTAACCAACTGAGCCACCCAGGCACCCCGCATAAATTATATTCTTAACTCAACTGATATGTGCATTTATTGATTTAACCCATAAAAGTTTCTTAAAATAGAAAAATACTTCATTGACTATGTAATCTCTTTTCTATAACAGCCACCTCAAAACAATGTTACCTACCAATATAATACTAAGGCAACACTTAAGTTTTGAGATTAAAAATGAGTAAGGCAAATTCTCATTTCCACTTTATCTATATTAATGCTGAACACTGCTTTTCCTAAAATGTCAGTTAAAAACACATGCATATCTACACAAGGCACATAAACTTCCGATATTTGATTACTGTGATACAATTTCAAAAATCAAGCACACTTGAAATAAATTATAAATGCTGTTTGATACTCTATTTCATACTTTATCAAAAGTTCTGATTGAGAAGCAATGTTTACTTATATTTTATAGAATATATCTCTGCCATCATTTAATAATCTTATCTGATAGGTTTACAGAAATAGAAACAAAAGTACAATGAACAAATCAAGAATTACTTATTTCACTCACAACACTTCCATCTAATCAAAATACCATTTGCTGTGCTGCCTACAGCACAGAAAAAGTTCTGTCATATCAATGTATTTTGTTATAAAAAAAAACATTTGCCAACTTTTAGATCAGGCTGTTTGTTAAGACACTGTTTAAAATAGCAAAAAGTTGGAAATAATCTAATTGTTCAATGATAAGGTACTAGCTGAATAAAATACAATGTTACCTTTCAAATGATCACATAGACCTATATTTACTAACCTAGAAAGATAGCCATGAAAATAGCAGATTACAAATAAAGAGAAGTGTGATCTCTTTTTGTGATGAATATACATACACATATGCTCACAGAGAGTCTAAACGGATAGATACCCAGATGTTAACCATGGTATTTCTAAGTGCTGGGATTACAGGTGTTTATTTTTTCTGCTTACTTTTCAGCATTCTCTGAAATATTCAAAGTAAAATGACATTTGCAAGAATTAAAACATCTATGATTCCAACTAACAAACTCCAAAATCTTCCTTGCAAAAAGCCCAAGGAATATCCAAAAATACCCTGGCATAGAGCAAGAGGGAAAGTATTAGCAACAACATAACTAAAATTCTTTGGGAGCAAGGCACCGTAGACGTCTCCAGGACTGACATGGCACCTTTACAACAGCCTATAGAGTACAGGGTTTGAAATCACAAGACCTAGGTTCAAGCCCCTGCCACTTTTATTTGTATGACCTTGGGCTAGTTGCTTACTCTTTCTGGTCTCACTTTATCAATAAAAGAGAGCTATTACCTGCCTTCCTACCTCAAAGAACGGTTAGAAAGATCAGATGAGATAATGTGATACATTATTAACTGGAAATTACCATATAAAAATAATTCATCCAAATATTAAAAAAAAAAAAAAATGGTGCATAACACCAGAGCAAATTATTTCAGAAAACAGCACAATCAATTCTGTAATGAACCAGGGGTCTTGTTTTTAAAGGCTACAATCATCATAAACAGCCAATTTTTCAGAAACCCTAACACTTCTTCCCAGTTCCCACTACAACCATGAGCCATTTAATTTCCTTATCCCTAGCTACCACCTAGAAAGGGTACAAATTACACTGAACTCAAAAAGCTTCAGCAAGAACCCTGGAGCAACATGTTGATAGAGTTCACCAGGAGAAACCCAAGGTTAATCAGCTATGGACTCACCACTAAGCACTATTACAATTCACAGTGGTTACAAGAGACTCTTTGAAAAGAAAGACAATACAATGACCCAGGAGAAAACTGTGGATGAAAAACCAGTATTTCAAAACAATTATATGAAATCCTTAAAAACTAAAGTGTTTTATAAATTGTTTTTAAATACTGTTCATAAAAATGGTGACTTAAAACAAAAGTCATCTAAATGTGGCACGTGACACAAAACCAAGTTAGGGAGATTCAAATCAAATCCATGAATAGATTGTCAGATTTATGTGCTTCTATCTGAAAGAGAGGCAGACAATTCACACCACAAAGATCAAAATCAAGTGGCTATTTCTTGAAAATAAAGAGGCTGGGGCGCCTGGGTGGCGCAGTCGGTTAAGCGTCCGACTTCAGCCAGGTCACGATCTCACGGTCCGTGAGTTCGAGCCCCGCGTCAGGCTCTGGGCTGATGGCTCGGAGCCTGGAGCCTGTTTCCGATTCTGTGTCTCCCTCTCTCTCTGCCCCTCCCCTGTTCATGCTCTGTCTCTCTCTGTCCCAAAAATAAATAAAAAACGTTGAAAAAAAAAAAATTAAAAAAAAAAAAAAAAGAAAATAAAGAGGCAGACTTTGACAACAGAATTTACTGACATGCTTATAGATACTTTAAAAACAATGTTTTAAAAAGATGGCTTCAAGGCGCTTGGGTGGCTCAATCTGCCGACTCTTGAGTTTGGCTCAGGTCATGATCCCAGGGCTGTGGGATCGAGCTCCACGACAGGCACTATGCTGAGCATGGGGCCTGCTTGGGATTCTCTCCCCACCCCCTCCACCGCCCCTCTCCCCTCTCTCTAAAATAAAATAAAATAAATATTAAAATAAATAATAAAAGAATGGCTTCTCTTCCCATTGAATTCCATTATTTTACTCCACTAAAATGAACTTCTTCCTTCCCACTGTTCCTCCTGTGAGTTAAAATGGCAATGTAACTTGATTTGAGTTTTAGTGCAAAAAAATTGTAATTAAGAAGTACTCTAAGAGAAACTACATGAAGCTGTCAGATTATTAACTTCCAAGATCATCTGGCCATCACACCCTCCTTCTTTTTAAGTTCCCAAAGATAATAAAATGCTCACTCTACATTCTTACAAATGTCATTTACGGGTATTCCCCTAATGAAAAATTACACTTTTCATAAACAAATGTGCACAGAGAATTCTTTTTGATATGCATGACTCACAATCTAATTTTTATTGGCAGTATCTTCAAGTGTTGCAGCTTGCACTATTCCTACAGGAGATACAGACCTATCCGTCTTCCCATCTGATCTTTGTAGATTTGTTATAGATTTAAAAGGACTTACTAAAATGGGCCATGAGGAAAATAATCTTGAATACAATCCACAGCAAAATGAAATGTGGGTTTTGAAGTAAGATAACAAAAAAGTCACGGTATTTACTCAAAGCCTCATAGTTGGAAATCCATTGTAAGTATTGTATTTTCACCTAAAACTATGAGAAAAAATCTGGCTTTTTCTTAAATCTTATTCTGACTTTTCCTATCTTATTAGGAATAAATGCTATTTACATCCAAAACAAAAAACAAAAACCCATCAGAAAATATAATTTCCGAGAGGAGTATCTTCCAAAGCTTACTGCACAGAAAATTATATACACACATTCTCAAATAACTATGGTAGGCATTCCTAAGATCATCTACCTCAAAAAAAAAAAAAAAAAAAAAAAAGAACAGCAAATCCAACCACAATCAAGTACTAAAATTTTTAACACAGCTATCACCAGCTAAGCAATTTATCACAGCTTCTCAAAGTATTGGGCACACACAGTGACAAACCAGTATGTCAAAACAGTTATTATAATTTGAAAAAAATTGTACTACAGGAACACAAGACGAGTTTTTCCTCTGGAAAAAAATTCAAGTAGATTTTTGAAAGAGCAAAAAGGGAGACCAATTTTAGAAAAATAATGTTTCCCCCCAGTGTTTAGCATTTATCTGATACAGCCTCATTTTTGCAAAGAGAAACTTTACCTAACAAGACTCACACCAGGGATCTGATCTATCCCCAAAGGCACTTTCTTAAAATGAGAAAGAACAAAGGAGGAAATCTCCCAGCATGTGCTTTCCATACCAGTTTCTTTGGACAGCATCAAGAGTGACAATATAGCCAGCCCAAGCTTTTCAGCTTTATTCTGTGGCCCGTGTACAACAGAACTGATTAGCTATCACTCAAAAGGATTCCAAACAAAATAAATATTAGAAGGTACAGATCATAGCAACATAGTGACTACATCGCAAGAGTAAAACTACAGAAGACATGTATCTTATTAAACTTGTGTACTTTTCATTTCAAGAGTTAATGACCTCAGAATATTGAAATTCCTGAGGCTTTTTCATTTCAGTCAATAGTTTGAAACTGGATTAAAAAAAAAAACACAAAACGAAACCAACCACTCCAAATCTGCTCTCCCTTAAATTAATTTGTAATTAGAAGTCAATTTAAAAAGAGTGACATTCAAAGCCAGTGCCTTACTTAATACACAAATTTTGGAATGTTAACATTGCAAAATTACTGGGGAAACCGATCTTTCAGCGAAGCTTTCCAGAGAAAAACTCTCCAGAAACAAACCTGGCGCTTGGCTGTTCTAGAAGCTGTCGTTTCAGTATAACAGAGAAAATAAATTTTAAATAATTTTTATTAATTATGGAAAGAGGACCCCCCCGCCCCCCCTGCACCCCCACCCAAGATTTACAAGTGTGTATCCCCATCTCCACTCTGACAGAGATGTCAGTTCTCTGGGTCAAGATAAAACCAGCTGCTTGGCTCACACACAGGAAGCCACAGACAGGGGAATATCGCGTTCAGAGCCTCGAAATAATACGCGTTAGTTAAAACTGCCTGCTACTAAACCAAAATTATTCAAGCGGAGCCCCATTTGTCACAATCCAATCATAAGGGTTCCACCCGCCCTCCCCCAACGGCTTGTGTAGTGGTGGGTATATCTGCTTCGGTAAAGAAGCCATCATCAGGTAAAGAAGACTGGGGTGGGAGAAAAAGCGGGGAACAGGGGGCACCCTTTCATCCAATTTCGCGAGGCGTGAGTAATTGGTACAGTTGAGAGGAACGGAGGAACGTTCTATTTATCGGGGGTTGAAGTAGGGTGAGGGGAGAATTTCGTTCAAATCAACATGGCCAGCAAGATGTCCCTACAAACAAAAGGCAACGGGGGGATATAAACACGAACCATTCACCTCCATCAGCTATAGCATCGCCATCATGGTGTGTGCAGAGACCCCCAAAGGCTCCTCTCACCCTCCGCACCAGCCAGAGGAAGAGAAGGAAAAGAAGGGAGAGGTAGCTGCTTCCCACCACCCACCACTGCTTCCAAATACACACCCTTCGGGGGGGGGGGCTCCCCCCCCGCGGTTGCCCAGAATCAGAGAGAAAGTAACGTCCCGCCCAGGCAGACTCCCCCGCCACCCCTCGGCCGAACCCCAACGCCGGCCCGGGGCTCACTAAACTTTACCGGAGCTTCTCCCCACATCCCCGCCCCAATGCCCCAAGATCGCGCTGCCCACAAGCTGGGCACCCCCGGCGCCTCCTGACAGGCGGGCAGCCGGGGAGAGCCGACTCCGGGGTGGGGGCGGCAGGGAGCCACTGAGGGGCGGGGCGGCCGGAGCCAAGTTCCCGGGGGTCTAAGGAGAGCTCCTGACAGCAGCCCGGGACTGCAAAGGAGGAAGAGGAAG
The DNA here is from genome assembly GCF_023721935.1 of Panthera uncia. NCBI lineage: Eukaryota > Metazoa > Chordata > Mammalia > Carnivora > Felidae > Panthera > Panthera uncia. The sequence continues at coordinate 107,168,623 of NW_026057582.1, read as the reverse complement.
CGGCGGCGGGGAGCTTTCCCAATCCCCCCTACACGAGCACCCTGCCCCAGCCCCCGTTCCCCATGGGGGGGCCGGGAGGCTGGCTGGAAGGTGAGGAAGCCGAGCCCAGGGGGCAGCCGAGGCCCCCACCTCCCGACTCCCGATCTCTTCCCCCGCCACCCCCGCCAGAGGCGCCCACAACAATAACACGCCGGGGACGACCCGTCAGCGCCCCCGAGGCACCCGGGGCCCGCGGCCCGCCGCTGCCGGGCCCCCTCAGCTGGGGCCGGGCGCGCCGCTCCTCCCTACAACTCCAGGCCCGGGTGGAGTCAGGCCCGAGCAGCCCCCCAGGGTCAGACCCATCCCCCCCGGCAGCAGCGGCGCCGTCTCCGCGGCCGAATATTAGAAGTGAATTCGAGCTGCGCTTTACCTTTAGTTCCGCACTGTCCGCCATCTTGCGTCTGTCAGCGCAAGCGCACTGAACCTCGCCGGGGGCCGCCGCTAGACCCGCCCCTCTAGCCAGCCTGGCCCCGCCCCGGCCCGTCCCCTCTTGCCCCTCCACCTCCCCGTCCCGCCCCCGGCCTCCGCCCCTCTCCGGGCGCTCGGAGCCCCGCCCCGGGCACGTACAGCAGGGAGACGGGCACGTACCATTTAAATAATGGCGCCAAGCGGGGAGGTTTGACAGTTACTCCCCCCTCGGCCTCCCCGCCCCCCATCCTCTCCTGGCTAGCTCCTCCAGAGAAAGGCCGGAGCGAGTGGGCTGCCGGCCTGAGCCCCGCCCCTCCGCGGCCTGCAGAACCTTGCTGCAAAGCTTCGATGCCTACAGTCACAGAAACTATAATGGCCCCCTCCCCCAATCAGCGAGTCCTTTTCAGCACCTGCTACCTTCGAGGCTACAATCCGTTACATTTGAAGATCACTTGATGAAGCATTTCCAGATTTATTAGCTCAGATCCTGCTCATGACAGTGCGGTGAAGTGGGCAGAGCAGAGATTACAATTCACGTGTATATATGTATGTGTGTATATGTATATATATATATATATATATATACACACACATATATGTATGTATATGTATATATATATATATATATATACATATACACAGTGTGTACACACACACACACACATATGTACATAGTCAGAAATGAAAGCTCAGGGGGTGCCTGGGTGGCTCAGTCGGTTAAGCGTCCGACTTCAGCTCAGGTCGCGATCTGACGGTCCATGAGTTCGAGCCCCGCGTCGGGCTCTGGGCTGATGGCTCAGAGCCTGGAGCCTGCTTCCGATTCTGTGTCTCCCTCTCTCTCTGCCCCTCCCCCGTTCATGCTCTGTCTCTCTCTGTCTCAAAAATAAAATAAACGTTAAAAAAAAAAATTAAAAAAAAAAAAAAAAGAAAGAAATGAAAGCTCAGGCAGGGAAAGTGACTTGCCCAAACACTTGACAGGGGGGTGACCTAAGACAAAATTCTGAAGACGTTCGTTCATTAACTGTTTGTTTCAACAATTATTTAGTGATTATGTACCAGTCCTGTTTCTTTATATATACATCGGAAAATTAAATACAACTAAGTCCCTGCCCTCCTGTAGTTCTCTAATGGAGGTACAGACAAGTGATAAAGATACAATTACAAATGGTGATGAGTACTAGAAAAGAACAAAGCGTCCAGTGAAAGAATAGCGATTGGAAGGAGATGGACTTAATGCAAGGAGGGCTTTCTCCAAAAAACTGACATTTTAAGTAGATGTGATGAAAGAATTATTTCACACCTTTTCCTCCCTATTGGAAGCCTCCTATACCTCCTCTCCAACCCCCACTTTTTGCTAGCAATTTTGCTTCATACCTCATGGAAAAACTTAAAAGATAACAGACATGAACTCCCTTCTCCCCATCCAAACTATTCTTACAGGCATAGTTACATTTGGGTTACTATGAATGAAGTGTCCCTGTGCCTATGAAGGCCAGTCCCTCTACCAGTGACCTGGATTCCTTTCCCTCCCACATTCCTGAGAATTTTACTCCTACAATCACCTCGCCCTTCCAACATCATTACTTTTTCCCCTATTAGATTACTCCCATCGGCATATAAACATACTGAAATTCCTCCCACCTAAAACAAACCTCCATTGGCTCCAAAATCTCCCAAACTGCCCTATTTCTCTCTCTTCACTGCATAAATTCTCCGAGAGGTTTTTCAAGATCTCTCTACAGCCCTTGTTCCCACTTCCTCATGTCACATTCCCTTCTCAGCCCCTCTGATCCAGCTTTGACTTCTCTCAAGATCCCTTATCAAGATTAACAACCTCCCTGTTTCCAAAACCAATTGTCAATTCTCTATTCTTATCTAAAATGACACTCTCAGCAGAATTGCAAACAGTTGACAAGACTCCTTTCTCCTGAAACACTTTTCCCCCTGAACTTCCTTCAACATCTCACTGTCCTGATTTTCCTGTTCCTTCACTGAGCCTCCTTTTCAAACTCTTCTGCTGATTTCTCTTCTTTGGCTCAATCTTTAAATGTTGTAATGCTCCAGGGCTCAGTCCTTACCTGTCACCTCCATTTAACTCTCCCCAGGTGAACTCATCCAACTCTTTGACATTCAAATTTCTGTCCAGCCCAGACCTCTCCACCCAAATCCAGGTTCAAAATCCAACTGGCTACTTAATATCTCTACTTCATGACTCCTAGTCATCTTGAGCTTACCAAGTCAAATAGAGCTTGGATTTTATCCCCTGTTCCTGTTCCTTTCCCAGTACTCTCAGTGGACGGCACTATCATCCACCCAGATGTTCAAACCAAAAATCTGGAAATCATCCTTGCTTCCTCTCTTTCAGTCACCTCTCACATCCAATCCATCAGCCAGTCCAGCTGACTCTGCCTCTAAACAATATCCCAAGCCTATCCATTTCACTGGCTGCCCACTACCATCACCCTATTCCAAGATGCCATAATTTTACAACTGGATTGCTAAGAAGGCTATTCAACTGACAGAACTACATTATGACTTTCGTGCCCCTATGCACTTTTGCCTTCTGGGGGCTGTAGTATAATAAAAATACCACTTGACTTTGTCCCTGGTTCCTGTCACAGAGCTCCTAAAACCTCAGAAATTTCCTGAGAGATAGGATTGTGTTTTGTTATTCAAAATAAGCCCCTTTCCACCGCACCCGCACCCAAGTTTATACTAATGAGATGAGAGGGCGTGGCTCCCAGGGAGCTTCAGGTTGGGAGCTGGTCACTACAAAGACTCAACACATGATTAGAGGGATGTTAGTAAATACAAGGAAATACTAGGAAGTGGGTGGCCAGAGAGGGCAGGGAATCTCTGCATCCCCTCCCTTCATGCATTGCCCTATGCATTTCTTTCATTTGGCTGTTCCTGAGTTCTTTCCTTTATAATAAACTGGTAAATGTAAGTAAAGTGTTTCCTTGAGTTTTATGAGTCCATTCTAATGAATTATCAAACCTGAGGAGGAATTCTAGGAATCCTCAAATTTGTTCAGACAGAACTACAAGTGGCCCATAGGACTGGCAACTGGCATCTGAAGTAGGGGCAGGCTTGTGGGACTCAGCCCTAAAGCTGTGGGGTCAGAGCTTACCCCTGGAGTTGATGTCAAAACTGAATTGTTGGGGGCACCTGGGTGGCTCAGTCCCTGAGCGTCCAACTTCGGCTCAGGTCATGATCTCACAGTTCATGAGGCTTAGGTCATGTTCTCACAGTTTGTGAGTTCGAGCCCCGCGTCAGGCTCTGTGCTGACAGCTCAGAGCCTGGAGCCTGCTTCACATTCTGTGTCTCCCTCTCTCTCTGCTCCTCCCCTGTTCACATGCTATCTCTGTCTCAAAAATAAAGACTAAAAAAAAAAAATTTTTTTTTAACTGAATTGTTGGATGCTTAGTTGGTGTTGGAGAATTAGTGTGGAAAGATATCACATATTTGGTGTCAGAAAGAACCTCAGAGGCCCTTTCTTCATATATATATATATATATATACACACACACACACACACACACACACACACCCCTGGAGTTACATGAAAAAAATTACATTTAAAATTACATTTTAAAAATTACATTTTAAAAAATGTATATTATAAAATTACATTTAAAAATTACATTTAAAAAAACTACATCTTACGTTTGTATTGGTATAAAGACTAATGCAATCCAAGCAGAGTATACTTATTTTTTCTTCCAATAATAAAGATTTAAAACATTTTGTGGGCCCTAAAATTATTGTGGTCCCACAGAACACATAAAAATTAACTCAAAATTATTCGTAGACCTAAATATGACTTAAAACTATAAAACTCTTAAGAGTAAATCTCCATAACCTTGAGTGAGATAAAGCTTTCTTAGATGTGGACCACACATACATTTTTGGTAGGAATAGTACAGCCATTTTGGAAAATAGTTTGGCAGTTCTTTGAAAACTGGAAATGTGCTCACCATACAACTCAACAATTCTTGGACATTTATCCCAGAGAAACAAAGACTTCTTTTCATGTAGAAAGTTGTACAAGAATGTTCATAGCAGATTGATTGATTGATTGATTGATTTAAAGTTACCTATTTATTTTGAGAGAGAGAGAGAATGTGTGCATAAGTGGGAAAGGAGCAGAGGGCGAGAGATGGAGAATCCCAGTCTCCACTGACAGCATGGGGTCCAACCTCACCAACTGTGAGATCATAACCTGAGCTGAAATCAAGAGTCAGACACTTAACTGTCCACTACACTACCCAGGCCCCAACAGAAGCTTTATTTTTAAGAGCCCCAAACTAGAAACTATCCAAATCTCCTTTAATGGGTAAAGGACTAAACCAACTGTGATACCATGGAATACTGTACTCAGCAGTCTAAAAACAAAACCAAAAAAACTATTGATACACACAACAAGTTGGATAAACCTCACGAAAATTATACTGACTGAAAAAAAAAAAAAAAAACTAATCCCAAAAGGATTCTTATTGTCTGATTCTATTTCTGTAACATGAATGAAATAACATAATTACAGAGGTGGAGAATAGACTAGTGGTTGCCAGAGACTTAGGGATGGGGCAGGGGCAGGGGAAGGATGGTTCTTACCAATGTCAATTTCTTGATTTTGATATTATACTATAGTTCCATAAAATAGTAACTTTGTGGAGACTGGGGGGGGGGGCGGGGGGAGGATGCATGAGACTTCCCTGTACATTTCTTTGCAATCTCCTACGAATCTACAATTACTTCAAAATAAGGGTACACATTTTTTCCAGATGTATATGAACATGTATATCTGAAAAGTATACATATGTGTATATAAATATTGAAGATACACTGTATCTTCAATGAAGATTGTTGTATCTTCAATGAGGATACAGTGTATCCTCAATGTGGGGAGAAGGACATGATCAAAGTGGCAGAGTAGGCAGTTACAAACTCCCATACCTCCATATAAACTTAAAAAAAAAACAAATAAACAGCAACTTGGGGCACCTGGGTGGCTCAGTCGATTAAGCAACTGACTTTGGCTCAGATCATGATCTCACCCTCAGTGAGTTGGAGCCCCATGTCAGACTCTGTGCTGACAGCTCAGAGCCTGGAACCTGCTTCAGGTTCTGTGTCTCCCTCTCTCTCTGTCCCCTCCCTACTTGTGCTCTGTCTCTTACAAAAATAAACATTTTTTAAAATTTATCTTTAAAAAAACCCGGCAACTGTCAGACTAACTTGGTCAGACCTCTGGAAAACAGTCAAAGGTTTACAGCATTCAAGCAAATGCTTAGTCCAAAAAGGAAACTTTAAATTTTATGATACTACCACTTCCATCTGCCCTACTCCCTCCCTGACTTGGTAGCAGTCTTCCACAACACCCCACCTTCCGGGGATGGAGCCCTGGTCCCTGGAAATCATTCGTCTATTCTAATCTTCCTGGGGGCTAGCTAAAGGACTGATGCAAGGCCTGCCTCTGTTGTGTTTAACATGGAATCCGCCACAGAAAAGCAGCAGGTGTTGCTCGAAAACACTGTAATGCAAACAAACAACCTGAAACTGCCTGGGGCCAAAGATTACAGTTGGTACCTAAATAGACCACCTAAAGCCTGGGAGTAGAAACTGGGGAGAGAAATTTACTGGGAAATTAGGTCATTCAAATTAGAAAGTGCTCAAGAACACAGGGGCATTCAGAAAGCCACACGAATGTGCCTGAGACAAGATGCATCTCAGGAGAGACCTAAGAAAGCCCTCAGATTCCACCATTGGCTGACATGCATGCTCAGTGTAACCAGAAAGGGAGATTGAGGAAGGATTTCAAACGGTCTAGGTACGTGTTAAAGAAATAAGACCCAAACCACAAAGACAGGGAAAGGTGTTTCGTTTGTTTGTTTGCTTGTTTGTTTAAGTTCCCAGTATTGAAGGGAATCTCAGTAAAAAACACTGGCTGAACACAAGCTGAGGCTCCAACAATCAAGAACAGCAAATCCTAGGGAAGGGAGAGCATTTGATTCCCAGAGATAACACAATATAATATACAAATGCTCAGTTTTTTTATGATGACAACAAAGAAACACAAAACATAATAAGTAACAGGAAAATATTGCCCAGTCCAGTGAAAAAAAAAAATTGACAAAAACTATTCTTGAGGGAGGAAGCTCAGACATTGGACTTACACAAAGACTTGAAAGCCACTGTCTTAAGGGGTGCCTGGGTGGCTCAGTCAGTTAAGTGTCATGATCTCATGGGTTCTTGTGAGTTCGAGCCCCGCCTGGGGTTCTGTGCTGACAGCTCAGAGCCTGGAGCCTACTTCAGATTCTGGGTCTGTCTCTCTCTCTCTCTCTCTCTCTCTCTGCCCCTCCCCGACTCACACTCTGTCTCTTTCTCTCACATTTTTTTTTTAATTTAAAGCCACTGTCTTAAATATTCTCAAATTGCTAAAGGAAACTAGGTAAATAATGTATGAACAAAATGAAAACATCAATAAAGAGGTAGAAATTACTAAAAGGAACAAAGTAGAACTTCTGAAGCTGAAAAGTACAATAAAATGAAAAATTCGCTAGAGGTGTTTAAGAACATATTTAAGCAGTCAGAGGAAAGCAGGGGACATCTTGAAAGCAGGAAGAATAAAATAATTTATCACATACAAGTATTCTCAATCAGACTAAAAGCCAATTTCTCATCAGAAACAAAAGACTCTAGAGAGCAATGGGATGCCATATTTAAAGTGCTGAAAGGAAGAAACCCCGTAAATAGGAATTGTACCCAGCACATCTATCCTTCAAGAATGAAGGGGAATATAAGACATTCCAAGATAAATGAAAGCTAAGAGAGTTTATTACTAATAAACCTGCCATAGAAATAATGCTAAGGGGATCTTTTAGGTTAAAAGGAAAGAACAGTGAACAGTAACTCAAAGCCATGTGAGGAAATAAAAAACACTGGTAAAGGTAACTACATAGGTAAATGAAAGTCAGTAGCATTGTACTTTTTATTTATTTACATATTTTTATCAAGTAAGCTCTATGCCCAACGTGGGCTTGAACTCACAACCCCGAAATCAACAGCCATATGCCCCATGGACCAACCCAGCCAGTTGCTCAAGTATTATTGTGCTTTTGGTCTGTAATGCTTTCTTTTCTTTCTTTCTTTCTTTCTTTCTTTCTTTCTTTCTTTTTTTTTTTGTTCTATATGACTTAAAATATAAGTGCACAAAATAATAACTATAAGTCTATGTTAATGGGCACATAATGTAAAAGGTGCAATCTGTGACCATGAAAGGGGAGGAACAGAAATGTATGAGAGCAGAGTGCTTGGATATTTTCGAAATTTAGTTGGTACTATTCAAAATCACTAAGACATGTACGGAAAAGTTAAAAACAGAATCAGAACACTACAAAAAAAATCAACCAGATTAAAAAAAAAAAAAAAGACAGTAAAGGAGGATTGAGGAATAAAACGTATATAAATCTTAGGGTCCCTGGGTGGCTCAGTTGGTTAAACATCTGACTTGATTTCAGCTCAGGTCTTGATCTCAGGGTCATGAGTTTGAGCCCCACACTGGGCTCCATGCTGGGTGTGGAGCCTACTTAAAAAAAAAAAAAAAGAACAAGAAAAGAAAAAGAAATAGTTAAATGGCAGAAAGAAGTCCTTTCTTATAAGTAATCACTTTAAGTGAAAACAGATTAAACTCTCAAATTAAGAGAGATATTATCAGAACAGGTTAAAAATATGATCCATTTGTATGCTACAAGAGACACCTTTTAGATACAAAAGCACAAATAGACTAAAAGTAAAAAGATGAGGAAAATATATTCCAAGCAAATAGTAACTAAAAGAAAGTGGTTATCTTATTATCAGACAAAATAGATTTTATTGTTTTTAGACAAAATAGATTTTAAATTACAAATGGATATAAGAGACATAGAAGGACAAAAACAAAACAAAAAACAAAAAGACATAGGACATTATATATCGATAAAAGTTTTTTAAATTCATACTGACAATCTGTCTTTTAATTGGAGAGTCTAATCCATTTACATTTATATTAACAAAGATTTAATACATAAAGAAGATATAACACATTAAACATATATGTACATATTCACAGAGCCCCAAAATATATGAAGCAAGTGCACATGAAACATTCTCCAGGATAGACTATATGTTAGGCCACAAAACAAGTCTTAATACATTCAAAAATATTGAAATCATACAAAATATCTTTTCCAACCACAATGGAATGAAACTAGAAATTAATAACTGAAGGAAACTGAAAAGACACAAATATATAGATAGTAAACAATATAATCGTAAATAGCCACTGGATCAAGATAAATGAAAAAATACATTGTGACAAATGTAGACAAAGCACAACTTCTAGGGTGCAATGAGAGTAATGCTCAGAGGGAAATTTATAGCTGTAAAGGCCTACATTTAAAAAAGGTGAGGGGCGCTGGAGTGGCTCAGTCAGTTAAGCGTGCGACTTCGGCTCAAGTCACGATCTCACGGTTCATGAGTTTGAGCCCCACGTCGGGCTCTGTGCTGACAGCTCAGAGCCTGGAGCCTGCTTCGGATTCTTTGTCTCCCTCTCTCTCTCTGCCCCTCCTCTGCTCATACTCTGTCTCTCTCTCTCAAAAATAAATACACATTTAAAAACATTTTTTAAAAAGAAGATCTCAAATCAATAATATAATTGTATACCTTAAGGAACTAGAAAAAGAATACCAAACGAAACACAAAGATAGCTGAAAGAAGGAAATAAAAGATTAGAGTGAAGGTAAATTGAATAGAGAGTAGAAAAAGAATAGAGAAAATCAACAAAACCCAAACTTGGCTCTTTGAGAAGATCAACATGATTGACCAATCTTTAGCTAAATTCACTAAGGGAAAAAGGAGAAAAGATTCAAATCAGAAATGAAAGAGTAGGCATTACTATCAACTTCATGGAAATCAAAAGAATTACAAGAGAATACCGTAAAAAATGTACTCCAACAAATTGGATAACCTAGATGAAATGGACAAATTCCTAGAAATACACAATCTATCAAAATGACTCATGGAGAAATAGAAAATCTAAATAGACTTATAACAAGTAAGGAGATTGAATATATAATTAAAAAAAAATCCTCCCAACAAAGAAATCCCAGGACCAGATGGCTTCACTGGTGATTTCTACCAAACATTTAAAGATGAATTAACTATTCCCCCAAAATGAAGAGAACATACTACTTACTAATTTATTCTGTAAAACTGGCATTAGCCTGATACTTAAATCAGACAAAGATATTACAAGGAAAGAAAACTATAGACTAATATCCCTTTCAAATCCTTTGGTTAAACTTACTCCTTGGAATTTTATTCTTTTTGATACCATTATAAATGAAGTTATTTTCTTAATTTCCTTTTCAAAATGTTCATTGCTAGTATATAGGAAATACAACTGATTTTTGTGTGTTCGCTTTATATTTGACACCTTTGCTGAATTTGTTTAATTTGCCACTTGCAAGTGGCAAATTTTGTTTTGTATCATTTACTATAATTTTTTTTTAATTTTTCAAGTTTATTTATTTATTTTGAGAGAGAGTGCACAAATGGGGGAGGGCCAGAGAGAGAGACACACAGAGGATTAGAAGCGGGATCTGCACTGACAACAGAGAGCCCAATGCAGGGCTTGAACTCACTAACTGTGAGATCATGACCTGAGCGGAGGTCAGACGCTTAACCAACTAAGCCACCCAGGTGCCCTTACAACAAGTTTTAAAATAGTGTAACAAACAAACTTAGAGAGAAATTTGTAGTCAAATATGCCTATATTAGAAAATGTTTTAGGTTGAAAATCAGTTATGTAAGTTTCCATCTCAGAAAGATATTAGGAGAACAGCAAATCAAATTCAGACTAGCAGTGAGGAAATAATAGAAATGGCAGCAGAAATAAAATTTATAACAAATACAAAATACAAAAGGTCAACAAAGCTGAAAGTTGGCAATTTAACATTTTTTTAAAATGCTTTTAATGTTTATTTATTTTTGAGAGAGAGAGATAGAGCATCAGTGAGGGAGGGGCAGATAGAGAGGGACACACAGAATTCAAAGCAGGCTCCAGGCTCTGAGCTGTCAGCACATAGTCCCACATGGGTCTCGAACCCATGAAAAGCAAGATCATGACCTGAGCTGAAGTTGGACACTTAACCCACTGAACCACACAGGCACCCCAGCTATTTAACGTTTTTAATAAAATTGGTTACCCTTAATAAGACTGATCAGGAAGCAAAAAAGCGAGGGACACCTGGGTGGCTCAGTCAGTTAAGTGTCCAACTCTTGATTTCGGCTAAGGTCATGATCTCATGGTTTGTAGGTTTGAGCCCCACATCAGGCTCTGTGCTGACAGCTCAGAGCCTGCATGGGATTCTCTGACTTCCTCTCTCTTTGCCCCTCCCCCACTCATGTTGCTCTCTTTCTCTCTCTCTCTCTCTCAACAATAAATAAACTTTAAAGAAAAAGAGAAATTATCACTACCATGTATGAACAAACGATCACTAAAGATACTGTAGATACTAAAAAAGATTATAAGAGAATACTATGAACAGCCTGCTGCAATACAGCTGATGATTTAAATAAAATAATCAAATTCTATAAAACATATAACTCAGAAAACTGACTAAAGAAGAAATAGAAAATAAGAATAGTCCTACATCTATCAAAGATATTGAATCCATTATTTAAAACCTTCTTACAAAGAAAACTCCAGACACAGATGATTTCACCAGTGAATTTTCCAGACAATTAAGGAAGAAACAATAATCAATCTTACACAGAATCTACCCAAGGATAGGAAAAGATAGACTCAACTCTTTGGGTCCAGGACCTTGAAAACAAAACCTGACAGGGATACTGTGAGAAAGAAAAAGTATAGACAATTTTCTCTCATTCCCATAGGAGCAAGACTCTTAAGCAAAATATTAGCCAATTGAATGTAGCAATATATAAAAGCAAAATAGAATATAACCAAGAAGCACTTGTTCTAGGAACACAAAAAGTTGTTTACCATTTAAAAACCAGCCATTTTAATTGCCTTCTTAGCACAGTGGGCAATGTGTCAGTCTCATAAAAACCAGCCATTTTAATCGACCACATTAATAGACACAGAGTGAAAGTGCATAGATCATGTTGATAGACGCAGAAAAAGCATTAACAAAAAAATTTAACACCCATTCATCATATCAGTTTTAATGAACTAGTCATAGAAGAGAGCTCCATTATATGATTACAAGTATCTACCAAAAATGTACAGAAAACATAGTTAATGGTAAAATATTGAAAATACCCCTTTTGATAATGGGAATGATAAAGGTGATAAGGTAAGTGGATGAAAATATCAGGATTCGAAAGAAGTAATTAAATTGTCATGTATAGGGAAAATGATTGTGCCTGAAGAACATCTAAAAGATTCTAAGAAAAACTATTAGATATTAGAATTAGTGAGTGAATTTGTCAACTCACTCGATACAAGGTGAATTAAAAAAATCAATTCTATTTCTAAATATCAGCAGTAAACAAATATATAATATAATTCTTGAAAAGATACCAATTGTAATAACACTCTTATTTTTATTTTTTTTCAAGTAAGCTACATACTTAATGTGGGGCTTAAAATCATGCCCCAAGATCAAGAGTTGCATGCTTTACTGACTGAGCCAGCCAGGCATCCCTATAATAATATTTTTAGAATAACAAAAAATATCTTGGAACACGCCTTCAAAAAAAGGCCTCTACAGGGTGTCTAGCTTGCTCAGTCAGTGGAGCACGTGACTCTTGATCTCAGACTTGCAAATTCAAGCCTCACAATGGGTGCGGAGCCCACTTAAAATAAAATTTAAAAAATAAATAAAAATAAAAAGGCCTCTATATTGAAAACTATTAAAATGCCACTGAAATTAAAGACCCAAATAGCTAGAAGGATTATATTCTTTTCATAGATTTGACTACTCAACATTGTAAAGATGTCAGTTTGCTCCCAGTTGATACATATTTCATTGGAATATATTCAGCGTAATTGCAATCAGAACCCTAGCATATTTGTTGTAAATACTAATAAACTGATTTCAATACAACAGGAATGCAATGATTCAGAAATAGCAAACACAATCTCAAAGGAAACAACCTAAGTGGATGTCTCATAGTACCAGAAATTAAAACATGCTATCAACCTAAAGTGACTGAATCATGAGTATTAGCACGACGATAGATAAGCAGAGCAAAGAACAGATGTTATAGTTCACAGACACTTGGGGAAAGCATGATCTTTTCAATAAAAGATGCAGGTCAATTGGACATCACTTAGCAAAAAATGAATCTTGACCCCTATCTCCAATCACACATAGAAAGCAATTCCAGATAGATTATAAATCTAAATATGAAATGTAAAAACATAAATAAATCTTTTATAAGTTAACACAGGGGAATATCTTTACGACCTTAAGGTAGGCAGAAATCTCTTAAACAGGATACAAAAAGTGCCAACCACAAAGGAAAACATTAATAAATTAGAGCATGTTAATATTTAAAACTTTCTCTTCATCATAAGACACTATTAAGAGAGAGAAAAAGTGAGCCAGTAGTGGGAGAATATATTTGAAATACATGTATCCAACAAAAGAGATCACCAGGGATATTATACTAGAAGTTTATAAAACTTCACAGCAATTTAACAAAATACAAAGCATGCAGTCCAATAAAGCAAATAGACAAGAGACTTGAGTTGGCACTTCACTCAAGAGCATATTCCAAATGGCCAATAGATACGTGAAAAGATGTTCAACTTCATCAGTCACCAGGGAAACACTCATTAAAACCATGGTGTGACAAATTTGGGAAGAAGAAAGGAACAGGCTTGGCTCAGCTTAAATGTTACTTTCTCTGGGATGCCTTCTTATCTAAAGAAGGTAGGTGGTAGATTTTATTTCAACCAGAGTCGCCATTTGCCCTATTTCTGGCTGACCTACATCTAAGTCACCTCCACTAGAATAGACCTCACAGAGGAAATTCCCCACTGTGGGAGTTTGGTGGGAGGAGAGTGCGGAGAGCCGGCCACCCAGCCTGGAGGCCAGAAGCTGAGAGAGAACAGCTTCATGGTTCAGCTAAGGGACAGGTGTGTGAGCCAAGCCTCAATGCAGGTGCCCTGATTCTCTGTGGAGACACAGGGACACCAGGGCAGAGATGCAGCAAACAGCTTATAACATGACCTTCTCAGGGTTCCTGCTGCCTGGCCCCCAATCTCTCAGGGTTCTAGTTTACTTTCCAAGTCTACCCGTTTAGGCTCCCTTTGATCCTAAAATTTCCCGATTTTCTTCCTTTTTTTTCCTTTGTTTTTTTTTTTTTTTTAATTTAGTAATCTCTATGCCCCACATGGGGCTCAAACTCACCACTTGAGGGTCAAGAGTCACATGTTCTACCAACTGAGTCAGCCAGGCCCCCTCTTTTTTCTTTTCTTTTCTTTTCTTTTCTTTTCTTTTCTTTTCTTTTCTTTTTTTACCTTCAATGGATTTCCCTGTTTGTAATCAAGAATCCTGACTGATGCATCATTTTCTTGTTCACTTTTTCATTGCATTTATCACAGTGTATAATTATTTAATTCATTTGTTTGTCTCCTTGGTGCTGACCCATACCTAAGAGTAAGTTCCAAAGGTCAGAATTCCTACCTGTGTTGTTTTCCACGGTACCTCCTGCACTCAGAATAAGGCCTGACCCAAGGACTCAATGAATGCTGGTTGAAAGGATGTCTCTTTTTTTTTTTTTTTTTAACTACCTTGCATCCTTGTGTGCTTATTCACAGAAAGGGGTTTTCAGCAGCCATCTTTACCAAAATGTTTAACTTGACATAGTTTCTGTCAGGGCATTTTCAACCAATGGTTTGAGAGTCACTATTCAGTAAGACTAGCTTCAAGATAGGCCGGATCTAATTTCAGGATGAAAGATTAGAAAGCTGCCTCATGTTGCTACTGAAGTTCTCAAATATGCCCAGATATTTATATTAGTTGCTAAACAACGGCTCTATTTTCTTTCTCACTAACATTCTTCCATTCAGCAAAGTAGATAATCATAACCTTAAGAATATCCATCATCTTAGAACCAAGGCATTTTAAAAATTTTGACTAAAAACAAAAACAAAACCTTCATTTTGAATAAAAACAAGCATTTGTAATTTTTCTGCATTGACCCTCTTGCAAAAAAAATTATTATTTTTTGGTTTTCAGTCTCTGACAGAATTGCAGAGTGGAATTATCAGGTAAGGAAGGGAGGGCAGAATAAGGAAATATCTGAATTATAACTTATGTTGAGTGAGTGTGACTTAAGTGGCTGTGGAAGGAATTCAGATTTTTTTTTTTTTTTTAGAGAGAGAAAGAGTGAGCTGGGGAGAGGGGCAGAGAGAGAGAGACAGAGAGAGAGAGAGAGGGAGGGAGAGAGAGAGAGAATCCCAAGCAGCTGCATGCTTAACACGGAACCCAATGAGTGGCCTGATCCCACAACCATGAGATCATGACCTGAGCTGAAATCAAGACTTGGATGCTCAACCAACTGAGCCACCCTGGTGCCCCATGAAAGAACTGTCTTAAGGATCAGGTATTTTTATTCAGGTTTAAAGCAAAATTAAATTGTACTTGAAGGTGGACTTGGATTATGATGGCCTACCATCACAACCACAAAAATAGAGTAGCAGAGTTACAAAACTAGACCCAGGTATATGGAAAATGAAAGGCTGTTTTTGTTACCTACAGTTTATTTCACTGCAATAAACTCTCAACACAAAATCCCTGTGATAGCCATTAAGATTGTTCACAAACCCACAGGTTCTGTTTTCTGTGAACCTGGTAAGATGGACACTTTTCTGAACCTTTTGAAGATAGGCATACTTGTGTGATTTGCTTTGAATGAGACGGTATTAGGAGAAGGAAGACATGTCGTTTCTAGGCAGCACCGTGGATCTGTGACATGTCCCCCTTTCTCCCTTTTGAGATGATTGTGGAAGCATATGATGAAGTGGGGCTCCCATCAGCTAAGGCTTCTGAGTGGCCACCATGAGCAGATGTCCCTGCTGATCCATGCTGGATATGTACCTAGGCAAGAAATAAACTTGTACCATTTTTAGTGATTGAGATTTTGGAGTTTGTTACTACACCATAGCCTATCTTATCATGATTGATCCCTCATATGAGATGCAGTCAGAACAAAAACCTGAAAAAGTGTTACTGGCGGCGATAAGGATGGTGAGCCATATTACACAATAGTGAAACATTTGATAAAGGTATTGCCCGAAGTTACTTGGAAGGTAGGTTATGTACCTAATGAACTTGTAGCTCTAGAAGAAACAATTAGAAAACATAGTACACTAATACTGAGCCAGTACCGGCTGGGGCTCAGTCGGTAGAGCATGGGACTCTCAATATCAGAGTTGTGAGTTCGAGCCCCACGTTGTGTGCAGAGATTACTTAAAAATAAAAAAAGATTGGGGCGCCTGGGTGGCTCAGTCGGTTAAGCGTCCAACTTCGGCTCAGGTCACGATCTCACGGTCCGTGGGTTCGAGCCCCGCGTTGGGCTCTGTGCTGACCGCCCAGAGCCTGGAGCCTGTTTCGGATTCTGTGTCTCCCTCTCTCTCTGACCCTCCCCCATTCATGCTCTGTCTCTCTCTGTCTCAAAAATAAATAAACGTTAAAAAATTAAAAAAATAAATAAATAAAATAAAAAAAGAAATAAAAAAAGAAAACATGGTATTAATGGTGTGCCTTGGCTGTATTTGACAAGATATCAGAGAGAGAGAGAAAAATAGAAAGATAGAGGGAAAGAGAAAGAGATGGGGGGAGGGGAGGAAGAGGAACTGGCTTGTTTGCAAGTAGAAATGAAAAGCAAAAGAAAGAGTCCACAAATTCAGAGATTTGCAGAGTTGGAAGACAGACTGATTCTCATTACAAATTAGCTACAAGATAAAACAGTGAGGGGCGCCGGGGGGCTTAGTCAGTTAAGCGTCTGATTTAGGTTCAGGTCATGATCTCATGGCTCGTGGGTTTGAGCCCTGTGTTGGGCTCTGTGCTGACAGCTCAGAGCCTGGAGCCTGCTTCAGATTCTCTGTCTCCCTCTCTCTCTTTCCCTCCCCTTGCTTGCTCCTCTCTCTCTCTCTCTCTCTCTCTCTCTCTCTCAAGAATACATTAATAAAAAAATTAAAAAAAAAAAACCAGAAAACAGTGAAAACTCAGCATTGCAACAAGGATTTAATAAAAAGTATTGCCCTTACATCCATGTTTGAAATTTGAGAGGGGCACCTGCCTGGCTCAGTTGGTAGAGCGTGTGACTCTTGATCTCAGGGTTGTGAGTTCAAGCCCCACATTGGGCATGGAGCCTATTTTTAAAGTAAATAAATGAATGAATGAATAATTAAACTTCTGACTGGATTAAGTGTCAGACTAAAGGTTCAACTAGAATGAGACTTTGAGGTTAACTGCCTCAGAAAGGGTGAGTGAGGGTATTTGGTTTGTGGGGAAGGCATTTGGTGGTCAGAAATGTGGATTATAGATGGTTTCTGAGTTAATGGTTGGACTTAATGATTTTTTGACTTTATTATGGTGCAAAAGCATTCAATAGAAACTGTACTTCCAGTTATGAATTTCATTTTTTTTAAAAAGTTTACTTATTTATTTTGAGAGAGAGTATGTGTGTGAGCAGGGGAGGGGCAGAAAGAGAGGGAGAGAGAGAATCCTAAACTGGGGAGCCCTACCTGGGGCTCAAACTCATGAACTCTGAAATTGTGACCTGAGCAGAATTCAAGAGTCATACGCTTTACCACCTGAGCCCAGCTGCCCCTCAATTATGAATTTGGATCTTTTCCCAGGCTAGCGATGTGTGGTGCGATCCTTTCTGGTGACACCGGGCAGGGGCAGGGGCCCGCAGCTCCCAGGCAGCCACGCCGTCATGAGGGTAAACCACCAGTGCATTTACAACCATCCCATACTCGGACATCCATTCTAGACTTTTCACTTTCAGGACAGGATTCAACAAATTACATGAGATACTCAGCACTTTCTTGTAAAATAGGCTTTGTGTTAGAGGATTCCGCCCAAGTATATAGGCTAATAATGTAAGTGTTCTGAGCAAGTGAAAGGTAGGCTAGGCTGAGAGCTATGATGTCTGGTAGGTTAGGGTTGGTATATGCATTTTTCATTTATGATGTTTTAAACTTAGGATGGGTTTATCAGGAGGTAACCTCATCACAAGGTGAGGAAAATCTGTATACTAGTCCTTAATGTCACCTGAAACTGGGTTTGCCTCTTGGTAGGTGTCGAACAAAAGACCCAATCAAGCCAAAGAATAGGAAAAGGAAGGAGAACAACAAGTAAAGGAGAACACCGGGGAAATTTCCTGAACAGCAAAACTGGGGGGAGTTTCAAGCTGAGAGTGCATACATATTCATGAAGGGGCTTGCACAATGAGGAATACAGCACAGAATTGAAGCACAAGTCACCTTTAGGTGACTAAGTCCAGGTTAAAGTCACAAGGCTGGCAGGGGTCAGCATCAACAGTTCTTGGGCTCCAGCTGGTCGGGTATCTGAATGCTCAAGGGGTTTAGATTCTGCAAAGATAAGTCAAGAATGTGTGTCAGGTCAATCTTTACTTTTGAACCAGCACTGGGAATTTTACCACTGATTTATTGTCCCTGATATGATTAGGCTACCTCCTGGCCTGATAGTGGCTGTTTGTTCGTACATTCCTTCAGAAGATAGCCAGGGTCCTAAAATGATTTTTCTTATGTCGAGAAAGCTGTGCCTGTCTTTCTTTTTCCAGGGACCCCTAACTCTTTCTGTTTACATGGTGGCTGTTCACAGATATTTCGATTCTCTTCTCCTACCCAATGGTAGGATTGTACTTCCCCAATCCTTTTGAAATTAATTCTGACCATGTGACTACATTTTTTCAATAAAATGTGAAAGGAAATCATGTATATCATTTTGGGGGTAGAAACTTTTTTATTTAATTTTGTTTTTAATGCTTATTTATTTATTTATTTTTTAATTTTTTTTTCAACGTTTTTTATTTATTTTTGGGACAGAGAGAGACAGAGCATGAACGGGGGAGGGGCAGAGAGAGAGGGAGACACAGAATCGGAAACAGGCTCCAGGCTCCGAGCCATCAGCCCAGAGCCCGACGCGGGGCTCGAACTCACGGACCGCGAGATCGTGACCTGGCTGAGGTCGGACGCTTAACCGACTGCGCCACCCAGGCGCCCCAATGCTTATTTATTTTTGAGAGAGAGACAGAGACAGAGAATGAGAGGGGAAGGGGCAGGCAGAGAGAGGAAGACAGAATCCAAAGCAGGCCCCAGGCTCTGAGCCATCTGCACAGAGCCTGACATGGGGCTCGAACTCATGAACCGCGAGATCATGACCTGAGCCAAAGTCAGATGCTTAACTGACTGAGCGACCCAGGTGCCCCTGGGGCAGAAACTTTAAGAGCTAGTGCTTACCAATCATTTCTTGGGCTGGAGCCTCCCCTTTATCAGCCTGGGTCCCTGAGTGACTGTAACCAGTAGAGAGCTTTCTTCTAACCTACCATGCAGTGTGAGCAAGAAATACTTGATTTGAATTACTCCACTGAAATTTTAGAGTGTTTTTCTTTCTTCCCACAGCATCCTTAACCTATCCTGACCAATCTAGTGACCAAATGTGCTTATCTTTGTAGGAGGAAACCATTATGAAGCAAGAAAGGAAATCCACAAGCCAGAAAGAGAAAGAGAGTTACATCAGACAATATTCTAATTTTAACTTTCACATGGTCAAAGACACTATAAAGAAATTATATACTGGGAAAAACATTTGCCATACATACACAAAGGGTTAACTGGAGCTACATTCAAAGGCCATCCATAAACTGATAACAAAACAAGCCAATGGAAACAATAGGGCAAAGGATATGAGGAAGTTGTGGACGTTTGCTGTTTCCTTCTCCAGCTGTGTCTTTCTCCTGCCAAAAGCACCTAGATTTTCTTTGGGGGAACTGCCCCTCTCCCGTTCTCAGGCATGTGATTTGAGGAGGTTGACCACACCCGCAGCTGCAGGGGTCCAGAGTGCCAAGACTGGCAAACCTGAGTCACATGCCAAACCCTGAGCCAATCATTGAGCTTCGGAATGATTGGGTCGGTTTTGGCATTTCCATGAGATATTACTGAGCAGTATGCATGTATGTATCTATGTATGTATGCATTCATTCATTCATTTTACTGAACCGTTCTTAAAAATGAGATACTCTACTATGCTTGCATGAAAAGACATGCATCATATATATTGTTGAATGAAACAGGCAAGTTTCTGGGTAATGTGTATAACAGGAACGCATTTTTTTTTCTAAATAGGAAAGAGGGGGAGAGCCTCTAATAAATGTGACTGCATCTTTGCATGAGCGTAGAGCAAAGTGCGTAGTGCTACACACCGAATTGTTAACACTGTGTGTTTGTGATTGGGCTCTTGTCTCAGGTCCAGAGCAATGCTTTAGTTCTCTTTCGTGAGGCTAGGGCTGAGACTCCACAAACTACACGTCAGCGTTGGGTGCTCTGCTTCACTCTGGTGACAGAACGGTAATAAGGGGTTCCAAACGGCTGGAGGAGGAACTTCCTGTTTGCTTCCTAAGAGCTTCCTATTCCTTTCTCTTTTTTCTTCCCCTAAAGTTTATTCATTTATTTTGAGAGAGAGGGGAGTGGAGAGCAAGCGTGAGTGGGGGAGGGGCAGAGAGAGAGGGAGAGAGAGAATTCCAAGCAGGCTCCGTGTTTGTGAGATCATGACCTGAGCTGAAATCAAGAGTTGGATGCTTAACTGACTGAGCCACCCAGGCGCCCCCTTCCTGTTCCTATCAGAGTATCCCCACTAATTTTTCACCCTGGCAGCAACACCTGGTTCCAGTTTCCAGTATTTTCCACATGCCCAGAATGAGCTTAGGAGTGCCCACTTCTCAGAGGTCGTGGGTACCAGCTCCACAAGCCCCTTCTCCAAGTTTCTGGGTTCAAATAACTCAGCCAGTTCCCTTTGTTCCCCAGACGTAGAGGTGGGAACCACCTCCTGTAGTTACTCTCTTACCTCAGTGGTCCCTTTATCCCTCAGTCCTCCACTACCTGTTCGGTCAATTATCAAGTTTGTTATTGCTGCTGTAACAGATCATTACAAACATAGGGGTTTAAAACAACATAAATGTATTATCTTACACACTTCTGGATGTCAGAGTCCAAAGTGGGTCTCATCGGGTTAAAATCAAAGGGTCAACAAAGCTTTATTCCTTCTGGAAGCCCTGGAGAAATCTACTTCTTTGTCTTTTCCACTCAAGAAACTGCCTGCATTCTTTGGTTCATGGCCCCTTCCTCCACCTTCAAAGCCAGCCATGTAGCACCTTCAAATCCTTCTCTGACTTTCCTGCCTCCTCTATCCCTTATAAGGACCCTGGGATTACATTGGACTCACACAGATGATCTACGATAATCTCCCGTTCTCAAGACCATTAATGTAATCACATCGGCAAAGTCCCTTTCACCATGTCAAGTAACATGGTGACCAAGTTCTGGAGACTAGGAGATGGACATCTTTAGGGACTATTATTCTGTCTACTCTCCCAAACCCCTAGATCAGAATTTCGTAAACGTTTACTGTAAAAGACTAGACAGAAAATATTCTAAGCTATGCAGACCATATGGTGTCTGTCACAACTATTCACCTCTGCTATCATAGAATGAAAGCAGCCATAGATGGGGCAGCAAGGGATGAACTTGGCTGTGTTCCAGTAAGACTTTATTTACAAATATGAGCTGGGAAGGATTTGGCCTGTGGGCCTCAATGTGCCCAGTCCGTCCTAGATAAAACTTTTGTCTGTTAAAATACTGATGTATTTTCTGCTTTTCTGACTGATTCACTTTCATTACCTCAAGAGGGTGAAATTGAAGAGGGTAGTGAGGAGACTATTACATTTTCTGTATATATCTCTATACTGTTTGGCTTGTCACGATTACAATATATTACTTTTATGATTAAATACCAAATATCTGGGGCGCCTGGGTGGCTCAGTTGGTTAAGCGTCTGACTTCAGCTCAGGTCTTGATCTCACAGTTCGAGTTCGAGCCCCGCGTCGGTCTCTGTGCTGGCAGCTGGAGGCCTGGAGCCTGCTTTGGATTCTGTGTCTCCCTCTCTCTCTGCCCCACCCCCGCTCACACTTTGTCTCTGTCTCTCTCAAAAATAAATAAACATTAAAAACAATAATAATAATTAAATAAAATACCAAATATCCAATAAACAAAAATGTATGGACTGTATGATCTTATCTATATATAAAAATGTTCTTTACAATACCAAAATATTGGAAATCAACTAAATGTCTAACCAATGCCTGCAGTGGTTGGATGAATGACATATTTACACACTGGCCAGTGCAGTGGTTCCCCATTTCACTCACACTAAAAATAAAAATCCTTACAATAGCCTATAAGGCCCTACGTTTATTTATCTATTACCTCTTTTTTTAAATGTCTATCTCCTCCTGCTAAAATGTAAGTTACACGAGGATGAGGATTTTTCTCATTTTTGTGAATTGATGTATCCTAAGAGCTCAGGACAATACCTCTCACGTAGTAGTGCTCAATCATTACTTACTGAGTAAGTGAATAATGGAATACTTTGCAACCATTAAAAATGATTTTATAGAATTAACTTTCCACATTTAATCATGTGGAAAAATGTTCAAGATATATTAAGTGAAAAGGTAATATATACCCTATAATTTAATTTTCAAAAGTTGTGTTTATACATGGAAAAAATATGGACAGATATACTCTGATATACATATATATTTTTGGGGGGTATACTTTGGTATATTAAACAGTGGTTATCTCAGAGTATGAGATTTTGAGTAAGTTTTTATTTTAAAATTTAATTTTCTTTTACTTTTAAAGATAAAAATTAGAATATCTATCTTTGTGGGGCGCCTGGGTGGCTCAGTCGGTTAAGTGTCCAACTTCGGCTCAGGTCACGATCTTGTGGTTCATGAGTTTGAGCCCCGCATCGAGGTCTGTGCTGACAGCTCAGAGCCTGGAGCCTGCTTCCGATTCTGTGTCTCCCTCTCTCTCTGACCCTCCCCCATTCATGCTCTGTCTCTCTCTGTCTCAAAGATAAATAAACGTTAAAAAAAAATTTTAGAATATCTATCTTTGAGATATTCTTGAGGGGTTCCACTGCTTTTTCTCATGTGACTCTTCAGCTACAGAGAAATGATACAATTCCTAAGTTACTACATTCCTTCGTTCCAACAAACAAAATAGTTCTCAGAAGAACCAACCAGCAGTCCTGATCTTAGTAAGAATTTCCCAAGAGCAAGCTAGCTATTCTTTAAGGTCTAAATGGCAGACCGCAGGGGTGCCTGGGTGGCCAGTCAGTTACACATCTGACTCTTGATTTCGGCTCCGGTGACATTGAGCCCTGGGATCCAGCCAGTAATCCAGCCCCACACAGGGCTCAGCACAGAACACTGAGCGTGTTTGGGATTCTCTCTCTGTCTCACTCAAAATAAATAAATAAACTAAAGGAAAAAAAAAAGGAAAATAGCAAACCTTCTGTCAGTCTTCTGTCACTTCAAGCGAATGGCCTGTTGCCTCCTCTGAAAGCACTAGGCACTTTAGAGGCACTCATTATGAAAGAATTGTGCCCACCTACAACAGAAGCGCCTCCTGGACAGGAGTCCCATTTTAGGTTGAGAATTAGTCTAGGTTAGTAATAAGAGTAGTAGTTAGGAGTCATTAAGACCTACATGATCTTGGACAAGTTTCTTGCCCCCTTGGACTCTCAGTATTCTCATCTGTAATTTGGGATAATAAGGTCCATGTGACATGACTGTAGAGGTGTGGTCATGAAGAACAAGGGCCTTGGGGGATGCGCCTGGGTGGCTCAGTTGGTTAAGCTTCCGATTTTGGCTCAGGTCATGATCTCACAGTTCTCGAGTTCAAGCCCCACGTGGGGCTCACTACATGGGTCTCTCTCCTCCTTCCTTTCCCTTTATATCTCTTACAGCACTTAGGACAGGTGCCTCACATGTACAAGCACTCTCCTCTCTCACCTCCATGCCCTTCCCTGTCATAAGGAGCACTGTTCACAGTGGCAAGCCAAACACTGGGTCTCTGATCCTTAGCCCTCTCCACCCCCGACAACATTCAGCTCTGTGACTCTGGGTCTCTGTGACTAGGGGGAGGGTATGCACGTGATTAAGGTGATGCTAATGGCCTCACCTTACCAGATTTGGCTGAACTGCTATGGGCTGTTCTGCGAAGGACTCCAGCTCTGCTGTCAACCTTTGAAAGGCTATTCAAATGCAAAAGACTCAGAAGGTAAGGATGCTTGGCCCTAAAATAAAATTGTTATAAAGCCTCCAAGGGTTGGAAAAAACCTGGCTGTGTAATCACCATAGCTGGGCTTTGTTTAAATAAGAGTGTTTGAGGAATGTGTTCAGGATTATTTAAACTCAGACCATGTAAACTCTAAAGAATTCAAAAAGTAAGGGTAAACACTTAAATGACTTTAAAGATTTGCAAGATAAGAGGTTATATAAGTTGTATAGTCATATATAATTTATGTAACCTCTTTCCTTCATCCTGAGGATCAAGTCATTCTATACAGCATGTCTGGGGGGAACAAATGTGGGGAGGGGAGATGGAATCCATGTGTAGGTATAGAATGAGATCATACATCCTGGGTTTTCTAGGGTCAGGCTCAATATAAAATATTGTATTGGGGGCACCTGGGTGGCTCAGTAGGTTAAGTGACTGACTCTTGATCTCGGCTCAGGTCATAATTTCAGTTTGTAGGATTGAGCCCCGCATCGGGCTCTGTGCTGACCATATGGAGACTCCTTGGGATTTTTCTCTCTCCCTTTCCCCTGCTCACACACACACACACTCTCTCTCTCACACACAAAATAAATAAACATTTTTTATTATTAAAAAATCCTTTAAAAAATAGTCTGGCTTGGCAGACAGTGTGTTTTGGGTTTTTGTTTCTGAAAATACGGCCACCATTTTACTTCACTGGGATCATCTATTCCCATACCCTTATTTTGCAAAGAAGAAGGTGAGACCCAGAGAGGGACTTACCAGTGCTAAGTACAATTCCTGGCATATAGGTACTAGCTAAATATTTGCCAACTGATGCAATTTGGGCCGATGGCTTGCTTAAAATTAGCGAGTTGTGGGGTTGGAACTCTTCCTCTGGCCTTCTCAGCTGGAGACCATCCAGCCTCCTGTGTGCGGGAACCAGGCCAATACTGACCATGGAAGAGAGAGTGTTAGCAGCCACAGATCCTTCAAGCAAGTGGCTTTGGGATTAAGTGAGCCCCTTCAACTTTGTTGGGACCTCTGGGCACCAGTTACACACTTCCCCAACACCTGTCTTACTGGCCGTACATGACGCCATTTTTATAGGCCGTTCTGGGAAAGTTGTCTTGGTCTAAGTCAGGTCTCCAACCTATCCCCCAACTGATTAGATGGAGGATCAGGTCCAAGTCAATTGTGGCCATCTTGATAAACTGGAAAGAACACTGACAGACAGGCAGTGGACCCACCAGAACTACCCTTAGGGGACAGATAGAAGATGTAGGGGATGCTGTGATGAGCCACCACCCTCCCCTTCGGTACTGAGGCACTCATTTCTTCTGCTGCTGGCTTTATTGGCTGTTGGCAACCCACTGCTGAGTCCCTCTTCTAGAACTGCCCTCAGCCAAGTGGTACTCCTTTCCCAAGAGCAGCCAGCATCCAATACATAGTGAGAATACAAAGGCCTGACCCCACCATCTCAATTTGGAGAAACTCTGGAAGGCCACCCCAGCTCCAGAATTCCCCAAGGGGTTGGCTGAAGCCTTTGTATTGACTACATCAAAGTCCAACTTCTCCCTCAGCCCTCACTCCTCACAGATGTTGATCCTGAGAGTTCTCCCCAATTAACTTCCTGCCTACCAATATCCACCTCAAGAACCTTTTTGCTACAGAATCCATCCTAAGACAGAGCGAGAAGCGTGCCTACAGACCATGAGAGAAGACTGTGAACAAAAGCCATGAGGCAGCAGACACCACAGCCTTACAGAAACTTTTCGTAAGTCAGGTGCCATAATTAAAAAGAGAGAAGAAAAGTAGAGAGAGATCAAATCACTTTCTCAATGCATCCTTAAAATCAGCTGAAGTAACTTGAGTTGTCTCCCTTCCAACCAAAAAAGAATCTCTCAGGGCCATACTCAGCTGAGCATCTGCCTTGTGTCTTTCTCGTCTTTCCACTTCCTGCCCTGATCCTGGGACCACATGACTGGAACACGCTGCCCACATTTGTCAGCCTCTCCCTTTGAGGAACTGGCCAATGTTCTCTAACCCCTAACTTGTGGCTGCAGTCTCGTTCCGAATCAACTGATGACCCAGAACAAAGGTGCTACTGCCCGTCTGATTCTGAGTACAGCATGTCCCTCTGGACACTGCCTTGGACTGCTGCCGGCTCCTCTGGGGGCTAGTCTGACGGCAGGATCATTTTCTCTAGCTCTATGCCCTCTGGCTCTGGCTCTTCTTCTCCCTCCATTAACCCATGATGTTGAGGGTACAGCCAAGTACTTTCATGTTCTAATGATCTCCATTACTTTTTGGCTTTAGTTTCCCCTCTAAGAAAGTGCAGACAGGGCTCCTTGCAATTTTAGGCTTTTTCCCCTCGTTTCTTGTTCTCTTGGTTTGCACGTTTCACTCTTCAGCAAGAGACGTCTTTAAGCTTTAAGAATTCATTGGGTCAGGGGCCCCTGGGTGGCTCAGTCGGTTAACGGTCTGACTTCAGCTCAGGTCATAGTCTCTTGGTTCGTGGGTTCGGGCCCCGAGTCGGGTTCTGTGCTTACAGCTCAGAGCCTGGAGCCCGCTTCGGGTTCTGTGTCTCCCTTTCTCTCTGCCCTCCCCTGCTCATGATCTGTCTTTCTCTCTTTCTCTCTCAAAAATAAATAAGCATTAAAAAAAATTTTTTAAAGAATTCATTAGGCCAGAACTAAGGTTTGTGGAGAACATCTAACTAGTAGAATGAAGTTTTCACATTGAGGCTGAAATATGAGTTCAACTATTTCTTGTAATAATATACAAGGTGATGGATCATAAAAAGTTACTTTTCAAATGGGTTCATGTACTTATTTTCAGAAAAATGTTAGTATGTAAACTTTTAAACATACACAAAGAAATCATGATGAACCCTCACATACCCATTATCCAGTCTAGTCTATATAATTTTTTTTAACGTTTATTCATTTTTGAGAGACAGAGACAGAGTGTGAGCAGGGGAGGGGCAGAGAGAGAGGAAGACATAGAATCTGAAGCAGGCTCCAGGCTCTGAGCTGTCAGCACAGAGCCTGACGAGGGGCTTGAACCCACCAACTGTGAGATCATGACCTGAGCTGAAGTCGGACGCTTAACTGACGGAGCCACACAGGCGCCCCCAGCCTAAGTGATCTAAAACGTACATATTTATTTCTACTGTGCTCAGCTGAAATGAGTGCAATCCATAGATAATGAATCAACAAATTTACCTGCAGGTAACTGAAGGTCACCTTAAAATGACAACTACTGATCACATTGTTTGATTGACCTGAGTCATTGTGCTCCTTTAGACATGCATTCCCATGACTCCTACAGGGAATTGGCAGGCAAAAATGAATGGTTTTTTCTATAGATCTGTTTTTTAAAAATTTTTAAATGTTTGTTTATTTTTGAGAGAGAGAGTGAAACAGAGAGTGAGTGGGGGAAGGAGGGAGGGGCAAAGAGAGAGGGAGACACAGACTCCGAAGCAGGTTCTAGGCTCTGAGCTGTCAGCACAGGGCCTAATGCGGGACTTGAATTCACAAACTGTGAGATCATGACCTGAGCCGAAGTCAGCTGCTTAACTGACTAAACCACACAGGCAGCCCTATAAACCTCTGGAATCGTTCCTTTCTACCTCCATCCTACTTTTTAAAAAATATTTATTTTTTTAATGTTTATTTATCTTTGAGAGAGAGAGAGAGAGCAGGGGAGGGGCAGAGAGAGAGGGAGAGACAGAGAATCCCAAGCAGGCTCCTCACTGTCAGTAAAGAGCCCGATGGGGGCTCAAGCTCAGGAACCTTGAGATCATGGTTTCACCTGAGCTGAAACCAAGAGTTGGACGCTCAACCGACTGACCCACCCAGGTGCCCCTATCCTACTTTTATGGTTTTGGATCCTCACTAGTCTCTTGCCTGTGTAACTAGATTTTACATTTTCAGATTTTAATCTGTTGTCTGCCCCACACCCCACCCCGTATTTGCTTCTCTCCATCCCTCCCATTCAAGCAGACGGTGAACTCTGAACGATGAGACCTTGAGAAGGTCTGAAGCAGAACAGGAGGCAGAAGCAGGCAAAACTCTCTGGCTTTTGTTTTCCCCAAACCCAAGGAGCTTGAGGGAAAATTAGAGGGTTTGCAAAGGAGAGAAGGGAAGAAGGCTATTTGCAGGTGTAGATAGTGTTTAGAGGCAAAAATAGTATTTCTTGGTGGGGGGAGTCCCTGTCAAGGGGGAGCCTGGTTCTGCTTCCTGGAGGCAGCAAGTTCCCACAGAGGCATGGCTGCTGGCTACATCTGGGTTGGGTGACCATAAACAGACTCGCAAGAGATGCCCCCATCCCCAATGTGGCACAAAGGTTACGGAGAGCGGCTGGGCCCGGAGGGAGGAGAGCCAGTGGTTTTCTCAGTGGTACCAAACGTCTGATGAAGAGCACATTGCTGTCCACCCCCATCTTGACACTGGGTGAGACTCTGGGGCTGTGTGGCACCACCCCTGCTGGTGAGGTGGGGAAGATCTCAGGTCAAGTCTCCGGGGGATTGTCTTGGAGTCACTTTCGTAACTTGTCTAAGTTCATACACCTGCTAACACGTGGCACAACTGGTTTGGACAGCTCGGAGCCTGGAGCCCGCTTCGGATTCTGTGTCTCCTCTCTCTGCCCCTCCCCTGCTCGCACTCTGTCTCTCTGTCTCTCTCAAAAATAAAAAACAAAGAAAGAAAGAAAGAAAAGGAAAAAGAAAGAAAGAAATTGGAGATGAAATAAACTGTACTATACGGGGGGCACCCGGGTGGCTGAGTCAGTTAAGCAGCTGACTTCAGCTTGGGTCATGATCTCAGGGTTGGTGAGTTCAAGCCCCACATTGGGCTCAGCACTGTCAGCGCAGAGCCTGCTTCAGATGCTCTGTCTCCCCCCTTCTCTGCCCCTCCCTGGCTCCCTTCCAGCTCCCCCTCTCTCTCCCTCTCTCTGCCTCTTTCTCTCTCTCTCAAAAATAAATAAATAAACATTAAAAAAAAACCCTGTACTATACAAACGTCTGGTTTAGGGATAATATTGGGAAGAACACTAACAAAGGGCACTTTCATATGTAATAATCCAGCCCTGAGGCCCTACTGGGACCTCAAGGACAGTTCTGCTCCTGAAGGCTGAGCTCGCTGGTGTCTCAGCCTGGGCACAGCCTGTTCCCTTCTCCTGAAACATCTTGCCCAACTCTTCCCCCCACCTCCCCACCTTCCATTTGCAAACTCCTATCGATCTTCTGGTCTCAAAGTAAGATGTCACCTCCTCTGGAGACTCTTTCTGGAACACACCTCACCCAAACATTTGGGTGACACATTCCTTCTCTGGACAATCTCAACAAGCATGCTCTGGCCCTTTAGTGCTAAAGTGCAACCCCCCCCCCCCATTCACCAACCCATCAGCCTACTCCTCCTTCCCTACAGCCCCTACCTCTAACTAAGCTAGCAAGCTCCTGGAGAGTAGGGGCTGTGTCTTGCTTATCGTTGTATTTCTAAGGTCTAGAACAGGGCCTCACACACAATAGATACTCAGTATTTGAATATCTGTTAAATAAAGCGAGGTACAAATATGCCCTCTGAGTCATCAAAGACAGATTCATTTACGGCCCCGAGAATTTCAGTGCCAAGCATGTCTTATTATAATTGAATTTCTTGAAAATTGGCAATCCAAATACAGCTCGAATATAACATAGCTGGTCACCACCCACCCACAAGCAGATCGTCATTCCTCCTTGAAGGGCTCGATAATTCTTTGGCTTGTCTCATTGCCCCTAAGTAAATTCTTGAAAAACATTAGCTGAGTAATTGGTAAACATAATACATCTCTCCCTGACTACTGTGGGGACAGAATTAACTGCGTAAATTCCTATTGTTTACCATGACTCAGAGCTGAGGGGTGTTGTACGTTTCATAAATTATAGGAGCTGGAACAGGTCTTTTCCTCCTAAAAACATACCAGAACCCAGTATATATGTGAGGCCGGATGCAGCAACTTCAAGACGGCTGTGAGAATCTAGAGCCTGGATTCTAGACAGCCCTGCCTTCAGTTGTTTACAGTCTAATACCAGAAGATAATGAGCAGCACACCATTCCCAAACTTAACCGGGGCTTCTGCTCAAGTTCACAGATTTGTATTCTGCTCTCCTTGTACCTCAAGCTGGTTAATGAGAAGTTAATGAACTAAGGCATCAGCCAAGCCCTAAACGAACAACTGTCCTAAACATTGACTAGACTGATCAGCCACAGACATTTCACAATGAATGATGGGGGGAAAATCAGTCTTACTCACAGCAAACCGTGCTAGATTAAAATGTCTCCCACAATACCATGACAAGCAGTTGGGCCATTAAAATTACAAATGGCCACTTAAGCTAATGTATTTTGTTTGCCTGATGCCCTCTGGAGCTGTACATCTCTCTGCCAGAGATGACACAGATATGTGATTATCTCAGTGTTTATCTTAGACTGGAGTAAGAACAATGAGGTCTCCTATAAAGTTTTGGATGGCTGGTCTTAGGACACAGCTGTCATTTTTCACAGCACCCAGTGGACTCTGGGTACAAATGATGTATTTCCTCATAAGGAGGTGTAGACTTTTTTTTTTCCTGTCTGGCTTTCATATCTCCCTCAGCCTTATGTTATAGGAGATGAGACTTTGACCGATGGGTCCAGACCTGGAGATTGGAGCACGCTGAGCCAATAAGTTTCTTCCCTGGGAATCTACAATCCAGGCTAAGAGATTCCATTTTCAGTGTGACTGGTTTACAGACAGCACGTATAAATGCAGAACTGGGAGGGGTGATTTCTGCCACATTTATTTGGTCTGCGGAACAAATAAAGCCAGAATGCAGTTAGAAAAAATTACCAGTTTGAAAGAGGACTTCAGCTGCCTCCATTTAGACCGCGAACATCCTACTTGGGTTCTTCTTTCCAGCTTGTCTCTGGGCTCAGGTGAAAGACCCTGAGAATGTAAAGGTCCCCTGATGGGAACAGAAACTACCCCCTCCACCGACAAGGGCTGCGCTGAGCCAACAAAACCCCACCCACGACTGACTCCAAGACAATGATGGATTTGACCACATTTTCCTTACATAAACCTGGAAATATTTTTGGCGCTTTGGAGATAGTCCTTGAGACGCTAGTCCACTAGTCCACCGTCTTCTCAGTGTTGGCCTCACTGAAATAAATATATTTCTTGTTTCCAACATCTCCACTCATTTCTCTGCCTTTGGATTTTGTCAGCAGCCAGGGGCCGGACCCGGTCTGTTTGGGACCCCTGGAGCGAGGTGCTCCTGCACCCCTGTGTGCTGGCTACGAATTTTTTCTACTACCAATCTGCTTTAATCTAGTAGTCAAAAGATGCATAACTAATACAGTGGCCGCGTTGTGGCAAATATAAACTGCAATAGGAATTTGGAAAGAGGAGGCATTATTAACACCACTGGTCAGCACTAGAACCCAGGTGCAGCGGGGCCTACAGGCGTGTCGTTCAACGATTCTCCCACCTCACTGCTACATTGAACCCTTACACTTCTTTGATTTTGTCCAGAGGATACCACGGTCTAGGATGTTGTCAAGAAATACTTGTGGGATGAATTAAGATCGGTGATATGCTGGTACATGTTTAACTATTGGCCTTGTTGGGGGGGGGGGGGTCGAGGCACAGGGAGGTGAGCCCTGATTTGCAGCCTTTGCCAGTTTCCAAGGTGTAGATACTCTATCCATGGCCAATTTCAAGCTATCACTGTGAAGTCGGCAAATGCACAGTTAGAAAAAGACGCACAGTAATACACCATCCTACAGTATTTCTACCATATACACACGACAGGTGTAAATCACCTCCAGAGCATGGATGATAGCAGCATGCAGTCGAAGTATTAGGAAATGGTGAGTACTGAATGAATATTTATTAGTCTTGTTTTCATGTAATTTATTTAATATATTCAAATGCTAATGTGAATAATGGCCGTGTTTAATAACTGGCAAATCTCCTGTAAATTTGGTTATCTGCTTTTGCAAACTGGCACCAGTTGGTTTCAGCACACTACTAACTGGGATGAATGTTTGTTGGTCAAATTCAAAAACAGGTCGATTATCCGATTAATACGATAGCTAATACAGAGTAACCTCACCTAAACCCCCAGTGCTAGGGCCTGGCACGTGCATTCT
The DNA here is from genome assembly GCF_023721935.1 of Panthera uncia. Taxonomy (NCBI): domain Eukaryota; kingdom Metazoa; phylum Chordata; class Mammalia; order Carnivora; family Felidae; genus Panthera; species Panthera uncia. The sequence goes on along the minus strand of NW_026057582.1, from coordinate 107,136,628 downwards.
TGTGTTGTTCTTCCTAACTCAGAACCTTCTCATTTCGTGGAAGCGGTTCTAAATCTTTACCCACCCTTCTTCCGGAGGAAGCAATGCCCCACCCTCTCCAAGGCTCCCCACCCCCACCCCACGCTCCTGCTCTCCCACACCTCCTCTGGGACATCAGGCCATTAATTGCAGTCAGCACATCCCAAACCAAACTCATTAGTTTCTGCCTGAACTTGCTCTTCCTCCCCCTTCTCCACCTATTTTACACCCTAACCACAAAGAACGATTTGTCCCTATCTCATTTAACGCCACCCCAATTCATTCTGCCTACCAAGCTGCAACTCAGTACGGCGGTTCTCCACCTTGGCCGTATTCTAAGATACCTGTGCCCAGGCACTAGGGCCACAGTTCTAGACTTCGCTAGTCTGAGGTGTGGCCTGAGCACCGGGGGAGGAGGGGGGCTTACAAGATCCCCGCTTGATTCTGATGTGCAGCCAAGTGCAAACCACGGCACTGTAGTCCCATCCTTACCCGATCTCTCAGCATGTATTTATTTATTTATTTTGACTGGCTGCCAAAGACCAGTCAATTCTGCCTCCAAAATGTTTCCTAAACCTATTGCACATCTCCACTTCTACTGTCCTTGCTCCGTCACCACCTCACATGGATTACCACCGTGGCATCTTGACCTCTCCTCCCACAATTTCTGTTTTAGTACATCCGCTTGCAATCACCCGAGTGATTTTTCCAAACGGCAGGTCTGGTCGTGTCTCAACACCCACTGAAAAGCCATTAGAGTGACAAGCATTTGCACCACAATATCTGGATGCCAGAAATGTAGCATCTCATTCTCTTTCTGAATCAAATTAAAGTCACTCTGAGCATCCGTTTTCCAGGGGAGCGGCTTATTATTGAGAGTTTTCTTTCCTAGAATTGGACAAGACTCCCAGGAGTCTTAAAGGGCCAGGGAGTGTGGGGAAAACCCTTCTAGCTCCATTTTTGTCACTGCTGGGACGTCCTTTGTCCATCGTGTGAGGTACAGTTCCATTCCTTTCCATTCAAGCAGGTCACAAAGGTCTTTCCTCTAGACTTCCACGCCATAGGGTCTGGGGTCTGGCTTCCCTGGACATAGCAAACAGCCATTCGCAATCTGGGGCACTGAGTGCCCCTGGGTGCCTAGGAGTTGAACCACCCATGGGCCTCCTACCTCTGAACACTTAGTCCCTTCCCTGTCTTGGGGAAACGGACTACCTCCTCAACCCTGGAAGTCTTCCTTCTCCCAAAGGAACCTGTTTCAGAGTTCAACACAAAATCCTGCCGGCTGCAGGGCACCTGGCTCGACAGCCTGGAGCATTTCATCTGGCATAGAGGAGAATCCTGGCCCTGGCCTGGTCTGAGCAGGTCACCTCCCTGGGCTGGGTCTCCCTTTTCCTCAGTGCCTGCAGGTAGCTATGACTCTCCCTGTTCTAGCCTTTTGTTTTAGACTTGGTCTTGTCTACACGTTCCTCCTTTCCTTAACCCCGTGGAGTTACACAACATAGAAGGAAGGAGTGGTGTGGTCAATGATTAAACAACCTTATTGTTAGGTGGCCAGGTGCTTGCAGAATGCAGCATCAAGGCAAAAAGAACTCCTAGGAGCTGAGTTTGGGACTGGTCCCTCAGCATCCTTCTTGGCCTCTTCTAGCTGTCTCTCCGGGTATGCAGGGAACATAATGAGCTGCCTGTAGTTCCCCAGCCATAACCCTTCTGTGGCCTCCATAACCTTGCTCATGCTGATCTCTCTGGCTTTAACACCTCCCCCCCGTTAACGTTCACTTACATGTCACCTCTCTAAAAACAACTTCCCAAATCATCTCTCAAACATTTGATCCATGCCTTCATTTTAGACCTTATCATGTTACTATTTTTAATATTCTACATGGTATTAAAATTTTTTTTGATGTTTATTTATTTTTGGGAGAGAGAGAGAGAGAGAGAGAGAGCCAGAGAGTGAGCAGGGAGGGGTAGAGAGAGAGAGAGACACACACACAGAATCCGAAGCAGGCTCCAGGCTCAGCTGGCAGCACAGAGCCTGGTGCAGGGCTTGAACTCACGAACTAGGAGATCATGACCTGAGCTGAGACTGGATGCTTAACCCACTGAGCCACGCAGGCCCCCCTATGTGGTATTTAAAAAAAAAAAATGTTTATTTATTTTTGAGAGAGAGAGAGAGAGAGAGCTTGAGAGGGAGAAGGGCAGAAAGAAATAGGGACAGGGGCTTCAAACAGGCTCTGCACTGACAGCAGTGAGCCCAATGAGGAGCTCAAACTCACGAACCGTGAGTCCGATGGTCAACTGACTGAGCCACCCAGGCACCCCTGTACGTGGCATTTTACACACACCCTCAGCTGCATACTCACATGCACACGTTATACTGGTGAATTTCTTACAGATAGGAATTGGAGAGTTTTGAGGGGCTGGTTTCGGGCTTTGTTTTTGTTTTTAAGTAGGCTCTATGCTCAACCTGGAGCTTAAACTCATGACCCTGAGATCAAGTCACATGCTCTAGTCACTGAGCCAGCCAGCGCCTCTAGGGTTTTTCTTTTTAATCTTCGTGTCTTCATCACCTTTCACAAGTCAGGCACATGTTGGCTGGATTTCTAGAAAGTTAGAGCCAAAAGGGACAATTGAGATCATCTCATCCAGCGGTTTTCCAACTCTGCTTTAGTTATACGATCCCTTTATTTCAAACAAAATCTTAAACAGAAGACCCAATATTTAAATAGGTGAGAGCAGAGAGGCTGTAGTTAAAGCAGAGGAGACGCGGTGCCGAGAGAGGTCCACAGACCCGCCTGCACAAGTCAAAATCAAAAACCACAGATTTTGCCCAATGCCTTCATTTTGCCGATGAGGCAACCATGGCCAGATTTCTATTTTGCATAAATCTACTCCAATCCCACATCTTTGGAACGTTGTTGCTTTATTCTAGTCTAGAATCATCACCATCATCTTCTAGAATCATCACAGGCTCACAAGAGGCATCAATGACCCATTTTTAAAGCCTTTCTGGAATAAACGATTTCCTTTGCCATGTATTATATATCCTATTAACCAATTCTTCAAGGAAGGTGTTTACAGGCAAGTTATTACTGTGTCAGGATTGCAGAAACATGTATTCCAATTATACTGTGGGTTTTTTTTATTGCTTAAAAATTTTTTTGCCCTATAATATTGTGTGGGTGTTTGTGAAATTAAACTGCTTGTGTCGGTGCCGCAGAGCTCTGCCAACGGACCTCAAGACTCTTCCATGCTGAAGATCCTCAGGAAGTATCTGTAGTCTCTTGTTATAAGGTCCAATTTGGCTTTTGTTGTTTTTAAACAATCCAGGAAGCTGACCAAAGCACTCCCTTCCTTTAAAAGCCGCAGTGCATTGAGATGCAACTCTCTTTGAGGTTGGAGGTATTTGCTTATACTTACCAGGCCTTGGGTTTTTTGTTTTTGTTTTTGTTTTTTTTTTTACATATTTTTAAAGTTTTATTTATTTAAGTAATCTTTACACCCAATGTGGGACTTGAACTCACGACCTTGAGATCAAGAGTCACACGCTCTTCTGACAGAGCCAGCCAGGTGCCCCAGGCCTTGGGTACTTTTAAATGAGAAGGCAAGCCATTGGAAATTCTCAAGGTCAGCTCACAATTGACTGGAGGGCTCCATGCATATTGTGAATTCCCGCAGAGAGGGCGTTGTCAATTCTATCACACTGCCCTTCTAGTCTGACCCCTCCTCTCCTTTTCCACCATCACCATTGTGGGTCAGGCCTCACCATTTCTAGAGGTTGCTTCCTGACAAATTTCACTGCCTTCAGTTTCAATTCCCCTGACCCACCTTTCCAGCTGCAGTTAGAGAGGGCCTTTGCAAATGCATCTGTGTTCCATGGAAGGGGTGATGACCAAAAGGGACTTCTGGGATGCCGATCTTGCTCTGTTTCTTGATTTAGGTTCTTGGTTACATGGATGTGCTCACTTTGCGAAAATTCATCAAGATAGGTATTTATCATTTGTGTGTTTTTCTGTCTTTGTGCATCACTCTACCATAGCTGGTTTAATTGTCCTGTTAGAAAATAATAATAATAATTGTCCTGTTAGATTGTGACCTAGGGACAGGATTCCTTCATTATCTTTGTATTCCAGTATCTATTTTTTTTTAATGTTTATTTATTTTGAGAGAGAGAGAGAGAGAGAGAGCGAGCATGTATGAGCAGGGGTAGGGCAGTGAGAGAGACAGGGAGAAATAGAATCCCAAGCAGGCTCCACACTACCAGCACAGAGCAGGACTCGGAGCTTGAGCCTATGAACCATGAGATCATGACCTGAGCCAAAATCAAGAGTCTGATGCTTAACCGACTGAGCCACCTTGGTGCCCCTGTATTCCCGAATCTAGAACACAGTGGCCATTCTAAAAATTCTAGTTGAACGGTTTATAGGAATAAATGATTAAATAAATGAATGAACAGAATTGAAGTCTCAGGTTACAGGGAATGAGGGATCTTTGGGCTGAATGATTAGATATAGAAGAATGGAATTATTAAATTTTGCCAGGGCATGGGGGTGGAGAGTGGAGTAGGGAGCACACCCTTGTTCTGGAGAGAGGAAGGTTGTTTAGAAGCACTGGATTCCAGGGGCACCTGGAAGGCTCAGTCAGTTAAGTGTCTGACTTCGGCTCAGGTCATAATCTCACGGTACATGGGTTTGAGCCCTGAGATGGGCTCTGTGCTGACAGCTGGGATCCTGGAGCCTGCTTCAGATTCTGGGTCTCCCTCTCTCTCTGCCCCTCCCCCACTCGCCCTCTGTCTGTCTGTCTGTCTCTCTCTCTCAAAAATAAACATTAAAAAGAAGAAGAAGAAGAAGCAGCAGCATTGAGTTCTGACAGGAGGAAGGCCTGAAAAAAGCCAGGGGCTCTGGGAGCACCTGCCAGCACAAGGCACACTGGAGTTGCCATACCTGCCCCTCTTCTTGACTTTCTCTTTTGCCTCCTGGGACTAACATCCTCCCACTCACAAAAGCACCCACACTCTTCCTTTTTTCTCTCTCTCTCTCTCTCTCTCCTTTTTTTTTTTTTTTTTTGGCCCCCTCCACATTCCATTGGTCACCAAAGTAAATGCTTCTCAAATCAATTCTTCTTCCACTCTCCTTACTGGTCCCTTTCTTAAGACTCCTGTGGTTTCTTAGTCTGATAGCTCCCAACTGCTCTCCCAATTAAGACTCTTTGTGAAATGGAGCCAATAATGGATATGGACTGATTTTTTTTATTTTAATTTTTTAATTTTTTTAATGTTTACTTTTGAGAGAGAGAGAGAGAGAGAGCACACGCGAGCATGCACACACAAGCAGAGGGGAGGGGCAGAGAGAGGGGGACAGAGAATCTGAAGCAGGCTCTGTGCTTACAGCAGTGAGCCCTGATGTGGGGCTTGAACTCGTGAACCGTGAGATCATGATTTGAGCTGAACTCGGACACTCAACCGACTGAGCCACCCAGGCGCCCCTGTTTAATTTTTATTTTTAAGTAATCTGTACACCCAACACGGGGCTCAAACTCACAACCCCAAGATCAAGAGTGGCACGCTCTACCGACTGAGCCCTCCAGGTGCCCCTAGGGCTCTCTTGGTCCTCAGACGTGGCCTGCCAGCATCACTATCTACTTCTGTATTCAGTATGTTATGATATGTTGTTTTGGTCAAAGTACATGTAGAAAACCCAGCCTCACACAGATATATGGTTGGACAAAAGAGGAGTTGTTTTTTTTTTTTTTCAGTACGTAAACTCTGTGTCCAATGTGGGGCTTGACGTCGTGACTCCGAGATCAAGAATCGATGGCCACCAACGGGGCCACGGCCAGGTGTCCCAGGAGGAGTATTTTAATAGCCTTTTCAGATAATTGTGAATGTTCCTCTTGCTACCGCTGTAAAACTCATTAGTGATAGTTTCTTAAAGGTTAGTTGCAAATTTGACTATGGAACCGCATTGGTGAACTTTTCCCACTCTGTTTATGTTAAAATCCATGTGCTTTGAATGGATCGTTTTACTCATGTATGGTTATTGTAACATTATGCTTTGGTCCTTTGGAAAATAGTGGCTCACGGAGTTATACACACCTTCCAGATGTGGACATCGTTCATTACAGAATATCAAAAAGTCCCATTTATTAATATCGCTGTAGCCTGGGCGCAGGGGTCCCAAACAGCAGGACCGGCTGCTCGACAAAATCCAGAGGCCAAGAGATGTGTGGTGGCCGAACAAGAAAGGAATTTACTTCAGCGAGGCCAACACCCAGAAGACAGAGGGCTAGCCGCTCCAAGCCTGTTTCCAAAGTTCCGAAAACACTTCCAGGTTTATAGGAGGAAAATGTGGGGCTAAGGTGGGTGTGTACTTGCGGGAGAGCAGTGAAGGTCAAATCCATAGTCCTCTTGGAGTCCATTGCGGGCGGGCTCTTGCTGGCTCAGGGTGGTCTTTGTTTTTCGAGGTGGGAGTTTCTGTTTCCATCAGGGGATGGTTTGCCTGTGAGGGCTTCAGCCTGAGAGACGATCCGTAAAGAAGAACCCAACCAAAAAGTCCGAGGTCAAAATGGAGGCAGCAAAGTCCTTTTTCTTCATCACCAAACTCATCAGAAAGTCTTTAAGTATGGGAAAGCTGCCAAGTTCCCAATGGCAAATAGAAGTTTTCCAAAGTCCTGGTTTTCAGTTAAAAATTTGAATTTTACCACTGGCAAAAATCACTATCAGTTGTTTTCCTTAAAGCGAATGGCTTACTTCATTTATATTTAAGAGAATATCTGCCAGATATTCAAGTCTGAATCACCACGCTTTGTGAGTCTTGAGTTCTTTCAAGTAAAAACGGCGTTTCAGGAAACGGGGATTTCACTTTGCAACGCAAAACAATTTCAGAAAAGCTTCCCAAGATAACCATCGCTATTCCTCAGCTATTCCTCAGTAGAAGTGCATCACTTATAGTTTCCATTTCATTCTACAGGATAGTTTAAAAAGACGTGTACTGAAGAGTCAAAATCTAATAAAATGGATACCTTTATGGCTTCATTAGGGACATTCTTTTTTTTTTTTTTTAATTTTTTAACGTTTATTTATTTTTGAGAGAGAGAGAGAGTGCAAGCAGGGGAGAGACAGAGAGAGAGGGAGACATAGAATCTGAAGCAGGCTCCAGGCTCGGAGCTGTCAGCACAGAGCCCAGCTCGGGCCTTGAACCCACAAACCTGAGCTGAAGTCGGAGACAACCGGCTGAGCCACCCAGGCACCCCTCATTAGGGACATTCTTAAGGGAATCTGGCTTTTTTTCTGAGAGTACATAATGGTACCACAGCTGGACCAGAGGAAAGAGATTGAGAAAAAAATAAGATACGTCATAACTCAAAGGGTTATGGCCTAGAGGGAGAATTTAGGGAGCCACAAAGGAGGCATGAGGACAGAGGAGGAAGAGAATACAGAAGACCCCCTAGGGTTGGCTGATTTCAAAACTAAGGATTTGATACATCTTTGATGTACCCGGCGTATTTGACTCTGGAGGTGATCCTTTAGTTTTTTTAGTAAGCTTTTAATTTCCTTTTTTGGAAAGGTTTACGTGTCTTTTTTTTAATGTTTATTTATTTTTGAGACAGAGAGAGAGAGAGCAGGGGAGGGGCAGAGAGAGAGGAAGACACAGAATCCGAGGCACAGAAGTCGGACGCTTCACAGATTGAGCCACTCAGGTGCCCCGGTAAGCTTTTAATTTCAAAACTGTTTTAGGTGCACAGAAATTGAGAGTTCCCATATACTGCAAATCCAGTTTAACATTTAACATAACTATAGAATACTTGTTATAAATAATGAACCAATATTGATACATTATTATTATTATTATCTTTTTTTAACGTTTATTTTTGAGACAGAGTGAGACAGAGCATGAACAGGGGAGGGTCAGAGAGAGGGAGACACAGAATCGGAAACAGGCTCCAGGCTCTGAGCTGTCAGCACAGAGCCCGACGTGGGGCTTGAACTCACGGACCGCGAGATCATGACCTGAGCTGAAGTCGGACGCTCAACCGACTGAGCCACCCAGGCACCCCTGATACATTATTATTAAAGTCTCTTCTTTACTCGGATTTCCTTAGTTCTTACCTACCAACTTGTTGCTGTTCTTGTTCCAAGATCCCATCCAGGGGACCACTTTAGATTAAGTTGTCACCTCTCCTTAGGCTCCTCTGGGCTGTGACCCTTCTGATCATTTTTTAAAGATTTTTTTTTAAGTATATTTATTTATTTTGAGAGAGACAGGGAGCAAGCAGGGTAGGAGCAGAGAGAGAGGGAGACAGAGGATCTGAAGCTGTCAGCACAGAGCCTGACAGGAGGCTCAAACTCACCAACCATGAGATCACGACCTGAGCCAAAGTCAAGACACTTAACTGACTGAGCCACCCAGGCACCCTTGATCATTTTAACACTCTCCTCCTCTATATGACAAAAATCTTTTCAGTAATAGTAATCAAGTAAAGCAAATAATATTAGTGGCCAGAAAAAAAAAGCAGTCAGTAAAAGCTTTCCTTTATTGAATTTCATACAGACACTCATATCAGGGACAAATAAATAAATATCACAACACAAAAAAGGAAAAAAACTAACCAGCAATGCTTCTTTTTTAAAAAATATTTTATTTTTTTATTTTTTAGAGAGACAGAATGCGAGTGGGGGAGGGGCAGACAGAGAGGGAGACAGCAGAATCCAAAGCAGGCTCCAGGCTCTGAGCTGTCAGCACAGAGCCTGATGCGGGGCTCGAACTCTTGAACCGTGAGATCATGACCTGAGCCAAAGTTGGACGCTTAACCGACTGAGCCACCCAGGTACCCCAAGCAATGCTTCTTAATTACATTAATGTGTCATTTAAAAAAATTTGTTTAAAATGTTTATTTATTTTTGAGAGAAAGAGACAGACAGACAGACAGACAGAGTGTGAGCGGGTAAGGGGTAGAAAGAGAGGGAGATCCAGAATCCAAAGCAGGCTCCAGGCTCTGAGCTGTCAGCACAGAGCCCAATGCCGGGCTTGACCCCACGAATCATGAGATCGTGACCTGAGCCAAAGTCACACGTTTAACTGACTGAGCCACCCGGGTGCCCCCAAGAATCTCTGATTTTCAAGAGAATCCATGAATTCTGGGTTTTATGGATATTTTATGATATTTAAACATTGGCAATTTCAACATCACATAGGACAAATTGGAAGGGTCTAAGGTTGGCTTTGGCCAGCAGGCAGCCAGTGTGAAGCCTCTGCTTTCATGTGACCATGGAAGTAATGGCCCTTGGCCTTGAGAAAAAGGCCCTCACACTGGGCTTCTAGGACTACCCTTTCTGCTGGAGCTTCTTCAGGCTACAGATTCAAGGAAGGGGAAGAAAGGCAACATTTAGAGATGCATCCTGCAACACACACCCACTATCTCCTTCAATTCCTATAGTAGCCTTGTGAGGTAGATGCCATCATCATCCCCATCTTGACAGAAACAGAAGCTCCGAGGGTATTACACAACTCGCTAAAATTCCACTTTGCTACTAAGTTACAGAACTAGGACTTGAACTGAGGGCTACCTGATTAGCCTGTTAATTCATAAAGAGAAGGAAGAAACAGTGCCTTATTCCTCTCTGGATCCTTCCAAACACAGGCCTGGGCATGTAGTCAGGGCTCAGTAAACACTGTCGATTGATGATACATTGACTGACTTGAGTAAAGACATGCTTATGGCCGTATCTTTTCAACACTTAAACATGAATTTGAAATTCAGTTGGTCTATGCCAGAGAGACAAAGTCCTCCACCAAATAAGAAAAACACACACATGTTCAAATAAATTGACGATCGGCATTGAGTCATTATCTGAATGGGCATCTAAGAGAGAGTAAATATACAAATGAAGAGAGTTGTGATTACCTACCAGCTTTTCATAAGCTCTTCCCAGTCTCTCTGCTTCTCATCCCCCCAGAAAAGAACATTTTCATGGTTTAAAAAAAAAAAGTCTCTAATTGTTCTTCCACGAGCACATCCTGAACAGGTTTCCATACACTATAAACCTTCCGTTAACGTGAGTGGCTGGCGCTGATGACAATTATATCTCAACTATGCACAATGATTCATAGCTCTGTGTCAGTATTTCACAATCTGGAGCTCAAGTTACACGCTTAATCCAATGAAAAACCATGAGAGGCATTTATAGCCAAACTATTCATTGAAAGATTCCCCACCTATAGAAACATACAGAATAGCTCCAGGGAAGAGTATCGTCGTTTTCCTAGAATTTTGGCAAGAAACTGTTAAGGAGTCCCGATAAAGGAAGAACATTTCCTCCTCTTGATGGCACCCGGCCAGCTTCTGACAAGCCTGGTGCCAGCTTCCCAGAGCTACAAATGGCTTGGGGTGATTTTATCTGGACTCGATTATCCTAACTCACAACCTATAGAAGTAGGAGAAGAAGAAACACAACGGTGAGATGTGAAGCAATAGCAATGAGCCATGACCAATTTAGAGATGAAGTTCAAAGTAGAAAACTGAGCCACAGGCTTCATCTAAATTCAAACTGTAGGGATGCTGGTGGGGACATGAAGAAGCGGGAACCCTCTTGTGCTGCTGGTGGGAATACAAACTGGTACAGCCTCTCTGGAAAACAGGGTGGAGTTTCCTCAAAAAATTAAAAATAGATCTACCCTGTGACCCAGCAATAGCACTGCTAGGAATTGACCCAAGGGACACAGGAGTGCTGATGCATGGGGGCACTTGTACCCCAATGTTTATAGCAGCACTCTCAACAATAGCCAAATTATGGAAAGAGCCTACATGTCCATCAACGGATGAATGGATAAAGAAGTTGTGGTTTATATACACAACGGAATACTACTTGGCAATGAGAAAGAATGAAATCATGCCATTTGCAGCAACGTGGATGGAACTGAAAGGTATTATGTTGAGTGAAATAAGTCAGTCAGAGGACAGATATCATATGTTTTCACTCATATACGGATCTTGAGAAACTTAACAAGATCATGGGGGAAGGGAAGGGGGAAAAGTAGTTACAGAGAGGGAGGGAGGCAAACCATAAGAGACTCTTAAATACAGAGAACAAACTGAGGGGGGATTGGAGGTGGGGGAGAGGGGAAAATGGGTGATGGGCACTGAGGAGGACACTTGTTGGGATGAGCACTGGGTGCTGTATGTAAGCCAATTTGACAATGAATCATATTCATAAAAAAAAAAAAGTTTTGCTTTCAAAGAGTGAGAAGAAAGGGAAGAAACAATTCCCATTTTTTCCTGGCTCAGAGTATCTAGTGTTAAAGTCAAATTTTAATCTTGTAGATAATGAAAAAAATTACAGTATCAGTTTTTCCCTCATATCTTAAGAAAATATGTTGTAAAAACTGAAAATATGTCAAACTGTAGGTACTAAGGTAGACAAGCCTCAAAGAAAGTAGTGGCTTTAGAGAAATACAAGGAAAAAGCCTAAAATATTCCTTTGACTCCAAGTGGGGCCAGAGAGGCAGAGATTATTTTTCCTCCCTCTTGAGAGGGCTTGAAATGGAAGTCATGGACAATAAAAATGATTTCTATAGAATTCGTTGTACTAAAATATCATTTGTAGTAATATCACACAAATATTAAAATACAAGAGAGTGACCATAACTTATTCATGCATTCATTTACAAAGTATGTTTAGACACCCACGGTCCCTTATTTCTGCCCTCAAATCACTCACAGACCTGGGAGGGGCTCAGTCACAAAGACAAATAGTTACAAGACAAACTGATAAGTTACAGAACAAGAGGATGGGGAGCACTGGTGATAGAGCAGCCTGACTCCTCCTTTAGGGTTGGAAAGCTGGGTGAGGACCTGAGAATCCGGGGTTGGGGCAGGGAGTTTCCTGTCATAGGTATAGTTGGGCCACCAGACCAACCATCATACACAGTTTGAACCAAGGCCAGGATCCACGCACAGAGCCAAAGCCCAGAGCCAGAAAGTCATAGGGTGGACAAGACAAAAATAGGCTGGACAGGACAAAGGGCTCAGAGGCAACTCACTGTTGGAGCACAGAGCCCCAGGTCTGGGAAGCCAGAGATGGCCCACCAGGAGCCCCCAGAATGGAGCTGCACACTCAGTCTGCTTCTTTTTTTTTTAAGTTTACTTATTTATTTTGAGACGGGAGGTGGGAAAGGAGCAGAGAGAGAGGGAGAATCCCAAGCAGGTGCCACACTGTCAGTGTGGAGCCCGTTGCAGGACTCGAACTCGTGAACTGTGAAATCATGACCTGAGGCGAGGTTGGACACTTAACCAATTGAGCCACCCAGGCGCTCCAGCCTCCTTCTGTTTTGATTTTTATGTACTTGTCGGGGGCATTGATATGTGGATGGATCAGTCAAGTTTGAAGGTTAAGGGTGTGATAAAAGGAGTACATTACTCTTTTGGGGGGCGTGGGGGAGGGAAGTTTTCTTAGAGACATGGATAAATAGAAAGGTGTTGAGCTGGCAGAGACAGGGAGTGAGGGAGACATGTGTGCAAAGGCAGGAAGCGTGTTTTGGGCTGGGCAATGGGATAGAGGGTCATGGCTGCCGTGATCATGAGCCTGGGCCGTTAGGGGAAGCCTTGGGTGCAGGCTCCAGGGCTTTAACTTTTTCCCATAAGCAAAGAGGAGACCTTCTCTTCAAATGAGGAGGGGTGGTGCCGAACCCTCAGGTTCCCAGGTAGGCCTCAATGGTGACGGTCACTATGCTCTTGTCTACGTCCCAGAGACTAAGCTACTGGAGAACAGACGTCACCACCTTGGGCCAAGTAGGGCTGCAGGTGTTCCAGTCACAGGAAAGCTTTGCGTGCCAAAGGGGTGCAGACGTCAGCAACATCCGGGGACCACATCAAGGGTGCCTGGGGAGGGTAAGCCGTCTCACTGCCCCAATCCTGGGATGCAGTCATTTATCTGGGCCTTGACCTTTGACCTCTCAGGCACTCGAGGGCAGCAGAGCCTATAACTGCCCTCGTGGGTATTCTCCCAGGGCCCTGTGCCACAGGCAAACACTACATCCTCATAGTGAAAGAATGTTATCTTATTAGGGACACAGCTCATTTGTCCCTGGTCTGTCCCTGGGGGAAAGAGCTGGATTATATCCAAAGTATAAACATCAACTGAGAATCTAACAGATCTTCTTTTCTTCCCATCCATGTATAAATTCACCTGTTACACCATTTTATGTTGCTCAAAGTTTCAAGGACTCAAAGACGATTCCCCCCAAGGGCATCTGGATGGCTGGGTCAGTTGAGCGTCTGACTTCGGCTCGGGTCATGATCTCATAATTCGTGGGTTCAAGCTCTGTGTCCGGCTCTGTGCTGACAGCTCAGAGCCTGGAGCCTGTTTCACGTTCTGTGTCTCCTTCTCTCTCTGCCCCTGCCCTGATTGCTCTCTTTCTCCCTTTCTCTCAAAACAAACATTAAAAAAAAAAAAAAAAAGATGATCCCCAACCCCCCAGCCTCACAGCATTCCAGTGTCAGTCATCATCACCTCCTCCTACAGGTGAGGAAACTGAGGCTCAAGGAGGGTAAGTCCTACCAGTCATGAAGCTGAGATTCAAGCCCAGGCTTGCCAGAAGCCCCATGCCATGCACTTCTCACTGGCCCACATTCTCTCTCTCCAAGGGAAGAGAGGCAAGACCAGTGCAAGAGCTGCTATCTCCAGGGACCTGGAGTTTCTGCGGATGCTCGCTTGTGAGGCCAGGGGCATTTAATAATCTTATTTTTTTTAACTTTATTTATTTTGAGAGAAAGCGTGTGCAAGCAGGGGGAGGGCAGAGAGAACGGGAGAGGATCCCAAGCAGTTTCTGCTTTGTCACGTGGAGCCTGACATGGGGCTCGAACCCACAAACGGTGAGGTCATGACCTGAGCTGAAATTAAGAGTCTGATGCTCAATCGACTGAGACACCCAGGCGCCCCCTGTTTAATAATCTTATAATTCAACTCATTCTTACTGGGCCTTAAAGACATCTCGTGAAGCTGAAAAGTGTGTGGGGAGGAAGGGTGCATGATAATATTTTGCATTTATAGGACTCTCTGTTTTCCCAAGCCTTTTACACTTTCCGCCACACTGAGTCACATGGGCCTCCAGTGAGGGAGGAAAATGCCTAAACATTCATTACCACCTGCTCCTTCCAAGGTTTGGGCAGAGACCAGGCAGGTGCTTGAACTTCAGCAGCTTCTCTCTTGGGGGTTACAGTCTTTCACTATGTACTAGAGAGGAGAGGGTTTCCGTGGCAGAGGCCTTCCAGCACTACCCATTCCTTCCCGACAGCTCAGTGGGGCTTCCTGGAAGCTTCCTCGTGGCCCCCTTGACAGCAAGATGCTTCCTCCAAACCGGAGGAGCAGGCCTTCTCTCTTTCTCCCGCCGTTGTCCTATGAGGCTAAACCAGGGAGGCGGGTGGGGGGAATCTCCATGAAGCAATGGAAACATTTTTAAGCCTGCATACTAAATATGGGATCCCCCCCCCCCCCCCCACCGAGAGAGAGCGCCGAGAAGTTAAGCCCTTCATCCCAGGCATGTCTGTGGGAACCGCAAGCCCTCAGGATTGCTGCATTGAGCAGCTCAGCCCTACCTGGGCCCTGACCAGTTCCTAACCCCGCACCCCCCCGCACCCCCTGCTTCTCCGAGAAAGCTTCCTTCTTTTTACTTCTATTTTGCAGAACTGAGTTGCAAATCTTTCCACCCTGCCTTACAAATCTTCTCCCACTTTTTAGGAAATCCCAACCCCAACCCTCAGGGCTCAACCTCACCCCCATGGCATTCCCTCCCCCAGCAGTGCAATTCCTTAAGTCCCAGTTCTTTAGTTTGATCTGGAACGATATCTAGATGGTCCTTAGGGCAGACCACAGAGGGTCGTGGCGCACAGTTCCACAAAATAGAGAGGTCGGGGGGCACTTCACCGGTCATCTCTAGAACACCGCCCTGCCCCCCACAACCCTGCTTCTCTATTTTTCTGATTGACCAGTGGTTAACTGTTGGGTCAGATGCACACACATCTCCAGAGAACAGTTTTCAATCTAAAGCCCTAAAGCTAAGTGAAACCCACAAACATCTTCTAATGTGGTCAGTGCTGTGTTTTCAAAAATGTTTGCGAATTTGAATTCCTTTGGCTAGGGTATGTGTGGCTTCTCAATTAGTTACAGTCCCCACTGTTCCCCAGTGTCCTACACACCAGGCTGATTCGCTCACTCATGTTGTGTGTGGCCCCACGGGCCTGTGTGCCCACAACTGTTCTCCCAAGCCCACAAGGAAGAAGAGGAACATTTTCCTATTGTCCCCTAATTTGCAAACCCGCGTCTCTCTCAGTGGAGTCGGCGCTGCACATCATCACTGGCATCATCCTTGACCTTTTCCGGAAGCCCCCTTCCTCCTTCCAAGCAGGCTTCCTCGGCTCTGTTGGAATGCAAAAATTCCATTACTGAGCGGCTTGTCTCCTAAGCTCCGCTCTTCTGATTACACAAACACAGTCAAAGCTTTGGAGCTGTCTCTGGGGTTGGGACAAGATGGTGGGGAAGGGCGGGCAATACCACCATATCTCAGCCGTGAAGCCAAGCAGGAGAGAGGTCCTCACTTGGTCCTGACACTGGCCTTTGGACTGCGCCGCTCTTTTCAGTGTGAGCAGAATGGAGTTGCCCTGAGTCAACTCATCACTTCGCTAAGCCTTGGAGACAACCCCAGCTGCAGTGGACGCCCCTGGTCAGTGCAGTCCCCTGATGCTGCAAGGTGAGCCCTTGACTGTCCCACACGCTCCTCCTTCTCCCCCTCTCCTGCCTGGCAGACATGACTAAACAATCACAGCACTCTTCCTCACCAAGCCAGGCTACTCCCACACAGGCCTGCTCAGTCCACCTCTCTGGGCAGCCACCACAGCTCGAGCAGAACAATTGTGATGAAACCTATTTCCTATCCTTGGTGTGATGGCAAGTGTGTTGGACAGCTAGTCCAAGGACCTGGGTTCTGGTTTCAACCCTGCCCTTGATTCACCGGAAGATCTGGGGCTTGGGCAAGGCCGTTCACCTCCATAGACCTGTTTCTTCATCTGTTAAATGAAGTGGTTGGACAGGTGATTAATTGGTTTCCAACTTCCGGTCAAGGCTGAGTGGAGGGACGGTTTGGGTGGGGAGGGCTGGAACAGTAGGAAAAAGGAAGGGGACCCCTGAGAGGGTCCCGAAGTTAGCAGGATTCATGCCAAAGTGGATGGCCAGGCTGAGATATGCAGGAGGGTGTTCCAAGCAGCCTAATCAGTAAAGGCAAGGGGGGGGGAGAATGGACTGAACGGGGCGGGGGTGGGGATGCAGGACCCATGAATGAATAATAGTCTCATCGCTTCTGTGCTGGATGCACGCGTTCACTCTCTCAGTAAACACTCCCTGCATCTGCCCATGTGTCGGGCATCGTTGTAGGTGCTGAGATCCTGCTGTGAATAGAAGACGCAGGCAGAGCTGTAGGGCTGTAAGCTGGCCGTCTCCCCAAACCGAAGCAGAGAGAGGACTGGAGGCGGCTTGCCCTGTGGCCCCTCCGGAGGGCTGAGGACATGCATTTTGATGAGTGAGTGAGTGCAGCCAAGTCACCTGACCACTCGCAGCATTTGTGGAGAAGGTAAGCGAGGCACTTGACGCAAAAGGCATTTTGTAAGCTGTAAAATCCTCCGTAGATGTTGTCTGTCGATCACGATTGTAACGATAAGAGCCACACGATGGGTGGAATTGCAGGCGACAGTCCCCAAGTGGCAGAAAGTACTGAAAGCCTCTGGAAACCGGCTCATGAGAGGAAAGCCAACACTGACCCTTGCTCCCTGACCTTCCCACCTTCAGTGTTTCGACCCAGTTTAGGCTTCTCTTTTAAAAGCGCATAGATACATTTCCTCACTGTAATTATAGGCGAGGCGCAGGCTCTGTGTCGTAAGAAGAGCTGGTAGAAAAGGGACAATTAACCAAGGCACATAATTGAAGGGTAGATAAATATATCCGGTGGCAGATGAAACCCCTTCCTATTGGATACTATTCCCAGTACCCGAGAGCAAAGATAGGAACGTGCTTCATTTAGACCAGAGATGTCGAGCACTTTGTCATTAAAAGCTCCTGTCAAGAAGAGAGGTGCATATGAACGTGGGCAATGAGGACTTCCGGTGCCTCCTGCGTGGACCGAGTCACCATGCTCCCGTCCCTACCCGGAGGCTTTCCGTGCTGCCAGCGGTGGCTCCATTTAAAAAGTCTGCTAATCATGAGATTGGAGGGAACATTTGGAGCAGAGACAGTGTGACTCCTGTCGCTGAGTGGGACAATGAAAAGTTCAAAAACAGTAGTATCCACTGGTGGAAAAACCAATAAACATATAATTTCCAGGTAATTACTATCATATAATTAGCTTTCTGCTTTTATATGCCCCAGCGGAAACTGGGTCGCGGAGCAACTGAAATGCAGTTTAATAATCACGGTACGTTCCACAGCAAAATGAAGACTTTGTTCCCAAGAAAAATTGAGGGCCAGAGAGCACCGAGACTGGCTGTGTCTAGGGCCAATTCATACCAACGGGTGAGCCAGGTTCTTGGGCCATGTAACATAGACCCCGGACTACGCATCAGAAGAACTGGTTTTCATTCCAGTTGGGCCTGATCCCATCATGTGACCTCCTCTAGACGTCCTTCCAATCTGTACAATGATGGCGTCAGTCTAACTCATGCATTCTCATGACACCTAGAAGGGTGGAGACTGGTTTTGGGAGAGGTAAAGAAATCTAGATACGACAAGGGTTTGGGCACCCGCCCCCCCCCCCCCCAAAAGCGCAGTCCTATCAGGCAAAATCTCATCCCTTAGCGTTCAATTGATTTATCTCATCGGATTTTCTTTGGTATCAAATGAGCGGCACGGACATTAAGTTCAGGGAAGATGCACAAAACGCATGCAAGATCGGTGCGGCAAAAGTACGGCGAACAGATGGCTGTGATTGGGGGGCTTTCTGTCTGTCACCTGCCCCATCAGGAAGTGCTGTCATAAGAGATGGTCTGTGTGTGCTTACCGGCTGCCATTAGCTGCCTTGTGGGTATTGATTATGCTGATTTCAGAGCTTTTGTGTATGACTTTGGCTTTGAGATTTAAATAAAAATAGTTTATTTTTTACTGTTTCATTCTACCAAGTTATTCAGTCCATCAATAATTATGTCAGGTGCTGAAAAGAAAAAAATGTCAACAATATCGGAAAGAATCTTTAGCCCGGTGCACGCGCGCGCGCGCGCGCGCACACACACACACACACACACACACTGCATAAATGGATATACAATATATCTGTGGTATTAAAATTCCATGGGGGCAGTGATTAGCAAAAAAAAAAAAAAAAAAAAAAAAAAGTCCGAAAAGACTTTTGGAAGGGTAATAACACATTGGAAATACTGCACTAAATGATTCTAAGAGTCTGTAGCTATGAGATTGTGCGAGGCCATGATGGAGAATTGTCCTGTGAGTTGGTATTCACCAAGCATAGTGATGGCATTTATGTCTTGTGAATTTAGGAAGCCTCCTTAACCACTCTGAGCCTTAAGTTTCTCATCTGGAGGGAAGGAATGCACACATGTGTGAATAAATAGAGACATCTTCCTTCCAGGGGAGAAGAAGTGAGCCAGTTTAACCAGTGTCTTAATTTGTATTCTCCCAAAAGCAGAGCCTGAGATAAGGAGCTGAGTGGAGGTAGTTTTGAGGGGAGATGATTCCAGGAAGCAGGAGTAAGGGAATGAGCAGAGCGAGACAGCGAAGGGGGGAAAGCCATTAAAGGGTGGTAGTCAGTTACTGCGGTGAGCTTCGATCCTGCTAGCAAATGTCTGAGAAATCATATAGGATGCAGTTCAGAATTGCTCCTTTGAAGGATGGGAAGCTGGGGGCATTTAAGCCCCGATTTTCATCCTTTGTGGCAAAGGATTACCCCTCACGATGTTGACTCCTATGCACTTTGAGACTGCCCTGCAATTAGGTTGAATGAGTTTCTGCAGCTTTGGAGGAAGAGTTTTGGCAGAAAGAGCGGTGAGACGGCTGAGCATTGTAGATGTGCGTGGAAATATTCATCGTGGCTGCAGTGGTGGCACAGGATACCCAGAGCTGCGGTCACAAGCACGACAGAGTATGTATGAAAGAGTAGTCTTTCCCGTAACACCCATCCGTGCATCTGTGCATGCATCCATGCACCCATTTATTTCTCCATCCATCCATTCATGTGATCCTATTATAAAAAAGGATTCGAGGGGCGCCTGGGTGGCTCGGTCGGTTGAGCGTCCGACTGCGGCTCAGGTCACGATCTCACAGTTCGTGGGTTCGAGCCCCACATCAGGCTCTGTGCTGATGGCTTAGAGCCTGGAGCCTGCTTCAAATTCTATGTCTCCCTCTCTCTCTGCTCCTCCCCCGCTCATGCTCTGTCTCTCTCTCCTTCAAAAGTAAATAAAAACATTGAAAAAATTTAAAAAAAAAAAAAAAAAGGATTTGAGGTGAATCACCAACACGTGCTAAGACCCTGGGCAAGTCGTTCCCTCTTGCTAGCAAATGCCTTCTTCTCTGGAAAAAAAAAGGGGGGGGGGAGAAAGAACAGGGAATGGCTGGCCTTACAGACCCCTGTCTGCCTTGGGTTCTGAACTCTAATAAGAGCAAGGGTTGAAAGGGCAGGTGGAGTTTTCGCTGTCAGAAGCCCACCACGGCTGCAGGACTGAACTAAAGATGAGCTCTCGTGAGGCTGGCTGGTTGTCCAGAGAGGCAAGGCCCGGGGGCAGGTCCAGAATCTGGACCTCGGCACCAGAGCTTTGGACACCTGGCTATTGAATCTGGGTGTGACTGGGCCCTGGAAATAGAGAGGAAGGTGTCTGGGGAGACGTGGAAGGGGCCCTGAAGCAGAATTCCCAAGCGCATCAGATACACCAGAGGCTAATTTGTTCATTTACAACGAGCTGTCATTGTCCTCTTCATGGGCTGATCAGCACATTCTCTCTGTACAGGTAGGCTCTATGGGAAGTCAAATGCTAAACACAGGGCTGTTTGGGGAGTCTGGATGCAGAGCCCTGGGAGGGAGCCGGTGGCCTTCTTGACAGGTGTCACGGAGCCATGAGAGTCGGATGTATCCATCCCCTTTGGGGGGCAGGCTCACAGGGAGATTTAGGGTGAGCCTACTTTCTCTCCTGACCAGTATTGAGACACATGGCCAAATTCTGTTCTCTGAGTTTTCTCACCCCTGGCTGTCCGTACCCCAAGCGGGAGTTCGTACAACTCCAAGATTGAGTAGGATGCAATCAATTTTCAGTTAAGTCCCTTAACTGAAATCGCATTCCACCTCTGCTCCCTGGGAATGACATAAAAGCACTGTGGCTGGAGTCCTGGGGCCACTCAACCCTTTCCATCACCTACCAAGTCTTGCCTGAGAGTGGCCGATGGCATCCATCATGTGTAGGGTTTTCTAGTTTGGCTCTGAGGAAGCGTGTTGGCTTGCTACCCCCTGATCCCTGACAACTGCACATACCCCACCCACATCTATTCTCTGCCCTGCTCCATGCCCTAAAGCCTTCCTCTGTGGATGTACCTCCCAGCCTCTTTTGCCAGTTCGCTTCTTGTTGGCAGGACACTGGGGACAGGAAGAGATATGGGTCAGATCTTTTTCTTTCCCTGGATTTCCCTGAAGTGATGGCCTGTCTTTGGCAGTGGCTGTTTCCCTCCATGGCTCCTTTTGGGCAGTCCCTTCTTTCAGGTTGAGCCAATGCTGGGCTTCAGTGACACCACTTACTTCTCTTGTCCCTCCAGGCCTGAAGGTCGTAACAGCTTCCCTCCCTCTTCGGATGCTAGCCTCTGAGTGCCTCAGTATCCCTTGTTGTTCCCTAAACTCTGCTGGTCTCTCTGTAAATATCTCCTTCTGTCTAGTGTCTTCATTGGAATTCTCTGGGGGTGAATTCTACTTCCTGCTATGACCCTGGCCATTC
The DNA here is from genome assembly GCF_023721935.1 of Panthera uncia. Taxonomy (NCBI): domain Eukaryota; kingdom Metazoa; phylum Chordata; class Mammalia; order Carnivora; family Felidae; genus Panthera; species Panthera uncia. The sequence continues at coordinate 107,115,646 of NW_026057582.1, read as the reverse complement.
CACAGGCTACCTTATTCTCAAAGTCTTGGCAGGCACCCCAATCACTTCCGTCACCTTCACGAGAAGGGCTACATGTTTTCGTGTGACAACATGTGTTAGTGTAAAAGCAAAAGCAACTGACATTGACAGGCCTAGAAACCCCGGACAAGTACAAAGCGTTTCAGGAAGTGTCTCAGTTGGACAATAGCATGTCAAAGAGGAGACAATTACGACCATGGTGACTTTCTCAATGACAAGCCAACGAGGGTGTGCCTGTCCTGCAAGTAATCCCATCACATTTCACTTCATGAGAAAATAAAGGTATCAGGTTTAGAAATTAAATAGCTTATCAAATTTTAACTCTCAATCATAGCTATTAAAGTTATTAATTATTAAAATTCTAATCATGCATTAAGGTACTTTAAACATTTAAAAATACACTGAGCTTCTAACAAATTAAATTTTACATAAAGGACATTGGTCGAAATGAACGGAAGCTAATTTTCTCTGGGCCTCCCTTCCCCCTCTGGTTCAGGAGAACAATTTTTCTTATCCTTCTTACCAGTCAGAAAAAGTCTAAGATGCCAGGATCCCATGAAGATTCATTCTACCCATCAAAGTATCAAAGACTCAGCCTCTCTTCAACTTGTTTGACAAGCAACACTGTTGCATAAAACATATTGTGGAACCCACCATTCGGGTCCCTAAAGCCTCCTCTGGCATCCCCTGACCACAAGGATCTCACCCCTCTTTTCCTTGTCAACGCTCAGAATTTAAACCACACAGTTTGGCATCTGACTGCATATATTTTGTTCTCTAAATTGAACGTTGCTGGTAAGGCTGAAGTCCTTTTGGAGCTCCTGAACTCAGTACCCTCTTCACCTCCCGAGGGGAAATCATTATTATCGCTTTGATGTGTCAGCCTCTCTGATCATACATGTGTGTACTCATGTGTGTATGAGTATGTGAAGTAATTATGAAACCTAAGAGAGAAAAGGTATCACATGGGAAATATACTTAAAATGCACAGCCTTGGGGCGCCTGGGTGGTTCAATCGGTTAAGCATCTGACTCTTGATTTCAACTTAGGTCATGATCTCACGGTTTGTGGGATAAAGCCCTGCGTCAGACTCCACACTGACACACTGTGGAGCCTGCCTGGGATTCTCTCTCTCTCTGCCCCCCCCCCATGCTCTCTCTCTCTCAAAATACATAAATAAACTTTATAAAAACTGCACAGCCTTTAAGCAAATAGAGAGCTCATAGTTCCCAAATAGCTTCCAGCTACTTTCTCTTTTCTAGTTAAGTCTCTGAGTACCAAGGGCTTTCAGGATCTGCCAGGGCAGTCGACACGCTTTGTGCCAGAAGGGTGAATGTGCAAAAAGGAAAGATCCTTGGAGATCACTCCCAACTGCCATTTTACTGATGGGTATATTAAGGCCCAGAGAGGAAGAAATTAAATTCTTTTTTTTTTTTAATTTTTTGATGTTTATTTATTTATTTTGAGAGAGAGGGAGCACAAGTGGGGAAGGGGCAGAGAGAGAGAGAGAGAGGGAGAGAGAGAATCCCAAGCAGTGTAGAGCCCAATTCGGGGCTTAAACTCACGACCATGAGATCATGACCTGAGCCAAAACCAAGAGTTGAATGCTTAACCAACTGAGCCACCCAGCCCCAGAAATGAACTTCTAATATCACACAACTCAGTAGTGGTAGAGACCCAGGCTTCCAGATTCCCAGTCCAGTGCCCTATCCACACTCATGCCCAGTTCCTGCTTTCCCTTTAGGAACTTGCCCACAGACGGACCTATGTGCAATCTCTCAGAAGTGATAACTTGAAAGTCCACTCTTGTACACACACTGCCCATTGCAGCTGACATGGGAAACTGTGAAATTGAAGGATTTTCTGTGGATGTGTTCATTCATTCACTTATCCCAATGTTCACAGAGCAGCTTCCCTATGCCAAGAGCTGTGATAGGTGACATTGGGGTACAGAGATGTGCCAGAGCTGATCCTGTCCTTCAGGAGCTCACAGCCTGATCGAGGACATATGACAAGTATAATAATAGCTGAAGTGTCACATCTTAAGTGCCAAGTGCCACGGGAGAGGTGGAGAATGCAGAGAGAGCTCAGATGCCATTGCATCTGAGACTGGGGAATCCAAGAAGGCCTCTTGGAGGAGGTGGCATCTGAGTGGGCCTTGAAGGCTGGTTATGTTCAATGAGGGCAATAAGTGAAAGAAACTGCAGGCATAGCAAAATACTGAGAAAGAAGGACATGGAGGTTTTCTTTTCTCCTTTTTTTTTTAGAAAAAAATTTTAAGTTTATTTATTTATTTTGAGAGAGAGAGAGAGAAATAGAGAGCATGAACAGGGGAGGAGAGAGGATCCCAAGCAGGCTCCGTACTGTCAGTGTGGAGCCCGACACGAGACTTGAAGCCCACGAACCGTGAGATCATGACCTGGGCCGAAACCAAGAGTCAGACGCTTAACTGAGCCACCCAGGCATCCCAGCACGGAGGTTTTCAAGGAAAAGGCAGAGCTCAGGATGCTGGGCAGTGTGAGGATTCTTACAAAGGGTGCTGGGGCTTAAGTTGATCTCCCCTCCCTTGGAATCATAAGGCACATATCTTGTTGCCTTCATGAGAGTAGGTGCCCCCAGAGGAAAGACAGCTGGTCTCATATCTCTGAATCCTTTTGATGCCCGGCAAAGTCATGCATACATTATATTATGATGGATTATATTATATTACATTAATAATGAGAATATACCCCGTTACATTAAATGTATACATTATATGTGTATATATACACATGCCATGTATTATATATACATACATATATAAAATATATATACATACATATATAATATATACATACATATATATAATATATACATACATATATATATATATAATACATACACACACACACACACACAAACACACACTCATAGAAGGGAGGGAGGAGGGAGACGTGAGGAGGGAAAGCAGGGAGTAAGCAAACAAACAGGCCAGGAAATTCCCTCCTCCTGTCACCCACTCTTTACCCTTCCCTGGGGACATTGCGTTTCTTCCTTCTAGGAGTCTAAATAAATTGTCCATTCAATCTTGTATGGTAATGTGCTTGTGTCACAAGTGATTTGACTGCGTGCTCTAGTATGGTAATCACTATTTATTACTTCTTAGAAGTTACAAACAGCTTTGCTATTCTCACCCCCAAGAGGAATGTGTGACTGTCACAAACCCCCTCAGGCACCAGGAACAAACACAAAAATCACTATTCATAATGGGGAGAAAACATCCTGTCTAATGCTTAATGACAATTAGAACAATATGAAATATCCCTCTTCTCTCTCAAATTAGCACAACTTTTAAATGAATGAGAATATGCATGAACATGATTGAGTTGTTCCAATTCCTATGAAACAAACGTGCTTTAAGAATCGTGGGGCACCTGGGTGGCTCAGTTGGCTAAGTGTCCGACTTCAGCTTAGGTCATGATCTTGCGGTCTGTGAATTCGAGCCCTGCTTTGGGCTCTGACAGCTCAGTGCCTGGAGCCTGCTTCAGATTCTGTGTCTCCCTCTCTCTCTGTCCCTCCCCCGCTCACACCTGTCTCTCTCTTTCTCTCAAAAGTAAATAAACATTAAAAAAGATTTTTTTTAAAAGGATCTTAAAATGCTCAGACCCCTGGACAGTGATCAACACTTCTATGGACTTATCCAAAGGAAGAAATCTGTAAAGTAGACAGAGGACTAAATAGAAGGGTGTTTAGTTCGGTATTATTTATCATTGGGGAAAATTAGAACTAATAGAAATGTCTGACTTGAAGTCTATGATAAAGTAAAATACAATGTACCCGGCTGGCAGAGTATCATACAGGCCTTACATCAGCTGTCTTCACGGAAGAGTGGCCTAAAAATACATGTATGTGCATGTGTGCGTGTCACTGTGAATGTGTGTGTGTGTGTGTGTGTGTGTGTGTGTGTGTTGCTTTGTTTATCCCTAAATACCTCTGTGTTTTTTTCCCTAAAAACAAAGACTTTTTTCCATAACAATAATCAAAATCAGGAAATTAATAATGATATGATGCCATTACTTAATCCACAGACATAAATATTTCTCTCTTGTCCCAGTAAAATCCCTTAGAGCAAAAGGGAAGAATGTTTCTTCTGGTCTAGGACGTCATCCAGGATCACACATGGCATTTGACTGTCCCATCTCTTTAGTCGGCTTCAGCCTGGAACTGATACCTCACTCTTTTCTTGTCTTTTAGGATTCTGGTAACTTCGAACAGTACAGCTCAGTAGAATGTCCCTCAGTGTGGGTTGGTCTGATGTTTCCTCATGATTAGATTCTGGTTACGCATTCTGTCGGCAGCATGACAGGGATAATGGCGTGTCCTTATCAAATCAAGAGGTACATGGTGTCTCTTTTTCCCTTTATCATTAATCAGCATCTTGTGGGGAGGTGCTTTGGGACAATGTAAGTACCCTGTTTCTTGTTAAATTTTTACCCCCTGGTTTAGCCTCTGTTGGTGACTCTTGTTTGACGACTATTACTATGGTGGTTGCTGAATGGTGGTTTACCAATTTTTTTAATTTTACTAGTTATTTATTTATTTATTTATTTATTTTTCAGAAAGAGAAAGCATGAAGGGGAAGGGCAGAGGGAGAAGAAGGGGGAGTATCTCAGGCAGGCTCCACACTCATTGCAGAGCCGATGAGGGGCTCAGTCTCAACGAACATGAAATCTCGACCTGAGCTGAAATCAAGAGTCAGATGCTTAACTGACTGGGCCACCCAGGTGCCCCAGTGAACGGTGGTTTTCTGATCCCATCAATCCTTCCTTCCCTTCTCCACCTCTTATTTATTTGTTCATTTTTCATATCAGCATCAATTCTTATTTTATTTTTATGAGTTATTATTTGTTATATAATTATTTATTTGCATGCTCAAATTGTCCCAGATTAGGCCAGTGGAAGCCCCTTCAACTGACTCCTATGTCCTTTTGACATAACCCCACTGGGTTTTTTATTTTTTGTTGTTTTGTTTTGTTTTGTTTTGTTTTGTTTTTGGCACTTCCATACTGTTTTGTGCAATAGTATGTTCCAGGCTTATCTTGTACTGTCCATGCTTTAGTCCTGGAGTCAGTCATTTCTCCAAAGCAGTTTTGGTTACTTTTAGTGGATAATAGTATTCAGAAACCAAGATTTGGGCCGTAAGTGTATTCTCTGCTGATAAAGCATCATTGCCTTTAGGCCCTGTTACAGCCAGGAAACACACACACACACACACACACACACACACGCATGCGCACATTTATACTCAAAAATATGAAAAAATATTTATAATACAATATCAAGTGGAAAAACACAGAATTATATGTCTGTGGCAGACTGAGTCCACACCCAATCTTAGAAAAGACAGTGGGACAAGACATGTATGTTCAACAATGAGTAGGGGCTTTCTTTATGGTCCAAAAGTGTGAGGATTCTGTGCAAGACTGAAAGCGACAGGATTGGACTTGAAGGGGGTACAGCAATAGCCACAGTGGAAGTGAACCTCCCAGAAGAAGGGAGAAATATCAAGACATTCCACGTCCAGAGGTGATGGGAGAGAGCTGTAAACAAGAGGGTGTCTAGGGAAAGTTGATAGGGGTATTATTTGCAGAACTGTAGCAGGAGCAGCCAGGCCCTACCAACTCACATTTCTCCACGTATCCTGTGTGTATGAACTTGGGGGTAAGTATTTGGATTAAGGAGAAAAGACCATGCACTGAGTGGCTGTCGAAGTCTGGAAGGAATGAGAAACATCCAGGCCTAGAAGACCAGCTGCCGAGGTTCCCACCCAGCAGCAGGCCCTGCCCGTCAAAATAGTATAGAGGACAAGTTCCAGCAGCTGTTTTGTCACTCCCTATAAGCAAACTGTTCAACCAGAGGCAGCCATCGGCCTTCTGAGGTGCCACAACCGCAAGAATGCACACGTAGTCAAGAATCACTAAATGCTTGAGGTGTGCGATGTTACAAACAACAGATCGTAGAGGTAATAAGCAGATAAATACACATCTGAAGAAAGAGAGTTAATACGGTAACCCGAATGAGACTGAAAAATAAATGTACTTTGGGGCATGTGGATGGCTCAGTTGGCAGAGCACATGACTCTTGATCTTGGCATTGTAAGTTCAAGCCCCACATTGAGTGTAGAGGTTACATAAATATAAAATCTTAAAAAAATTAAAAAAATGTAATTCTAAATGCTCAGAGGGATAAGGAAGAGTATTTCATTCATGCAACAGGCATGGCTGGTTGTAACAAAAAGAAACAATTAGAGTTCTTGTAATAAAAGAAAGACTTATTGAAACCAAAAGATAGAGGGGCTGATAGCATGATGAACACAGTTTAAGAATGAATCAGGGAACCTGAAGATGAGGTCTAGGAATTCTTTTATAGAATACAGCCCGAAGTAATAGAGGTGGATGGTAAAAAGAAAAGTTAAAAATAACGGGAATAGACTTAGAAGTGCCAATATTGTCTAATAAGAGTTCCGGAAGTAGGTGGCAGAGACAATAGGATATAGTATTTAAAGAAATAATAAACAGCGATTTCCCAGAATTAAAAAAAAAAAAAGTATATCTTCATAACAAAAGGGTCCACCAGGTACCAATAAGATAATTTTTTAATCCACATCTACTCATCATAGTGAAATTTCAGAATATCAAGGATAAAGAAAAAATTAAATGCTCATAAAAAAAAAATTACCTACTACAAAAAAATAAAAATGGCTATTGAGATCCGGCTGACAGTCATGGCAAGAGACAGAATGGAGAATCACATGTGAGCCGGTTCTGGAAGTGACTGACACCTATGATTTCTGCTCACATTCGACCGGGCCAAAGCTCTGTCATAGGGCCATATCTAATGGCTACAAAGACCAAGAAATGTAGCCTTGTTATGTACCCAGGAGGAAGGCAGAAACTGGTCTGTTTATCAGTCTTTCACACAGAAATTAACAAACTGTGAATTTAATGGATACATGTAGAACTTTGAACCCGGCAGAGAATGTACATTTTTTTCAGACACGATAGAACATTTACAAAAATTGTCTGAAGTATTAGGCTACACGGCGAGTCTCCAAAATTTTTAAAAGTTAGTGTAATACAAAACATTTATTGATGACCCAGAAATGAAATTAGATGTATAGAGACGGTAGAAACTTACATACATCTGGAAATTCAAAACAGAGGTCTAAATAAGAATGGATGGAAGAAAAATCACAACAAAGTGAGAATTAAATGAAGTACTACTTTGGGAAGCAAAGTGGTTTTCAGGGAAATATATAGACTTACATGTAGTTATTGTTATTATTATTTTTTAAGATTTTATTTTTATATTTATTTATTTATTTATTTATTTAATGTTCATTTATTTTTGAGACAGAGAGAGACAGCATGAACGGGGGAGGGTCAGGGAGAGAGGGAGACACAGAATCTGAAACAGGCTCCAGGCTCTGAGCCATCAGCACAGAGCCCGACGCGGGGCTTGAACCCACGAACCGTGAGATCATGACCTGAGCCGAAGTCAGACGCTTAACCGACTGAGCCACCCAGGCGCCCCTAAGATTTTAGTTTTAAATAATCTCTACAATCAACGTGAAGATGGAACTCAAAGTCCTGAGATCCTGAGTTTTATGTTCTACTGACTGAGCCAGCCAGGTGCTGCTCATGTAGTTATTATAAAATAAGAAAGACTAATGATGACTGAACCCAGCTTTTGTAGTAGGGCAGCCATAACAAATGACCTCAAACAGACTGGCTTCAACAGTAATTTATTGTGTCATAGTTCCAGAGGATAGAAGATGGAAATACAGGTGTTGGCAGGGCTATGGTCTCTCTGAAGGCCCCGGCAGAGAATCCTCCCTTGCCTCTTGCTAACCTTTAGTAATTGGAGGCGATCGTTAACACGCCTTGGCTTGTAGTCACATCACTCCACTCTATGCCTCCATTATCACATGGACTTCTCCCTGTGTGTCTGCCTCTGGGTCCAAGTTTCTTTTTTCTTGTAGGACACCAGTCATATTAGATTTAGGGCCCATCCTAATCCAGTATGACTCATCTTAACTTGATTACAACTGCTAAGATAGTTTTTTTCTTTTTTGAGAGAGAGTGAGAGAGAGAGAGAGAGAAAGCACAAGCACTCATGAGCATAACCAGGGGAGGGGCCAAGGAAGAGAAAGAGTCTTAAGCAGGTTCCATGCCTAGCGCTTGGGGCTCAATCCCACGACTGTGAGATCGCGACCTGAGCTGAAATCAAGGGTCGGGTGCTTAACTGACTGAGCTACCCAGGTGCCCCAGAAATTATTTCTAAATAAGGTCACATTTATAGGCTGGACATCAGTTTTGCAGGGACACTATTGAACCCTGTCCAGCTTCCAAAAAAATAAATAAACTGAGGGGCTCCTGGCTGGCTCAGTGGGAACAGCACGGGCCTCTTGATCGCGGAGTCGTGAGTGCAAGCCCCATATTGGGTGTAGGGATTACTTAGATAAATAAACTTCTGGGGCTCCTGGGTGGCTCAGTTGGTTGGGCTTTGGACTCTTGATCTCAGCTCAGGTCATGATCTCCTGTGTTTGTAGGATCAAGCCCCACCTCGGGCTCTGCACTGATAATGGGGAGCCTGTTTGGGATTCTCTGTCTCCCATTTTCTCTCTGCCCCTCCCTTGCTTGTGCTCAACCATGCACAGGCATGTATGGGTGTGTGCGCTCTTTCTCTCAAATAAATAAACTTTTAAATAAACAAACTTTAAAAAACAAATAAATAGAAAAAAACCCTACAAAATATAAAGAAAGTAGACTAAAGAAGAATGGTAAAGACTGAAGTAAAAAACCATAAAATAGAAAAAATGTTAATTAATAAATAAAAAAATGATTCCATGAAAATACTTAAAGAAAGAAAGAAATAGGTAAGCTTTTCCAAAGTATATCAAGTGAAGCACAGGGAGGCAAAATTAACATTATATAGATTGACAAAATGGAAAAGCTACAGACTTCTAACTCATAAGAGATTTTACATTTATAAAAAACAACATGATTCAAAAAAAAATATGAAACCCAGATGAAAGAGAAACAGGAAAACATAAATTCTCAACCCTAAAAGAAATGGAAACAATTAGTCAAAAATCTATCTGCTAAGAAGATACGTGGTCCAGGTAGTTCTATGGGAGAGTTTCACCATAAGTGAACTTTTCTAAATAACAGAGGGAATTCCTATCTTCTATAAACTCTTTCAGAGACAAGAAAAATAAGGAAAGCTACTCCTCTTATCTTCTTGGTGAATGTTCTGTGTGGACTTGAGAAAAATGTTATTCTGCTATTTGTTGGATGAAGTCGTTTACAGATGTCAATTGTACCCAATTGATGGATGGTGTTTTTGAGTTCCGGTGTGTCCTTATTGATTTTCTGCCTGCTCAATCTGTCCATTTCTGACAGAGGAGTGTTGAAATACCTATGACAATGGATTCATCTATTTCTCCTTGCAGTTCTCTCAGTTTCTGCGTCCTGTAACTTGATGCTGTATTGTTAGACACATACATGTCAGGAACTGTTATGTCTTCTTGGAGAATTGACCATTTCATCATTACATAATGCCCCTCTTTATCTCTGATAACCTTCTTACTTTGAAGTCAGCTCTGTCTGAAATTCATGTAGATACTCTTGCTTTCTTTTGATTAGTGTTAGCATGGTATATTTTCCCTCTGTCCATTGACTTTTTTTTTTTTAATTTTTTTTTTTAATGTTTATTTATTTTTGAGACAGAGAGAGACAGAGCATGAACAGGGGAGGGGCAGAGAGAGAGGGAGACACAGAATCTGAAACAGACTCCAGGCTCTGAGCTGTCAGCACAGAGCCTGATGTGGGGCTCGAACTCACGGACCATGAGATCATGACCTGAGCCGAAGTCGGACGCTTAACCGACCAAGCCACCCAGGCGCCCCTCTATCCATTGCCTTTTAAACTGTATGTGTCTTTATGTTTAAAGTGGGTTCCTTGTGACAATATGTAATTGGATTATGTTTTTTTGATCTACTCTGACACTATCTGGCTTCTAATTGGTATATTTCAACCATTGACATTCAAAGTGATCATTGACATAGTTGGGTTAACAACTACCACATTTGTCACTGTTTTCTATTTGTTGTCTTTGTTCTTTATACCTATTTTCGTCTTCCACTGTCTCTGCCTTTTGTGGTTTCAGTTGAACACTTTATACGCTTCCATTTTCTCTCCTTTCTTAACATATCAGTTATACTTCTTTTTAGTGGTTTGCCCTAGAGGTTGCAATATAAATTTATAACTAATCCAAATTCACTTTCGAATAACACTCTATTACTGTCTAGGTCGTGTGCGTGCCTTGTAATAACAAAAGAATTCTAATTCCTTCATCTTGTCCCTTGTATCATTTCCGTCATTCATTTCACTTACATGTAAGCATACGTAAGAAAATATGCATATGTGGTATATACATACACACACATAATTAAATACATTGTTGCTGTTATTATTTTGAGTAAACTATTATCTGTTTCATCAATTAAGAATAAGGAAGGTAAGTTTTATTTTACCTTCATTTACTCCTTCTTCAACACTCTTATTTTCTTTATGCAGATCTGAGTTTTTGACCCATATGATTTTCCTTCTCTCTAGAGAACTTCTAAAAACATATTTTGGAAGGCAGGGGCACCCGGCAGTCTCATGAGGTAGAGCATGTGACTCTTGATCTCGGGGTCGAGAGTTCAAGCCCAATGTTGGGGGTAGAGATTACTTAAAAATAAATAAACAAACGAGTAAACTTAAAAAAAATTTTTTTCTTTCTGCAAGGCTGTTCTACTGGCAACAAATTCCCTCAATTTTTGTTATCTGAGAAAGTCTTTATTTCTCCTTCACTTTTGAGGATAAGCTTGCAGGGTACAGAATTGTAGGTGGCTAGGGTTTTTCGTGTTGTTTTTTTTTTTTTTTTCTCTCTCAACACTTTAAATATTTTACTCCACTCTCTTCTTGATTTCATGGTTTCTGAGAAGTCAGATGTAATTTTTATCTCTGTTCATCTATTGGCGAGGTGTATTGTCCTTTGGCTTCTTCTGGGATTTTTTAATCTTTGATTTTTTTTTTTAATTTTTTAAAAGTTTATTTTTGAGAGAGAGAGACTTTATTTTTGCACAAACTGGGGAGGGATGGAGAGAGCGGGACAGAGGATCCAAAGAGGGCTCTGTGCTGACAGGAGAGAGCCCAAGGAGGGGCTCATACTCACAAACCATGAGATCATGACCTGTGACAAGGTTGGGAGCTTAACCCACTGGGCCACCCAGGCGTCCCATACAGTTTTGGTTTTTTTCCTTTATAATTGAAAGTGATATGCTGAGGTAGTTTTTTGGCATGGTGTTCTTTGAGCTTCCTGAGTCTATGGCCTGGTGCCTGACATTAGTTTAGGGAAATCCTCAGTCACTATCATTTCAAATATCTCCTCTGTTTCTCTCTTTCTTCTCCTTCTGATATTCCCATTATAAGAATGTTATACTTTATGTAATTGGCCCACAGTCCTTAGATACTCTGTTTTTTTTTTCCTTTTTTCTCCTCGCTTTTTAGGTTTCAAGGATTCTCCTGATATATCCTCTACCTCAGAGATTGTTTCTTCGGCCATGCCTGGTCTCCTAATGATCCCATTAAAGATATTTTTTATGTCTGTTACAGTGGTTTGTTTGTTTGTTTTTGTTATTATTATTTTTTATCTCTAGCATTTCTGTTTGGTTCTTTCTTAGGATTTCCATTTCTCTGCTTACACTGCCCATCTGTTCTTGTAGGCTGTCTCCTTTATCTATTAGAGCCCTTAGCATATTAATCATAGTTGTTTTAAATTCCCAGTCTGATCATTCCAACACCCCTGCCATGTCTGATTCTGAAGCTTGCTTTGTCTCTTCAGAGTGTGTTTTTTGCCTTTCGGTGTGCTTCGTAATGTTTTCTTAATAGCTGGACATGATATACCGGGTGAAAGGCAGGGTTTTATTAGTCCTTAAACAAAATTAGTTTTTAAATTTTAATGTGATATACTCTGTACAAGGAAAAAAAGGTATAGAAAAAAGACTGAAAGGAAATATGTACAATGCTGTTGAACAATGGTTGCTCTGAGTGATGTGTTTATGGGTGATTTTATTTTCAGCTTTTTTTTCATTTTCTGTACTTGACACATTTTCTGGAAATGCCATGTGTTACTTTATAATTAGCCATGAAAAATGGAAAAGAGATATAAAGGTCCTTTTAAAAACCCACTGTCAGATTCAATCTTTAAAGAACAATGTGCCTACTCCCCTCTCGCCTGACGTTTAGAAACAATATAAAACACTCTGAAGCACCATTTAATCCTATTACTCTCCTGGACCTCTCACAAACCAGGGGATGATCCTTTTGGCTCTTTAAAATAAATCTCCCAAGGTCATGGGGCTTGTCTGTAACAGAGGGGGATGAAACTCCCAGGCCAGTGCTCCTCCCCCTACACCATCTGGCACCTCGGAATTTCATTAAAGACTGCACAAGCTAGCCAAAAAGCCAAATGTTCAAATTCATCTTCTTTCTAAGGGAATATTACTCCCTTTTAGAATCACTCCACTAACAAGCTACTGCCCCCTCTCTGGGCCTCAGTTTCCTCCTCTGTGAAAGGAGGGCACTGGGTTGTCCCAGCAAATTCCAGGTTCTTAAGACACCTGTGGTCCCTGTTCTTCTCCCTACCACCTCAAGGGTCTGCTTCTTTCTGTTATGGCCCTAGGGAGGCCAGTTCCCACCCCGGTTCTGCCGTGAACTCATCTTTTGGGTGTCCTTAAGCAAGTCAGTGCTGTCTGGGGATCTGTTTTCCCATGTGTACCAATGAGGGTTTGGGCCCAGACCACAGATTTTCACATTCTGGGTGATGCGGCCCTAGAGTCCTGGGGAGGGGAGGGGAGGGTGAGCAGCTCTCCACGTGTCTGTTTTGCATGTTGGGGTTCTGGGTAAGATTTCTTCTGAAACAAGGATGTGTTGCTACAAGCCTATTTGAAAACCACTGGGCCAGGAGACTCTGCAATTCCTTTTCCAGGACTGACATTCTATTTCTCCAAGAAATAGAGCAGCAGAACGCTGGGTACCAGGGTAAAAGAGTGGGGAAGAGTCCCCTGGGCTCTGGCAGCCCTGCTTCCCCAGCAGGGGCTGAGCTATTGGGAGCAGGAGAAGCAAAGATGGATACTTCTAGATGGTGTTAAGATCGAGATGCTCAAATAACTCAGCCTACCCGGCCACTTCTCCACACCCGCCCCTCCCCACCAACTTCTCTTTCCGTCACCTAGGCAACCAGGCGGGGCACTGGGCCTGCAGTTCCTCCTTCCCCCTCCCTCTCACCCACTCAATCTGCAGGCCGCATTCCCACCCCACTGTCTCTGCCCACAGATTCTCTGGGTCTGGAGAGGAAAGTTCCACCTCTAGGGCTGCCTTTTGTGAGCATGGAAACCAGATTCCAAGCAGGAGGCCCCTAACTCCTAAAATAATCCTGGTTTGCATGCTGAATTTGACTGTTTTCCTGGCAGGCATCTTGCAGGCAAAGGGTCTGACCTTGCCAAGGCAGCCTGTGCAGAGCTCTGGGAGGTCTGAGACAAGGGCTCATTGGGACAGGGTGAGGGGTGGGGTGGGGTGGGGTGGGGGGAGACCAGGCCCAGGGAGTGGGGGCGGAACAGAGGGGTTGCCCCTGGTGCTTCTCTGCTCCAGGTGGGAGGTCAGGGACAAAGGGTCCTGGGGTTTAACTTACCCCAAGTTATCTTTGCCTCCAACCTGCCAGAACTGGGGCTGGGTCGGGGTGGGAGTCCAGCCCAGCTCAAGATAATAGTTAAATGGGAGCAAATGGGGTGGGGGGGAAGATTGGGGAGTTGGAAGGGAGAGACAGAGATAGGAGGCTTTGTAGAGGCATCTTGATGAGATTTGTGCCTGTAAATTACCCAGAAAAGTCCGGGGTTCAATTCTGGGAGTGAGCTGGTGTTCTGAATACTAAAGGGAAAGCACTAAGCTGGACCAAAGCTCAGGTATAAAGGGCAGCAGGACCCTAGCAAATCCCAGCTACTGAGTGTCATCAACAGTTAAATGTGGAGAAAGTGTGTGGACTAGAGCAAAGGTCAAGTATCAATAGGAATTGGAGCTAAAAAATTCAGCAAGTTGCAGGGTACAAGATCAATGCCCCCAAATCAGTTTTATTTCTTTTTTTTTTTTAATGTTTTTCAATGTTTATTTGTTTTTGAGAGACAGAGACAGAGCATGAGTGGGGGAGGGGCAGAGAGAGACACACACACAGAATCCGAAGCAGGCTCCAGGCTCTGAGCTGTTGGCACAGAGCCCGATGTGGGGCTCGAACCCACAAACCATGAGATCATGACCTGAGCCAAAGTCGGACACTTAACCAACTGAGCCACTCAGGTGCCCCTAAAAATCAGTTTTATTTCTATACACTAGCAATTAACAACACCGAAAGGAAATTTTAAAAAAACAACCCCAATTCCATTTATAATAGCATCAAAGAAAAAAAAATTAGAGAGTAGTTGGAACTCTCTGTACCTTCTGCTCAATTTTTCCATAAAACTAAAACTGCCCCACAAAACAGTTCATTAATTTAAAATTTTTCAGGAATAAATTATAACCAAGGAGATGCAAGCCACACACTGTAAACATTGCTGAAAGAAAATAAAGATCTAAATAAACGGAAAAACATTTCAGCTTCATGAATCTGAAGACTTAATATTGTTAAGATAGGAATACTATGCAAAGCAATCTATGGATCCCACGTCATCCCTATAAAAATCCGAAAGGCTGTTTTGCAGAAATGGACCAGGCTATCCAAAAATTCACATGGAATTGTAAAGGACTGAAAGTAGCCAAAACAATCTTGAAAAAGAACCAGGGGCACCTGGGTGGCTCAGTCAGGTAAGCATTTGACTTTTGATTTGGCTCAGGTCATGATCTCACGGTTGGTGAGTTTGAGCCCCACATCGAGCTCTGCACTAACAGTGCAGAGCCTGCTTGGGATTCTCTGTCCCTCTGTCTCTCAAAATAAATAAACATTTAAAAACAAAAAGAAAAAGAACTGAATTGGAGGACTCACCCTTCGTGATTTCAAAACTTACATAAAGCTACAGTAATCAAAATAGTGGGACTGGGACACCTGGCTAGCTCAGTTGGTAGAGCATACAATGCTTGATCTCAGGGTCATGAGTTCAAGCCTCACGTTGGGCATAGAGCTTACTTAAGGTAAAAAAAAGAAAAGAAAGAAAACTGTGGAACTGACATAAGGGTAGACATATAAATTAGTGGAATAGATTTGTGAGTTCAGGACAAAATGCATACATCTAGGGTCAATTGATTTTTAAAAGATGTGAATTGCATTCAATGGGAAAATTGTGGTGGGAAAACCAAATATCCACATGCAAAAGAATGAAGTTTGAATCCTACCTCACACCATATTAAAGAATTAGCTCAAAATGAATCAAAGACCTAAATGTGAGAGCTAAAACATAACACTCTTAGGAGAACATATGGGTAAATATCCATGACCTCAGATTCAGGAGTGGTTTTTTTTTTTTTTTTTTTTAAATGACACCAAAGACACAAGGAATAAAAGAAAAAAGTGATAAATTGGATTTTGTGAACATTAAAAACTTACGTGCATCAAAAGATACTATAAAGAGAATGCAACGACAACGCATAGAAGGAGACAAAATATTTGTGAATCATATATCTGAGAAGGGACTCATATCCAGAATATATTAAAAACTCCTACAACTCATCAGCAAAAAGCCAAGCAACCCAATTGAAAAATGGACAAAGGATTTGAATAGACATTTCTCTAAAGAAAATACACAGTGGCCAATAAACACATGAAAAGATACTCAAGATGGTTAGTCATTTGGGAATGCAAATCAAAACCACAGTAAGATACCACTTTATACCCTATAGGGTAGCTCTAATTTTTTAAAAATAAAAAATAAGTATTGACAAGGATGCGGAAAAATCGGAACCCTCTGTCCATTGCTGGTGGGCAGGAAAATGGCGCAGCCACTATAGAAAACTCTTTGGCAGTTTCTCAATAACTTGTGACTCAACCATTCCTCTGCCGGGTGTTTACTCAAAAGAATTGAAAAGAGGTGTTCAAACAGAAACTTTGTACACAATTGCCCACAGCGGTATTATTCACAATAGCAGAAAGGTTCAAATAGCTCAAATAGCCATCCACTGATAAATGGATAAACAAACTGTGGCATATCCACACATGAAATATTATTCATCCATAAAAAGGAATGAAGCACTGATATTATGCTACTTCAAGACGGAACCTTGAAAACATTATGCTAAGTGAAAGAAGCCAGCCACAAAAGACAATGTATTGTATGATTTCATTTTTAGGAAATATCCAGAATATGCAAATCCACTGACACAGAAAGTAGATTGGTGGTTGCCAAGGGCTTGGGAAACAGGGTAATAAGTGATTGTTTAGTGGACATGAAGTCTCCTGTTGGGGTGATGAGAACGTTCTGGCACTATATAGTGGTGAGTATTGCACAACACTGTGAATGTACTCAACGTCACTAATGGTAAATTTTATACTGTATGTATTTTACCATAATAATAAACCGTTCAACGAATTAGTTTCCAAAAGAAAACCAACTCCCTAAAACTTTTGCTCACCTCTCCGAAAACCAACAATTTGTTTTAATAGCAAGCTATTTTGTTCAAGTATGAGCTTATGCAGAAACTGCACATCTAAAACAGACAAAAGTAGAGGCCTGGGGCAGAGGGAAGCCTGTGCCCCTTTTATCTCATATGAAAGTCCCTCAGCAAAAGGACAGTTTCGGAGATGCCTTCCAGCCTCGATCTTCTCAGCTGGAGGAACTTGGTAAATGTGTATTGAAAGAACACTCTGCTGAAGCCACCAGGATTAAAGGCTCCTGGATTGGTGACCATGCCGGGGTCTCAGCTCTGGTCTAAGTCCACTGTGGGGTTCTGGCCAGAGCCTGCTGAACTCAGCACTGGATGGCATGCTTTGAAAAGATGGCAAAATGAACTGGTAGTGAAATCCCAGAGAAGGTCTGGGTAGGGAGTAGGTAGGTGTGATGCTTTAAGAGTCAGGGGCTCTGGAACCAATGGGCTTTGATTCCTCCATCAACACTTATCAGCCATTTCCAGGGGTTAAGTTCCCAAACTGTCCATCAGAAATAAATAATATTACGAACGGCATGATGGTGGTATGAAAATTAAGTGCATTAATTGGAGTAAAGGGCTTAGAACAATGTCCAACACATAGAAAGCTCTCAATAATTAATCTTATTTTCATTCTAGAACTGTAGTGGTCCGTTTCACCATCTGACTCAACACAGTCAAGCCAATGGTGACTGAGAATGTCTCACCCAGAAGGGCCTGAGAGATGGACTTGGACCACAACTCGCCCTCCGTCCGGGTTTCTCCTATAGTACACGTGGCTGAGGCAAACTGACGGATTCTCTCCAAAACGTCTGCATAATTCCATTGTTTTGATTGTGTTTCAAACTGCTGGTCTTAACTCACTGGTCTTGAAATTAACAGAGAGTGTTGTGAGCAGTTACAAACATTTCAAAAACCGAAGAAAGGAAAGAATAGAACGGAAAACAATCTAAGTGCACCATGGATAATTAGGGTTAAGTATTAAGTATTGTTTGTTGAAGTTTGCTGCTGTGTGCGTGTGTGCACGTGCTAGTGAGCACTTGTGTACTAGGTTGCAATGTGTATTTCTTACTAAGGGTTGCAGTTTAAAAAGTTTGAAGGCTTAATAACCCCCAAGGACTTTCTGAAAGCCCCTGAGCTGAGCCAAGGGCCTCCTATTCTTAGGGCAGTAGATCTGATTCGGTGGACAGAACCAGGCAATCTGCCCATCCCCCAGCGAAGCTGGAACTGTGACCTGCGCTGGGGACTGCAGTCAGGAAAGAGGGAAGATTCTTTAACGGAAAGGTGGGGAGATTCCAAGGGCAGGAAAGGTGGCCTGATACTTGAATTAAGTCATCAGAACTTGGGAAGACTCCCACACTGCTCACTCCCACCCCCCAAACACACACTGGGATCATTTAAGCACAGACCAAGGTGTTCACCTGTCTCTTTTCTTTTTCTTTTTATTTTTTTCTTTTATTTTGAGAGAGAGAGAGACAGAGAGCATGAGCAGGGGAGGGGCAGGGAGAGGGAGAGAGAATCCTAAGCAAGCCCCGCCCTGTCAGCACTGAGCCTGATGTGGGGCTCAGATTCATGAACCATGAGATCATGACCTGACCTGAAATCAAAAGTCAGACACTTAACCCACGGAGCCACCCAGGTGCCCCTAGCTGTCTCTTTCATAATATTTTGTATTTTCCAGGCTACCGTATTCCCCAGAACTGTTTTGTGGCCACAGAAGTACCCCCCACCTCCCACTTTTTAAATGACCCATGCAGACTCACTCCAGAACCAGTGGCTTTCCTGCTCTCCTTACTCCCTCCCCTCCCAGGTACCAACTGCTCCACTGGCTCCAGTTCCTCCTGGCAGCTTTGACCCCTCTGCAGCCTCCCCTCCCCCACACCTCCTACCCCCCACTCCAGCATGGACAACTAGCACCCCCTCTCTACATACTAACTTAGGAGAGGGGGTTTAGACTCTTCAGAGGTCTGGAATCATTGCCATAGTTCTGGCCAAGAGCTGCCAGCTTTGTGGAAGGGGGCTTCTGGAGACTTCACAGCTGGGGATGTATCCTGAGAAAGGGGTGGAGGAAGAGTTGGAAGTGTTGTTGAAAATGTGGGCACATGATACACCTAGACTGCCATTTAGCATTGGTTAATCCAGGATTAAATGAGCGGGGGTGAAGCTGCCTTCTAGCGCTTGGGGCTGCAAACCTCTGCCCTCACTTCACCCTCACTCGGGTCCCTGGCTGGAGCCCCGCAATTCTACAAAGCCAGGACATCAAAAGTCAAAAGGAAGGAGACTTGACCTCAGCTGGGGAAGGGTATTATTTGAGACTCAGTTTTTAAAGATCATCCATGTGCCTCATAGAGGGTTCATCAAATCGGAGGCTTTACATTCTGTCTTTATAACGACATGAGTGTCACCCACGTTGACTGCGACTTTGCTTTCAACTGCCTGTAAGGCAAGACTGCAGCCAAAGTCTGTGGACCAGGCACTTTGGCCACTCAAGTTCCATCTTCTTCACCTGCAAAATGGTTCTAATCGTGTCTTTCGCTGGGGATTGCAAGGATAAAATAAACTAACATGTAGAAACACCCTAGTACAGTGACTAAAGCAAAATAAGCATGCCTCATGACCAGCTACCACAAACATCCTTACGATATCACAGTTTATAATTGGGTTGAAATATCAGTGAAAACACGCAAAGTGAAACCACCCGTAAACCAACTATGCTTAAAAAGGAAACTACACTAAGACTTACAAGACCCCACTTTCCACTTCCCAGATGAACAGTTTGCTGTGTATTTCTTATTTTTTTCCTTCAAGTTTAAAGGGACCCACCCACTGATCATTCTCTCTCTCCATGCTTTTCAAGAACATTTTGTAAATGCTTAATTATTTTTGAGAGAAAGAGAGAGAGAGAGAGAGAGAGAGAGAGAGAATGAGCAGGGGAGGGGCAGAGAGAGAGGGAGACACAGAATCTGAAGCAGACTCCAGGCTCTGAGTTGTCAGCACGGAGCCCGACGTGGGGCTCGAACCCACAGACTGCGAGATCATGACCTGAGCCAAAGTCAGACACTAAACGAACTGAGCCACCCAGGCACCCCGTCTCCATGGTTTTTTTAGAATACAGAAACTGATTCATGCTATCTATTTGTCTAAATTTGCAACTTGCTTTTTTCACTTAATATGTCATGAATAGTGTATGGGTGCAGCATTTCCTCACTCTGCACATCTTTTTTGTTTTTTCTCAATCTGATGGGCAAAAGATAGCATGTCATTATTATATGTTGCATTTCTCTGACTAAAAGAAAGGTCAAGCATCATCTTATGTCTTTTGGAGGTTTGTGTTTTCTCTTTTGTGAATTGCCTATTCACACCTTAACTTTTCTTTTTTTTTTTTTAATTTTTTTTTAACGTTTATTTATTTTTGAGACAGAGAGAGACACAGCATGAATGGGGGAGGGGCAGAGAGAGAGGGAGACACAGAATCGGAAGCAAGCTCCAGGCTCTGAGCCATCAGCCCAGAGCCCGACGCGGGGCTCGAACTCGCGGACCACGAGATCGTGACCTGAGCCGAAGTTGGACGCTCAACCGACTGAGCCACCCAGGCGCCCCTTTAACCTATTTTTCTCTTGGGCTTTTCATATTTTTCCTTATTCAGTTGTAGAGTGTTCTTTGTATAGGAAGGACATTTACCTTTTGTCTGTCACATGTATTATTTTCCCTACTCTGTCATGTGCTCGCTGACTTTATTGATGGTATCTTTTACCACTGCATAATTTTAGATACATATTTTTTAATGTTTATTTATTCTCGAGAGGAAGAAAGGTAGAGTGTGACCGGGGGTGGGGAGTGGGGGAGCAGATAGAGAGACACACACACAGAATCCAAAGCAGGCTCCAGGCTCTGAGCTGTCGGCACAGAGCCCGATGTGGGGCTCAAACTCATGGACAGCAAGATCATGACCTGAGCCAAAGTTGGATGCCCAACCGACTGAGCCACCCAGGCGCCCCTCACAACTTAAAATATTTTGTGTAGTTGGATGGATTCATTTTTCCTTTATGGTTTCTGGATTTCTTTGGGGGCTGTTTAGAAAGCCCTCCTTTTTTGGCTTTCCTGGGCCCACAGCTATGTTCTCCATCCATTCCCCAGTGACAGCTGGCAATGACTGTCCTCACTGAGCCCTGTTCCTCCCTCATGACAGCCCTTTGGGCTCCTTATCTATCAACACGGTGTCATAATGTCTGGTGCCGGGAAGTATTACATCGTGCCAGAAGAACAGGGAGAAAGGAAAGAGCGGAGGAGCCAAGACAGGCTGAGAAGGCCGTGAAAGAAGTAGGGAGGGAGACAGTGGAACCGAATGTTTGAGGAGCAGAGATGAGCACGAACCCCATAACCGTGGCCCGAGCACCTGAGTCATGCTAGCTGATACCCTGAGAAGGAATTTTAGAGCCAACAGCATCCTGGAAAGGAATTTCGTTTAACTTTTTTTTTTTTTTTTTTCCCCAAAAGCTATTCCATTCTTTACAAGCACCACGGAGCGGCTGGTCCCCACACCTGAGAGGCAATATAAAAACCTCCTGCCAGACCCGAAGTGAAAGGAAAAGAAATTGGAAAACAGGACCTCAGTTCAAAAATATGTCTCCTCTTCCATGAATTTTAATGTATATTCCAGGCTCCGTAGATCAAATGCTTACATTTTAAAAAGATCAAGGTCAAGAAAGTCAGGATACTTTGGTGAGGGCGAGCCTGAGTTCCTTACCTCCCCCACAGTTCACCTTGCTAAATAAGCAAACAGAAACAGGCTAGGCAGCCACTTACACGAGAGCACTACTGTCTCCCCTTTTCGAAAAAAAAAAATTTTTTTTAATGTTTATTTATTTTTGAGAGAGACAGAGCGTGGATGGGGGAGGGGCAGACAGAGAGGGAGACACAGAATCTGAAACAGGCTCCAGGCTCTGAGCTGTCGGCACAGAGCCCGATGTGGGGCTCAAACCCACGAGCCACGAGATCATGACCTGAGCTGCAGTCGGACGCATAACCGACTGATCCACCCAGGGGCCCCCTACTCTCTCTCCTTAAAAAGCCCTGGAGGTAAACGGGGCTTGGTTTAGGGGATCATGCAGCTCTGATGCCTGGAGCCCTGCCAAATGGCCCCTGGCATCTGTTGCTCAGACTCTGGCGACAAAGCTAATCTCTGCCTCTGCCATTACCGTTCCTACAACCTTGCTCTATAGCAAGTGGGCTTCTGCCCCCTACCCTCTCTCAGCACCTCTGTAGGCTTCTGCCTCCTCCCCTGCTTCATCTGCAGAAGGAGCCCTCTTGAGACTCACATTCGAATACTCCGAGAGAGAGGGGGGCTGAAGGGTTCAGTTAGTTACAGGTGTCCTTCTGGGGCTGCTGGTCAACCCACAGCTGGCTGTCCTTGGGTTTGCTGCCCGCTTTTCCTCCATAGTGGCGGGCTCAAGTAGCCAGCTTTCCCCAAAAGGAGCCCCACATGGGCATTAAAGCCTCAAGAATAAAAGTAAGCTGCTTCCCCAGACTGACTCCTAGCAGCACGCCCCGCTGCAAGCCTTGACCTCTGGCCGCCCAGTGTACAGCAGACGAGCAGCAGTTAATAGTGAAAGGAAATGGAAGACGAGAAATCACTCACGATCACTAGCCAAACATAATTTATATTTATTATTGTGTTGGCAGCTCGATTTTATTGCAGGGAAGCTAGGGAGGAACAGAGCCAGTGAGGGTTTCCACACGAACTCCCACCGCTGAGCAGGGCTACTGGGCTTCCCGTTGCTCCGGAAGCCAGGGGAGGACCAGCATCCTGGCCCCTTCGGTCCATCCTGCGGGCTGGGACCCAGGCCTCCACTAAGGTCAAGGTAGGAATGGCCTTTCCTGTTTTCCCCAGCGGCTCCAGCAGCGGCTCCCCTGTGCTCAGAGTCAATTCAGACCTTCTTGTTGGGCAGGTCAGTGTCAAACTGAGCCCCTCCCAGCTTGCTGAGGAAGTGAGTGACCAAATTAGAGCAGTCTTCACAGCCACGTCCACGGGGAACTGGTTCTTCTTGAAAATCCTGATTCTTGAGCTACAGGGTTGTCCCAGGACCACCAATAATGCTGATGGGGGTGGTGCCCACCCTGGAGTCAAACGTTACTAATCAACCAATATTTATTAACATTTTGACACATTTCGGCAACATCGATCACTTGCCACCACTACTCATCAGAAACAAGTCACAAGGCAGAAGGGGGGGGGGGGGGCGATGCAAATCCATCTCTTAAAGAGAACATTAGTCAAACATTGGGGGACATATTTTAAAACCGCTGTTGATCACAATAACAACATCCAAGATACTCTGGTTATATAATGGAAGAACCTGAGGAGGACTCGACCACCAAACATGGTGAAATCTCCCAAGCATGCTGTGCTCTGTCTGAAGACAGCATGTTAACAAGAAGGGGGCTTGTTTCCAAGGCATCTATGAAAAGATAGCTCAGAGGGGTAAATACTGTGCAGACAATGGTAAAGCCAGTGGACTCAAGTTATCTGATAAAAGGAGAGACATACTTGGTTGGGGGAAAGGAAACGATCAGGTCTGGATGAAACATCTGTCAGCGTTATCTCTTTCCCCTGGGTAGGAAATGCCTTCTGGGAAAGCAGTATCCCAGCTAGTTGTATTTCAGTAAATGAGTGTGAGTATTTCAGTAAATGTAAAGAATCACTTCCTTTTTTTTCTTCACATTTTTATTTAAATTCTAGTTAGTTAACATACATTATGTTGTAATACTGTTTTCAGGAGAAGAATTTAGTGATTCGTCACTTACATATAACACCCAGTGCTCAACATAAGTGCCCTCCTTAATACCCATCACCCATTTGCCTACTCCCCATCCACCTCCCTCCATCAACCCTCAATTTGTTTTTGTTTTTAAATATTTTTTTAAATTTTTTTTAATGTTTATTTATTTTTGAGACAGAGAGAGACAGAGCATGAACAGGGGAGGGGCGGAGAGAGAGGGAGACACAGAATCTGAAACGGGCTCCAGGCTCTGAGCTGTCAGCACAGAGCCCGACGCGGGGCTCGAACTCACGGATCGTGAGATCGTGACCTGAGCCGAAGTCAGCCGCTCAACTGACTGAGCCACCCAGGCGCCCCTGTTTTTAAATATTTTTAATGTTTATTCATTTTTGAGAGACAGAGACAGAGTGTGAGCAGGGATGGGGCAGAGAAGGGGAGACACAGAATGTGAAGCAGGCTCCAGGCTCTGAGCGGTCAGCACAGAGCCCAATGTGAGGCTCGAACTCACGAACCACGAGATTATGACCTGAGCTGAAGTCAGACATTCAACTAACTGAGTCACCCAGGTGCCCCAACCCTCAATTTGTTCTCTATCGTAAAGAGCCTCTTATGGTTTGTTTCCCTCTCTTTCTCTTCTATTTCCCCCTCCCATATGTTTATCTGTTTTGTTTCTTAAATTCCACGAGTGAAATCATATTAGTATTTGTCTTTCTCTGACTTATTTCACTTAGCATAATACACTCTAGCTCCATCCACATCATTGCAAATGGCAAGATTTCATTCCTTTTGATGGCTGAGTAATATTCCATCACATATATATATATACCACATCTTCTTTATCAGTTGATGGACATATTTGGGCTCTTTCCAAGGTTTGGCTATTGTTGATAATGCTGCTATAAATATCAGGGTATAGGTACCTCTTTGAATCTGTATTTCTGTATCCTTTGGGTAAATACCTAGTGGTGCAATTGCTGGATCATAGGGTAATTCTATTTTTAACTTTTTGAGGAACTTCTGTACTGTTCTCCAGGCAGCTGCACCAGTTTGCATTCCCCAAAAGTACAAGAGCGTTCCCCTTTCTTTGCATCCTCACCAACAGTTGTTTCTTGTGTTGTTAATTTTAGCCAGGTGTGAGTGGTATCTCATCATGGTTTTGATTTGTATTTCCCTGATGATGAGTGACGTTAAGCATCGTTTCATGTCTGCTAGCCATTGGGATGTCTTCTTTGGAAAAATGTCTATTCATGTTTTCTGCCTATTTCTTAACTGGATTACTTGTTTTGGGGGTGTTGAGTTTGATAAGTTCTTTACAGGTTTTGGATACTAACCCTTTATTAGATATGTCTTTTGCAAACATCTTCTCCCATTCCACAGGCTGCCTTTTAGTTTTGTTGATTGTTTCCTTCACTGTGCAGAAGTTTTTATCTTGATGAGGTTCCAAGAGTTCATTTTTGGTTTTGTTTCCCTTGCCTCTGGTGATGTGTCTAGTAAGACATTGCTGTGGCCAAGGTCAAAGAGGTTACTGTGTGTGTTCTCCTCTAGGATTTTGGCAGTTTCCTGTCTCACAGTTAGGTCTTTCATCTGTTTTGAATTTATTTTTGGGTATGGTGTAAGAAAGTGGGCCCGTGTCATTCTTCTGCATGTTGCTGTCCAGTCTCCCCAACACCATTTGTCCCAGAGACTTTCTTCCATCGGATGTTTTTTCCTGCTTTGTCGAAGATTAGTCGACCATATAATTGTGGGTCCAAGAATCACTTTCATTTAATGTCAATTAATTGCTAATTTTGGATGCCCATCAGTGTCCTCTGAGAGTGGCTAACGTGAGATGGGCCTGGGCATTTCCAGACCTGCAAAACTGAGGACTAAATAGACCCATGAAAGGAGAGATCCTTGCTGCAGGGTAATCACCGCCTTGCCTGACACCCATATCTCGCCTTGCTTTTGTTCTTGCAGGGACCCTTCTATAAAAATTCATGTCCCTCTTGCTTCCTTGCACCCCTGAAAGCAAGACGATCACCAGTAGCGTTACTGGAGCCACGTGTGAAAATTCAGCCGGAGTCCTTGCTTGTGTGGCATCTGCTCAAACCAGCACGGTCTGATCTGGAAATACAACCTCAATAGGCACCGCGAGTGTTTCTGTCAGTACACGGAGGGTATGGACTGACAATTTGGACTAAATGATCTTCCTTAGGGAGAAAACAAGATGCAGGACATGTAGACGGGTGTATCAAGTATGTTATTTCTTGTGACTGAAAGAGAATGGAAAAATGCGCATGAGTTTACAGAAACCTAGTGAAACGATAAATAAACACGGGTACTTCTTGGTTAAGGGGGAAAGGGTGGATGGGGATGGAAAGAAAGTAACACTTTTCAGTGTGTACTTTTTTATATCATTTAGATTTTCAAGCCATACAAATGTACTGTCTACCCAATAAAATAGAATAAACCAAAGCAAAACAAAACTTTAAAGATGAAAAAGGGAAAACAACATCCCTGTGAGGAAATATTCAGCGTTGAGCATTGAGAATAGATATCTGTCTCTTTGGGTACTCATTGACTTCCTGCTATTGGATAAGGCAAGATGTATAAATTACTATGTTTCTTTTTTGCCCCAGTTGCCTGATAGAGCAGGGCAAAACTTAGTGCTTTGCTACAGTGTCTTTCTCTTATATAGATTTCTAGTATAAATCCACCCCTGTCTTCTACTCAGTCCAGGGCCACTGCTTGCCTAGCTTTTGTTTAATTTATCCTTCTTTCTGGTTTTCAGTGTAGGCCCACTCTAATCCCTTCTGAGGCAGAAATAGTCAAAAAAGAAGCGAATGTGGGGCCCCTGGCTGGCTCAGTTGGTAGAGCATGCGACTCTTGATCTCTGGGTCATGAGTTCAAGTCCCACGGTGGGTGTAAAGATTACTTAAATAAATAACACTTAAAAAAAAAAAAAAGAAGAGAAGGAATAAACATAAAATACTTGAGATTTAAGACAAGAAAGGGGACTTGCATGTTTTTGATAAAAGTTTAAAATTCTTTTCAGAATATAATTTGTTCAGTGTCTACTAATCTTGTACGTGTCTTGGATTCAACACATATTCTAGGAACTTGACTTATAAAAATACCTTCAAACATGTGTAAGATATAAGTACAAAAGGAATTCATTGTTCATTACAAATACTGGTGAAAATTTGTAATCAATATAAAGGTCCATCAACAGTGCAGTGGGTTAAGTGAATTACAAGAAAACATGCCATTGCTTTTCTTTTTAATGTGTATTTATTTCTGAGGCAGAGAGAGATTGGGGGGGGGGGGCGTGCAGAGAGAGAGGGAGACACAGAATCCGAAGCAGGCTCCAGGCTCCAAGCTGTCAGCACAGAGCCCGACGCAGGGCTCAAACTCACGGACCGTGACATCATGACCTGAGCTGAAGTTGGTTGCTCAACCGACTGAGCCACCCAGGCGCCCCAAACATGCAATTGTTAAAAAGAGTGAGGCAGACCTGTGCTTACTGACGTGCAAGAAAGATCAAGTATGGAACAATCTGTACAGGTACAGTTCTCAAACTTTTTGGCCTCCGGGCTTTTTTATATTCTTATAAATTAACGAGGATATCCCAAAGAACTTTTGTTATGTAGCTCTGTCTATTGGTATTTACCATATTAGAAAATTAAAACTGAGACATTAAAAAATGTGCTTACGTCCGACTTCAGCCAGGTCACGATCTCGCGGTCCGTGAGTTCGAGCCCCGCGTCAGGCTCTGGGCTGATGGCTCGGAGCCTGGAGCCTGTTTCCGATTCTGTGTCTCCCTCTCTCTCTGCCCCTCCCCTGTTCATGCTCTGTCTCTCTCTGTCCCAAAAATAAATTAAAAAAAAAAAAAAAAAAAAAAAACGTTGAAAAAAAAAATGTGCTTAATAATTTATTTAAAGTAATAACAATGAGGGGAGCCTGGCTGGCTCAGTTGGGAGAGCATGTGACTCTTGATTTCGGGGTCATGAGTTCCAGTCCCACATTGGGTGTAGAGATTACTTAAATAAATAAAAACTTAAAAAGAAATAAAGTAACAATAATGGACTCATTACATGTTTACAAGAGTCATATCCTCTTTATGAAAATGAACTATATCAAAACATAATTTAGTGAGAAGGCTGTCATTGTCTCACACTTCTGCACATGTGTTTAATCTGTGCCTTACAGAAAGAAGACGGCTGTATTCTCAGATCTGCTTCTTCTGCATTTAATCTGTGTGATGTGTTGTCTTGGTTGAAGTACAAGAAGAAAATCCAGCCTCATATACATGTGTAATTGGAAAAGGGAAGATTATTTTAATAGCCTTTTCAGATCATCGTGGATATTTTCCTTGGATAATTCACCAAAATATAACAAGGGGTGATTTCTCAATGGTTAGCTGTAATGTGGATTCTGAAACACCATCAGTGAGATTCTCCTATTCTGTTACATTAAAATCCATTGGTTTGAGGGTGCCTGGGTGGCTCAGGTGGTTAAGCATAGGACTCTTGATTTTGGCTCAGGTCATGATCTCATGGTTGTGAGATCAAGTTCAATGTAGGGCTCTGCGCTGGGTGTGGAACCTGCTTAAGATTCTCTTTGCCCTCTCCCTCTGCCCCTTCCCCTCTGTCACATGCACTCTCTCTCTCAAAAAATAAAATAAAATAAAATAAAATAAAATAAAATAAAATAAAATAAAATAAAATCCATTGGTCTGTCTTCCACTTTTTTTTTAATGTTTATTATTCTCGAGACAGAGAGAGAGAGAGAGAGAGAGAGAGAGAGATCAGGGGAGGGGCAGAGAAAGAGGGAGACACAGAATCTGAAGCAGCTCCAGGCTCTGAGCTGTCAGCACAGAGCCCGACGTGGGGCTCAAACTCATGAGCTGTGAGACCTGAGCCAAAATCAAATGCCCAACCAACTGAGCCACCCAGGTGCCCCTATCTTCTACTCTGAATGACTATTTTACCCACACATGATTTTGTAACATTGGTCATTTGGAAAATGTCAGCTCATGGAGTTATGCAGATCTTTCTAATATGGACCATGTTATTAACAATACCAAAAATCACATTTGTTAATATCACCACCCATCTCACCACTCAAGTGTTTAAGTGTTGGAAAGTTGTCCAGGTCATGACATAAGCCATAGAGCACCCTTTGAGAACTGCTGATGTCATGAACAATCCCTTTTATGTGTAATAACAAAAGGCTGCTGCTCAAATTTGCACCGAGCTTTTATTTTTTATTTTAAAAATGTTAATTTATTTATTCCAAAAGAGAGGGAGAGTGAGAGAGTGTGAGCAGGGAGGGGCAGAGAGAGAGAGAGAGAAAGAGAGAGGGAGGGAGGGAGAGAATCCCAAGCAGGCTCCACGCTGTTGGCTCAGGGCCCTATACAGGGCTTCAGTTCAAGAACTGAGAGATCATGATCTGCGCTGAAATCAGGAGCCAGACACTTAGCCGACTGAGCCACCCAGTGCCCCTTGTGTAAAAAATTCTAATTTTTGCCTGAAAGCTTGAATTTCATCATTAGTAATCAACACTGCCAGTTTTCCTTGAAGGGACAGGATCTTTTCATTCCGTTTTGAGACAATGTCTGAAAAATTCCCAAATCTGAATCGCCAAAGATCACCATTTAGTCATCACCTCAAGTAAAAATGGTGCTCCATGAAAAAACCAGTGGAATTCAATTTGCAAGCCCAACAATTCATTGCAAACGCCCTTCTCCCCAGATGGCCTGCAGAACGCAGTGAAAGTGTTCCATGGGCGCTTCTCATGGCATTCTACAGGACCTTAAGAAGACAGGTACTCCAAGGCTGAAATTTAATAAAATGAATAATCTCTACGGCTTTCAAAGACATTCTTTTTTTTTTTTTTTTAATTTTTTTTTAACGTTTATTTATTTATTTTTGAGACAGAGAGAGACAGAGCATGAACGGGGGAGGGGCAGAGAGAGAGGGAGACACAGAATCGGAAGCAGGCTCCAGGCTCCAGGCTCCGAGCCATCAGCCCAGAGCCCGACGCGGGGCTCGAACTCACGGACCGCGAGATCGTAACCTGAGCCGAAGTCGGACGCTTAACTGACTGAGCCACCCAGGCGCCCCTCAAAGACATTCTTAAAGAAACTGGTGTTTCCGTTATTTCGAGTGTGTGGGGGTGATGGGTTACAATGACCATTAGGAGAGTGTGGGGCTGTCACCTCTTGATCTAACACACCAGCAGTTCTACTCAACTTTTGCTTTTTGTAACATCAATGCCAATGTCAACACTGTGGGGGGAGAAAAACACACACACACAAAGCTGGGGCGCCTGGGTGGCTCAGTCGCTTAAGCCTCAGACTTCACCGATCAGGTCATGATCTCGAGGTTCATGAGTTTGAGCCCCGCGTCGGGCTCTGGGCTGACAGCTCAGAGCCTGGAGCCTGCTTCGAATGCTGTGTCTCCTTCTCTCTCTGCCCCTCCCCCACTCGTGTTCTGTCTCTCTCTGTCTCAAAAATAAATAAACACTAAAAAAAAAAAAAAAGAAAAAATTGTAAAAAAGTAAATAATGCCTTAGTATTATCATTAAACATTGGTTTGGCATTGTGGATCCTCTGTAATGGTCTCAGGGACCTTCAGGAATTCATAAGACCACCCTTTGAGAACTACTGATGAAGTATATAATCCCTCTTGTGTTAAACGAGAAAAAGAAACCAACAAGATACACACACAAGTGCTAACAGTGTCTACCTCTAGCAATTGAAAGTGATAAAGTGATGTTTACTTTTTACTTTATATACTTTTCTATTTTTTGAAGCCTTTACGATGAGTATGTATTTCTTAAGTAATGAAAAACACTAAAGAAAAAGAATGAATGAAATTGAAATTATAAACAACCATTACCACACACTCCGAGAACGTAAAATGCCGGTAGAACTATTCTCATATTGAAAATATGAAGAGATTAGGTACATAAAGCAGGGGGCTTAAATTATTAAAAAAAAACAAAAACAAAAACAAAACAAGACAAAACGGGAAAGCTCGCCCTGAGAAATACCTCATTTCCCACAGGGCTGGAGGAAGGAAGTTGCTGCTGTGTATAAATGCTCGAGGCACCCACCAAACCCAGGTAGCCGAAATGAATAACCCTGCTGATACCTTTAGATGCAGTTTGAAAATAAATCTAAAACACATTCTCTCCAGAAGACAACAGGGTTAGCCTCGAAGAGTGATTTGACACTT
The DNA here is from genome assembly GCF_023721935.1 of Panthera uncia. Lineage (NCBI taxonomy): Eukaryota > Metazoa > Chordata > Mammalia > Carnivora > Felidae > Panthera > Panthera uncia. Next base: position 107,084,917 of record NW_026057582.1, on the reverse strand, counting down.
TGGAAAGCTCGCGGCTTCCTTCCCAGAGGAAGGAGAAAATCAGACACCCGACCCAGGGCTGACATACAAAGCAGCTGCCATGGTTTTCTTCAGGGCCTTACGCCTCCCAGCCCTGTGCCCTCCTCCTTCCAGACGGAGCCCCGGTCACCTTGACTGGAAGGATCCAGTGCCCTTCTGATCTCCCCTCCTCTGCCCCCACTACCTAAGCCTCTTTCTTGGTGTCAGAACACCATGATATCAGTCATCCACGCCCTAGCATAAATGAATCTCCATTACCACCCTCGCACCCTCGGTGCGTTTGCTGGTTAAGCTGATCTGCGAAGCTGCTCCTTTCTGCTGTGTGACATCAAAGAAGCTACTGCCCCTTTCTGGGGTCTGTAACCTGAGTGGGTTGGACTAGCGGCCTCCAAGGTGGCCAGTGCTCTGGAGCTCTGTGACTGAGCTCCTTTAACGCAGGGTGGTGTTAACTCAGGAGGCTTTGGGAACCGGCATCTTGTTTTCAGTTCCTGAATTAAAAGAAGATTCAGAGGAAGCTCCACACACACTCCCTGCAGCGTGCCCCCTCCCCCTTCTCTTCCTCATGACCTGTGTCTCCAGGGGGAAGATCAAACAAAGAGGTTGCAGAGGGTGGTGGAATGCTGTGTTTGGTTAAATCCCAGGCTGGTTATGATTACAAAGTTCCTGCGACTGGGGAGACGCAATGGGGAATGTGGTGGGAGGGATTCAGACCTTCGAGAACGCGCTCTGGCACACCCCCCACACCCGTGCACACTCTGCGTGCACTTGAGACCCTCAACACAACCGTGAGTTGCTAAAGCCTGTGTTCCAACGCCCACCGCATGTGTGCCCCCCACCCCCTTGTTTTTTCCACAAGGGCTATTGCAAGAGTAAGAAACTTCCACAAATTAAAGGGGCAGCTGAGGGACTTTCTGCTCTGGTTGCGTCTCAGTGTCTGTCTTCCTACACCTGTGAATTTGTCAAGGGCAAGCGTCATGGGTGGTTCCTCTCTTTACCCCCAACCCTTCTCATCGCACCGGGCACATACCTGATGCCTCACAAAATGTTCTTCCATGAATAAATGAATGAATGGAAAAATGAATGCTACCACTAAGGTTGAAAGACATGTTTTTAAAGGTAATGGATTATTCCCCATCAGGTGTCATTACGTCATTCAACATGTGATGTTGTCTCCATTTTCTTCACCATAATTTGCAAAGGACGGACCCTGGGGGACTGTTCATGTTAGCTACGGAAGAGCAAAATAAAGAGCTTGTGCTGGCACGTTTAGCTGTGCTATCCTAAGATCACACTAGCCCTCTCTAGACCTCAAATTCAACTCAAAAAGAAGGTTAAAAATACCAGCCTTGGGGCTGGGTGGCTCAGTCGGTTAAGCGCCCAACTCTTGATTTCAGCTCAGGTCATGATCTCACGGCCATGAGATCGAGCCCCGCGTTGGGGTCCTTGCTGGGTGTAGAGACTGCTTAGGATTCTCTCTCTCTCTCTCTCTCTCTCTTTCTCTCTCCACCCACCCCCCCCCACCTGCATGCACTTTCTCTCTCAAAATAAATAAATAAACATTAAAAAAGATTACCAGCCTTGAGTCTATAGGGAAGCTATGAAACTCCCAAAGAATAAATACCATTTATAAACTGAGAAACTCATTGAAGCCATAATGACTTTCAATTATTATTATTAGATAAGCCACCTAAGGCCCAGAGAGGGCAAGTGATTTGTTCAGGGTCATCCAGTGAGTTAGTGACAGGCATCAACACCCAGTTGGTGCCTGACTTCCCCACCCCCTCGAGGACACATAAAAGGAGGAAGTGCTTTCTCATAATCATCCACCAGCCCCTTAGAGCAGTTGGGACCATCAACTCAACAGGGCCTTCCGGAAACATTTGTAGGAAGATACCTGGCTAGGGTGAGGCCAGGGTCACAGGCTCAGGCTGTGCCCATCAGATAGCTTTGCTGCCTTCTGGGTACACTGCACCTGCAGACAGCCTGCATTGGTGGTGATGGGCTGGGCATGACCGTCCAGACACTCCTCCAGCAGGCACTGTCAGTGTCCTGCCCAGATTCCCATGGCCCACCCTGGAGGTCACCGACAGCTGTGGTAGACCTTTTTCTGCGCTCCCAGCCTGCCTCTCTCTACCTGAGGGCTTTCCCTAATAGCAGGAGCATGGGGCAGGCTGAGAGTGTAGAAAATCAATAGCCCCAGGTTTAAACCTCACTCACTAAGGAACAATTATTGATGGATAACAGATTCTTGGTCCCTCAGAAGGTCCCCAGTGGGACTGAGCCCCTGTTGCCCAGAAGGATAACCTGCTCAGCAAGATATCCCTTAATAAAGAGGTGACTTACCTGCCTTCCCTGTCTCGCGTACCCTCTCTCTCACCTTGAATTCCGTGGCTCATCTCCTAAACGAATAATTACCACCAAATCCTGCTTTAGGGAGATCCAGGTGAAGACAACTTCTCTTCACGCTCTCCAAGTGGAGAGATAGCCAGAGGGACAGAATATCTTATTCACACACCCATTCGACAAATCCATTCACTGGGCAACTTCCTCTGTGCATCTTCTCCGCAAAGGCAGACCATGTGAGATGATGAGGATGCCGAGGCGAAGCTGGTGAGGGGCTTAGCTGCCCGCTTGGCCCTTGGTTTGGCCTCAATCCCCAGTCAGAGCAGCTCTTTGAGAGGCAAGGCAAGGTCAAGGCCTTGCCTGAGAGGCAGGAGAACCGTCCCCAGGGTTTGGCTGGTCTGTTCATGCCTTCACCCATGCATTCATCACAAATTTTTGAGAGCCAACCATGTGCAAGGCCTTGTGCTGGGTGCAGATATGCAGCAGTGTGAAGCAGGATCCCATCAGCTCAGGGCCTGCCGACCATGGGGTCTTGCACAAGCTCCTTTCCCTATCGGGGCTGAACTTGACGGTCGCTAAGGGCCTCTCCGGGCTGGAACATCCGCACCTGTAAGGCAGAGCCCCTGCCCTCCAGTAGCAGAAACTCTAGTGGTCCCTCCAGGGCCTGAATATTCTTCAGTGGGACTCTCTGCACAGCACAGAGTGGTCGATGTCACAGTGCACAATGGGATTTCTTCCCTTAAAAGAAACATATAATGAAAAGGAAGTTTAATAAAAATATTCAACTTGGCAATAAAGTAACCCACTCCAGAATCTTCATGTAGAAGCTTCCATGATCCCGGATCCCATGTTTAGGGTCAGAGTACTCAGGGCCTAGCTGCAAGGGACGTCTGCCCCAGTGGCCTGAGCACAGTGTTATTAACCCCTGCAGCACAGGACATCCTGGGAAAGCAGAGAGCAAGAGACCACACTCCCCCTGCCAAAGGGACCTGGGCAAGGAGCTGTCACTACTGTGGACTCCAACCCAGGAGTCAAGTAAGGGTGTCCTACAGTCCTGGCCCCACGCTGGGTTCCCAGGCCAAAGGTGACAGGGGAGAGAGAGGCAGGGGCACCTGCAGGGTAGACACTGTGGATCAGGATGGAATCATGAGAGTGAGGGGCCAGGCGGTAGGTTTGGCCAAGGCCAGGCTGCCAGGCCCACCCACAGCCCCTTGCCATCAGCTTCTCTGTAATTGGCAATGTTCAGCAGAATGCTTGGTCAGATGTCGTGGGAGGTAGCTGTTACCATTCCTCTTCATAAAGACACTAGGAACAGAGTCGGTTTTGAGCCCAACTGTGGCTTGATGGTGGCGTGGTGAGCTTCCCTCCCTCTGTACTCCCCGTCCCATTCCTCTTAGCTATACAATGAGTAGTACAACAGAATCTCAAATCCATCCCTACTTGTCCTCAAAGCCCATGACCTTAACCACTACCATACAGGGGCGCCTGGGTGGCGCAGTCGGTTAAGCGTCCGACTTCAGCCAGGCCACGATCTCCCGGTCCGTGAGTTCGAGCCCCGCGTCAGGCTGTGGGCTGATGGCTCGGAGCCTGGAGCCTGTTTCTGATTCTGTGTCTCCCTCTCTCTCTGCCCCTCCCCCGTTCATGCTCTGTCTCTCTCTGTCCCAAAAATAAATAAAAAACGTTGGGAAAAAAAAAAAAAAAAACACTACCATACAGAGTCATTGGGAGAAATTATCTTCAGGGAGCCTTCTCTCTGTGCCTTTCTCCCGCTGCCCCAGCCCCAGCTGGCCAAGATCCTCTTGGTAGGCAGAGGCCTTCCGTCAGGAAGAAGGCAGCAGAAAATGAACCCATTCATACTGAAGTTTTGTGGATTTAACGTGTTCCCCATTCAGGCCATGAGCTCACTCTAGAAAGGGGAGATTGAACAGGAATGATATTTAAGAAAAATGGCCTAATTAGCTGTGTGACCTTGGGTTACTTACTCAGCCTCAGTAAGCCCCGGTATCTTCATCTATACCACGGAAATAATACTATCTTTGCCTTGTGGCAGTAATGATTAAATGTGGAAAATGCCCAGAATATAATAGGCATCTACATATTTAAAATTAGAATTATAAGCTTCCTGAATTTACTCATGAAAGGAGGGGCTATCTTTCTTTAATGAATGACTTAAAAAAAATTTTTTTTAATGTTTATTTTATTTTGAAAGACAAACAGAGTGCGAGCTGGGGAGGGGCAGAGAGAGAGGGATACACAGAATCTGAAGCAGACTCTAGGCTCCGAGATAGTCGGCACAGAGCCCGACGCAGGGTTTGAACTCCGGAACTGTGAGATCATGACCTGAGCTGAAGTCGGACACTTAACCAACCGAGCCGCCCAGGCACCCCACTTTAGTGAGTGATTTTTAACAGGGTTGTCCGTTTTTAACAAGGTAGCCGTACTTAGGGGCTGTGAAGAGGTGTCAGCGATAACAGGACTCAGAGAGGCCCCCCACTTGTAGCCCAAGCCTGAAAGGAATCTGAGGGTCGACAGAGATGGGGACCTGGACCAGAACAGCCTGTGTGGTTTAATCAAGGCTCCCAATACCATTAGCCTGTGTTTCTCTAAATTTCTACCAAGGAACTCTCTATAGTTGCAGAGAGGAATGTGTACTGCCAGGAGGTTTAGATAGGCATATGGAATTGGCTTTCTGCCAGTAGGAAATTTCTTAGAACACATTTGTGTTCTCATAAAAATTCCTGCAGATTCTTGTATTCTATGCCAAAATATATATATATTTAATTTAAATTTTTTTTTTTTTTTTTAAAACCATGTCTCCCCACTCCCATAAAATCTTCAAACTGGTACTTCCAGAAGATACAGCGTGATCAGCCTGCAGCTTCACGCTCTGCCTGTATCTGCCACAGGCCCTCCTTCCGTGGCTGTGCACACCCGGCTTGACAGCATGGCTCAGAAACTGGAGGTGACTCTGGCTGACCCCACCGTCTCTCTTGGCGCCTCAGGCCCAATCTGGCCTGCTCAGCTGCTGCCCACACCACATCCACAGCATAAATAAAACACGGGCAGAGTTACCATGATCACACATACACAGAAACCAAGAGGCCCGAACCACTGTTTGGGGAGGAAATGGGGCTTGAGAGACCTGGGAGGCACGGGGGCCATATTAGCCAGGGGTCTTAGGTGGTAAGCAACAGAAATGGACTCTGGGTAATTTACTCAGCAACAGTGATTTACTTCACCAGAAGATGTGAGACAACAGAGATCCGAAGGAAAAGTTGCAGCCCCAGGCTCCCAGAGGAATCGACAGGAAGGCGGTTCTAGGAACCTGGGAAGCAGACCCCAGAGGGAAGTCACTAGGACTAGGATGAATTAGCCCCAAACACTTTCTGTATCTGTATCATTTGCTCAAGATCCAACTTCCTAGGAGGAGGATCTGGTGGCATAACGGAGTGACATGACTCATCTTCCAGCCAGGGGATGGTCAGTCCCACCCAAACTATATGAAATGCAAGAGGGGTCAATTGCTAAAGCAAAATTATGCTATCATCAGAAAAGTGGGCACTGAATGCTGGGCAGCAGCAATTCAAATTTTTTTTTTTAATGTTTACTTTTGATCAGATGAGAGAGAGAGAGAGAGAGAGAGAGCAGACGAGGAGCAGAGAGGGAAACAGAATCTGAAGCAGGCTCCAGGCTCTGAGCTGTCAGCACAAAGCCCGACACAGGGCTTGAACCCATGAACCGTGAGACCATAACCTGAGCCAAAGTTGGACACTTAACCAACTGAACCATCCAGGTGCCCCTGAGTGGGAACAATTCATAGGTATTCACTGCAGATCCTCGTCCAACTTGACTCCAAAGCCAGCCTGGCTGTCCCATGCCCCCCCCTCCCCCCACCAGGACTCATAGGTCATCTCTAGGGAGAGTGTGCCATCACCAGGTCACCACTGTCACCTGCTGAAGCTGACTCTTCCTTCCTCAGGACACAGAGCCTATCACCTTGGGCAAGAAGTTCCAGCATAAGGCACAAAGGCCATGGGGGATAGAAAGCCCATCTGGAAAGATCTTTGTCCTCAGCAGGATGACCCACAATCAGAAGCAGAAACATTCAAAGGAACAGGTTGCAGTGTGAGAGGGGAGGGGGACATGGCCACAAAAGGAGAACCCAGGAAGAGAGGCCTCTGTTCCTGTAGGCAGACTCACCACCCTCACGGTTTGGCCAAAAGCAGGTGTTGCCCTAGAAGTCTTTACTAGAGAATTCTTTTTTTTTTTTTTTTAGAAAAGTATTTTGTTTTATTTATTTATTTTTTTTTAATGTTTGTTTTTGAGAGAGTGCGAGTGAGGAAGGGGCAGAGGATCCGAAGCAGGCTCTGTGCTGACAGCAGAGAGCCCCATGTGGGGCTCACAAACCCAAGAGATCATGACCTGAGTGGAACACACTCAACCGACTGAGCCACCCAGTTGCCCCTAGAGAAGTCTTGAGCCAGGCCTGGTTTGTCAGGCAGAATCTTCTTCCTGCAATGTCAAGAAAGAAAAGAAAAGAAAAGAAAAAAGAAAAGAGAAGAAAAGAAGGAAAAGAGGAAGGAAGGGAAGAAAGAAAGAGGAAGGGAAGAAAAAAGGAACAGCAACACCTAGCATACAATATTCAAATCACACGTGTTATAAAACATTCAAGGGGCGCCTGGATGGCTCAGTCGGTTGAGCGTCCGACTTCAGCTCAGGTCACGATCTCACGGTTCGTGAGTTCGAGCCCCGCGACGGGCTCTGGGCTGACGGCTCAGAGCCTGGGGCCTGCTTCCGATTCTGTGTCTCCCTCTCTCTCTGACCCTCCCCCACTCATGCTCTGTCTCTCTCTGTCTCAAAAATAAATAAACATTAAAAAAAAATTTTTTTTAAACATTCAAGTAGTGCACAACTACACAGTGTAAAAAATTAAAGTCTGTAGAATGACTCTTTTTTACTGCCCCCCCCCCCCCAGACTCTGCAACTTGTGCCCACTGCATGGGATCTCCAAGTACCTGCTTCCCCCTTCTCGTGGATAGCAAGAGGGGTCCCTGGAATGGACGGAACAGAGGAGACAGGGCAGGGAAATTCCCACTGCTGTTCCAGACCTGAAGCCAGGGCTGAGCCGAGAGCTGGGGGTGTCTCAGACGCAGTCCTGCACACAGTAGCTGTCCCCTGGGCACACCCGGCAAAAAAGGAAGTGGTGGAAAGAGACGGTGGGGGCGGGGCGTAGGAAGCAGGAAGGAAAAGCGAGGAAATTAAAGTTCCCCCTTCCTTCCCCATTCCACTTGTCTTACTCCCCCCAGAGGTAACAACTGTTACCAGCCCTTCCTTACTCAGTTACTTATATAAGGCAGGTAATCAGGTGAGAAATTAACTGAGTGTTATTTTCCCGTAGGCTCTTTATGAAATGATGAGAGAGTATTTTGCTTCTCCTCCTCTCAAGAAGGCCAGTCTGCTCAGTGCCCTGGAGAGACCAGGGCTCCCCCGTTGTCCTCTTCCATAGAAAGGAAGCCCTCCAGGGCAGGGGTTTTGCCCTGTTTCTCCAGCACTTAGAGCAGGGCTTGGGGAATGGTAATCACACGATACATATTTTTGAATGAATGATGTCTTCTCTCTTATTTAACAACACCCCCTCCTTCAGATCAGATCAAGTTTGAGTAGGTTACCTTTCTTTCCAATCAACAACCTCCAGCTGGAGCCCTTGGTCTTGCTCGTGCACTCTGAGATAAGGGAGCATGTTATAGACCTGGAAAAAAACAAGGCTAACCTTAGGTTTGGAGTCAGTGGACCCACCTTTGTGTTCCCGCCCAGCCACTAGCGGTGGGGGACCCAGAGAAGTGTAGCAGACGCCTTGATGTGGCACACAGAGCCCCCTTCAGGGCTGAAGAGGTGTTCCCCCTCCCAGCCCCCAGCAGCTGGAAGTGTTAAAGCCTGATGGCTCTCAGCTGAGTCCCCTGAAGGCCAAAAAGGACCACTTCTCAGAAGGTGACCTCCATTTCCTGGGGCAGCCCAAAGCCTGCTCCGTGCTGGAGTATAAAAGCTCGGTCCCCTCTCATCAGCAAGGACAACTCTGCAGAGCCACCCCAGCTCCAGAGCAACCTGCGGGATTATCTGACACCTTTGTAGTCCAACCTCCTTCTGTGTCCAGTCCTGCCTTCTTCGCTGCCCTGGGGTGCTGCTTCTGAGACCACTTCCCAGGGAACTTCCTGCATGCCAACTTGTCTCAGAGCCTGCTTCCCTGGGAACCCAAAACGCAGCAAGAGGCCACCTGATCTCTCTGTTCCCAGGCTCCTTAGCTATACAACGCATTAAAGAATGTGGGCTTTGAAGTCAGAGTTAGATTTTAATCCTAGATCCACCACTTGCCAGCTGTGTGTTGGGGGGGGGGAAATTTATTTAACCTGAGACTTATCCGCCTCATCTGTAAAATGGGAGACAGCAGACATCTTGGGTGCCCTGTGTCTCATCCCTTCAACTTGCCTGTGATACCAGCCGCAGCTGTGGGGGACAGTTTCATGCAAGCTCAGACTCACTTGTGCTGGCAAGGTGCCCACCAGTTGTCCTTTACATTCCTTGCTTTGGACAGGCTGTCCCTAGGCCACTGAACCTCTATATGCTTCACTGACATTTCTTTCTTTTTTTAATGTTTATTTATTTTTGAGAGCGAGAGACAGTGCAAATGGGGGAGGGACAGAGAGGGAGAGGGAGACAGGATCCGAAGTGGGCTCCAGGCTCTGAGCTGCCAGCAGAGAGCCCGACGTAGGGCTTAAACTCACAAACTGCAAGATCATGACCGGAGCTGAAGTCGGACGCTTAACCGACTGAGCCACCCAGGCGCCCCCTCACTGACGTTTCTTGGCCCCACATCTGGGTAGGATTTATTTCCCACCCTCGAAAGTGAATGCATCATACGTATTGCTTCTTGGCCATTCGGTCTCATTAACATGGCGTCATTGACATGGCACACTAATGTGATATTCTGCAGAATTGTCCAGATGGTCTAAGTCCCTTCAGACTACATTATGATAGAAGGCAGAGAATTAACATAGCCCTGATGCAGGACGCAAGCGGATCCTGTTCTCTGCTCCATGTGAAGGTGAACTGCTTTTGATTCTTCTCTCTTCTAGAAAGAAGGCAATAAACAGATCACAATCATGCACCGTGTTCTGGAGGTTGTGTTGATCAGCTCCAGCACAGATACCATAGTTAGCACAACAGCAACAATTGGGGCTGGTACTTGGCTAAGTTTGTGGTAGTTTACCCTCCTCAGCCATTTTATACAGTTTTCGCAGGGGCTAGGCTGGTAAATCAAAAGGGAGTATGACAGAGACCACCATCTCTGCTTCCTTTCTTCTTTGAGCGTGGCACCGATTCCTCCCATCTCCCTTGGGACATAGTCATGTATTTGATTTAGTATCCGGGCTGGGAGAGGGGGCGGTGCAGTTTTAGAGACTTCCAACTGGACTTCCTTACTATATACTAGCTCTTATTCCATAGGTCAAAAAACCAATATCGGGGTTCTACTAACTACCAAGTATGTCCATTCCAGTTATACACTCGGGCACAGGGAAATAAGCACAGGGCACCCAGGGACCCCACTGAATTCACCGAGACCTAGACCTAAGCCAGGGCTCCGTTACTACCTGGCTCCCATTCTGCTCGCTCTAATGGAGCAGGAGGTGGTGCATAACGGCACTTGGGTCACCAAATATCAGTGCAGTGATAGTGCAGACCCTGTGGCCAACAATTCTTCAAATTCCTTGCCAGTTCCCCTTTCTCATGCTCAGTTACACAATAGCCATGGGTTCTTTCTGAAAAGGAGTGGGCAGGGGGAAATACTACCAAATACATTCGCCATAATGTTGCAGACCTTCAGTCCATGGCTCAGGTCCAGAAACAGGGTAGAGAATCGTGACCTTTTACTGGGGGCAGCTGCCTTGGCTCCCTGATCATTCATCCTTGATTTCTTTTGATTGTCTAAAGTAGACAATACACTGTGGGCCACCCATCTATCTTGCCTCTGGGAACACTGTATTCTATTATGGTCTCCATAGCCTCTGTGGGTCAGGCCCTTCTGACTGCTACCCTGATTTTGCTGCTCATTGCAATAATCATGCCCACCTGGCTTCTAAAGTTTCGGCACCACCACCCGACCTCTATTATTTTGGGATCCCATAATCCCTGTGGGTATCAGGGAGCCCAGTTCTGCAACAGCATCTCCTACTGTCCCCGAAAGGTGGTGCTCCCCTCACCAGCCCATTCCTTATTGCTTCGATAAGTAGACTATTCTCCAGAACAACTGGCTGGTGGACTTTCTGAACTTGTGTGCTACAAACACTCAAGCTTGCCCACTTCTCTGAGCCTTTTGACTTCTCCCTCCACTGTCTGCCATGCCCATTCTTTTTTTTTTTTTATGTTCACTTATTTATTTTGAGAGAGAGAGCATATGTGAGTTGGGGAGGGGCAGAGAAAGAGGGAGAGAGAGAATCCCAACCAGGCTCCTTGCTGTCAGGACAGAGGCCAACGCAGAGCTGGATCCCATGGACCGTGAGATCATGACGTGAGCCGAAACCAAGAGTCAGACGCTCAACCAACTGAGCCACCCAGGCACCCCTGCCATGGCTATTCTAACATTTCTACTTCACATGAAACCCTGCTTTTCCTAAGCTTCTAAAATCCATCTAGAAAGTATATTAGCACTGTCTCCTGGGTTTCTTGCCAGGAGTTAACTCCTGCATCATAGGAGGGTACTTTCATATCAACACCTGCTCTTATCCAGCTTTATTTTCCTCTTCTATTTTTTTACTTAAATTTTTTTTTAAATTCATTTTTGAGAAAGAGAGAGACAGAATGTGAGTAGATGAGGGGCAGACAGAGAGGAAGACACAGAATCTGAAGCAGGCTCCAGGCTCTGAGCCATCAGCACAGAGACTGATGCGGGGCTCAAACTCACGGATGCGAGATCATGACCTGAGCTGAAGTTGGAGACTTAACCTATTGAGCCGCCCAGGCATCCCTATTTTCTTCTTCTCTGGATCTGGTCCTTCAGGATTCAGTTCTGTGTATACATACCGCCCAGAAGTTATCAGCCAGGTCTGGTGGCTCCTTCAGTGAAGTGCCCCTCTCCTCCCTTAGCAGGCCCAACACAGTTGGGATCTGACTCTTGGTGTCCATTGGATAGTCAGAAAGGAGGTGAAGGCAGGTTCTGAGGGAGGTGAGCATTATCCTGTAGGGTACTGCCTCATTTTAAACTGCATTTAAATCTCCCATAAAGAGGGACCACTCGTTGTCAACAGGAAGTGGGCCCCTTCTGCGGGCCCAGTGGATTCAGAAAATCTGAGTTCAAGATTCTCAACTGCATCTACTCCTATATCCCAACCCGAGTATTAGGATCCCACCTCTTTCCTAACAGGCTCTGATCTTGGCATACGAGGCCTATCAGAACTGAGAAGTCCATCTTCCCTGGAGCTCTGCTACTTTTAGCACAAAGTCCTAAGCCTGGTCCTCCTTCTGCAGGAGGGATTTCTTTCCATGCTACCCCAGGGGCTGCCCTCTGGCTTTTGCTTTTGGCCTTGGTGATTTTTCACTTTGACGCTGTCATTATCCCTCTTTAGCAAACCAGCGGGCTCTGCCACACTCATTCATTTCCGTGGTCCTTATACTCACTACTTCCCTCAATGTCCAGAGACGTTGCACCAGCCACCATGACTCCTTCCACCCACATCTCATCCCAGGTCACGGGCAGGGAGGCCTGATAATCGCGAAGTTACAGCGTGCAGGGGACCAGCCTTCCTTTCTATACCGGCGATGCGGTCTTCACTCGTAGCCAGATGGCAAATGACCCCTCTCCCAATTCCCACATCCGCTTCCTCGGACCACTTCTGGCACCAGCTGTCTTGGGTTAGGTTCCCTGAAAGCAGGCTCTGAGGTGGAGAACTGTCTGAAGAAGGTTAAGCAGGCAATGCTCTTGGGAGACACACCGTAAGCGAGAGGACCGGCCTGGGAAGAAGAAAGCTGACCCCCAGTGGGGGTGCAGCTGGGTCCTCAGCTGATCCTACAGGGGGCTCTGAGCTGGGATGGCCCTTCAGCGGGTCCCAAAGTGAGGTGAGGAGGCCCAGCCTTTACACGCCCGCGTCAGCCAGTCATGGGCTGCCCTCTGAGGCCGGGCCTCACCTTGGTGCAGGCAGCAGCTTGTGGTCGAGGACAATTCCCAGTGAGGGAAGGAGCTGTGGCCAGTATTTCCAGCAGCTGGGAATGGGCGTGGGGCCCTGATGGGGGCCCTGGGAGGAACACAGCTATAATCACCACAGTACCCATTTCACAGAGTTCTTGTGAGAACGAAATCAGATAAAACGTGCTAAGAGTTTAGCAATATTCCAGGCACTTAAGAAAAAGCACCTATTATTGTAGTTACTTATTAATAATTTAAATTATGATGCGTATAATACTGTTAGGCTGAACCATATACATTGTCAACATCTAACCTCCATTTGACCTGTAAATATGGAATTTCATATGGTTCATCCTCAGAATGAATAAGACCAGCTAATCTCATGCTTGTTCTACATACCTTACAGGATTATTTGAGGATCAACCAGAGATGGCACATGTAAAAATGCTTTGTAAAGTGAAAAGTTCCATTAAAATGTTGACGCACTGGATTATTCGTATTATCTGTTTTTCTACGACAACATCTAATAGAATGGCTGCGTTCAAGCTTCCCCAGCCAAGGATAATAAACTGTCTTACTCCATGAAATACTCAAATTACAATTCCTTTGAACCCTGCTGGCCCACATGGGAGCTCAGCCCCTGCAGAGTGTCCTGAGCTATTTTGGAGAGCTCCTCAGTGGTGGGCGACACCAGCCCCGGAGCTTGCCCTCCAGCCTCCTCAGCGGATCCCACACCCTCTATGACTCCCACCCTGGGGGACATGGCCGCCCTCTATGGGTAGCCACCAGCCCTGAGCCCACACTCTGGCCTCGTCTTAGCCACTCAACTCCAAGCATGGTTAGGCCCCTTTTCTCCATGTATCATACTTAACCAGAAACCAGGCCCGGCTTCTAGCAGGAGCTGACAAGACTTGGGGACCACAGAAGACGGGTAAAACAGAGCAATGCTCACAACCTTGATTCGTGTGGTTTTTCTCAGAGCTCACAGATCCCATGCTCGTGTCCAGGTAATCTCATAGTGTCACCTACCTATCCAGGCCCAGCTTGCTCCACATGGCAGGGTCCAGCTCAGCTCCACTTCTAGAGCTGCATGGAGCATGTCTTCACTCGTAGGGCAGACTAGAATCAGGAGAGAGAGAGAGAGAGAGAGGGAGAGAACTTCTCTGTCACCCCAAAGGCCCACATCCTGAGTCCTCAGTTTCTGCCCCAGGATAATCTTTCTTCCAGGATGACTGGCAATGGGAACTTTCCTTTGGTGGAACTTACCAAGGCCATGGTCCTGCTGTGTGTGTACGGCAGGACAACTACAGAAATACAGAATGGCCCAAGATCAGTCCAGTTCGGGATATTGCATATACACGATGTGTGTCCAGCCCAGTCTGGTCTAGGCCCTTTTCACGGTTTCTCTTCTGGGAGACAATCACGTCTGAATGTGCTTTCTGCAGTCCTCTAGATGGAGTCCCCCAAATCTTCCAAAACCTCCGTTCAAATCACTCACGGTTCCCTAAAGAACAAGCAACAGTTTATTACCCAGTGCGCTCTTGACTAAGACAGAACTGAGAAGCCTTTCTCTACCCTCCACACACGCAAAGGAGCACAGTGTTAGCTGAGTGCCAGCCACACGCACCATGTACACAAGACCCCTGCTGCCGTGAGCTTCCTGACCAGTGGGAGTGAAAGACTACCTCGTCAACCCGTCGGCAGAGTCCCGGTTAAAGGGACAAGGGCCCATCCATACGATGGGAGGTTGGGACAGACAGAACATGCTTTTTATTAGAGACCGCTGGAGAATTGTGGCGGGCAGCTTTTGTAATAGATCCCAGTGATCCCCGCCTCCTGGCATTTACACCCTTGTGCAATCCCTCCTCGTGTGTATGAATGCGTGTGCGTGTGCATGGTGGCTGGGCTGAGGGTGAGGGGCAGCGAGACTTAATGCCTTCTCCTAACAACTAAATTATGCAAGATTTGGCTCTGAAAGCCTGGGACTTCTCACTTGCACGCTGCCATGCTGGAGGGCCCACGTGGCCAGGACCTCGGAGGAAGGAAGCAACTGGGTCCAATAGCTCCCAGGGAACTGAATCTTGCCAACAATCTCACAAGTGAGCTTGGCGTCTGATGCCAGTGGAGCCTTGAGATGACTGTGAACCACACCGATCCCTTGATGACAACCTGTGAGGGGCCCTGAGCAGATGATCCAGGTTAACAGCACCCGGGTTCCTGACCCACAGAAACAGAGATAGGAGTGTGGCTGTGGGAAGCCACTAAGTTTGGGGGTAATTTGTTATATAATTAAGTCAGAGACAATTTTCAAGATACATATTTTTTTTGAGAGACAGAGAGAGCAAACAGGGCAGTGGCAGAGAGAGAAGGAGACATAGAATCTGAAGCAGCCTGAGGCTCCGAGCTGTCAGCACAGAGCCCGACGTGGGGCTGGAACTCACGGAACCACGAGATCGTGACCTGAGCCGAAGTCAGACACTTAACCAACTGAGCCACCTAGGTGCCCCTTCATTTTTATTTTTATTTTTAAATTTTGTAAATGTTTATTTATATTTGAGAGAGAGAGAGAGAGAGAGAGAGAGAGAGAGAGAGAGTGCAAACAGGGGAGGGGCAGAGAGAGAGGAAGACACAGAATCCAAAGCAGGCTCCAGGCTCTGAGCTGTCAGCACACAGCCTGACATGGGGCTCGAACTCACAAGTGGCAAGATCATGACCTGAGCCCAAGCTGGATGTTCAACCAACTGAGCTACCCAGGCTCCCCTATTTTTATTTTTATTTTTATTTTTATTTTTATTTTTATTTTTGAGAGAGTGAGTGGGGGAGGGGCCGAGAGAGAGGGAGAGAGAGAGAATGCCAAGCAGACTCCTGGCTGTCAGCACAGAGCCCAATGCGGGGCTCCATCCCACAACCCTGGGATCATGAGCCAAAACCAAGAGTCATATGCTTAACCTACTGAGCCACCCAGGAGCCCCAAGATATATCCTTAAGTAGAAAAATCAGGGTGCAGAAAAATGTGTATAATACACCATTATTTGTGTAAAAAGGCAGAAATATATCTACATTTCTGTGTGTGTATGTCATCCATATATATGTGTATCCCTATATATTTATTTCCTTCTACATGCATAAAATACCCCTGGAATGATAATGTTACATTCAAAATTTGGGTTTCTTCCAGAGAGGGGACCTGGTGGTTGGCGGAGGGAGGATGTCCACTGTATACCTTTTATATCTTCACTTTGGATCATGTGAAAGGGTTGACTATTCAAAAATAAGCACAATATATTAAAAGAAGAAAAAAAGGAGCGACTGGGTGGCTCAGTCGGTTGAGCATCTGACTTTGACTCAGGTCCTGGTCTCATGGTTCGTGGGTTCGAGCCCCTCATCCGTCTCTGTGCTGACAGCTCAGAGCCTGCTTTGAATTCTGTGTCTCCCTCTCTCTTTGTCCCTCCCCTGCTCTCTGTCTCTCAAAAATAAACTTTAAAAAAATTTTTTTAAAAAGCAGCCAAAAAATCTTGGGAAAAAGAAGCTGAAAATAATACATTTTTTTTAAACAATTAGGGAAGCCCACCTTATGGATTTGTGGGTGCCTTTTATTCCCCACAGCCAAATGCTGTCAGCTCTCCTTTCAAAGCGTCTCCAGTCTGACCCGCCTCTCCCCATCTCCACGGCTACTCCCCTGCACCAAGCCAGGAGCACCACGTACCTGGGCTATCGTAATGGCTCCGTAACCCTTCTCCCTGCTCCCACCCCTGCCTCCTTTCCTGACCCTGTGCCACCCAGCCTCCAGAGGGATCTTGAAACATTAAAAATTAGATCGTGTCACTCGCCTTCTTCAAACTGGAGTTTTCAGGCCAAATTTTCACTTTCTCTATTAGCATGTTTGGTGTTGGGGATAGCTTCCAATTTCAGAAATGCTCCTGAAAAAAAAAAAAATGAAGGGAGACAGGAACTAATATGTATTAGGTGCTTACATAAAGCAGACTTTGTATATATTACGCTGTTTACTCTTCATGACAGCCCTGTAGGCTGGGCACAATTACTGTCCCCATTTTACAGATGAGGAGAGTCGAGGTTAAGGAGGCTGCAGTACATGTCCATGAGAATTGTCTGCTCGGCATCCCTTCTTCTGGAACTACCTCCCCTTGGCTCCATCTACTTGCATTATTGAAAGAGCTGCCATCACCCGCAATTGTCCTGCCTCCTGGCACAGCCGACTGCTTCAAGGGCAGGCGTCTGGCCCAATACGGACAGCTGAGCACTCCCTGTCCTGAGGGGTTCCCTCCTCGGCTGCTAACGGCTGCAGGGAGACCCATTGAGTCAAAGCAGGAGAGAGGCCTTTGACGATCATCGCTCTCAGCTGGGAGATGCTGACCTATGGGGATCAAAACTACCTGGGTTTGGACCAGGGAACCTGGCCACTCCTCTCCCTCCAGCCATGAAATCCAGTTTGTCACTTTCCCTGTGCCTCAGTATCCATGTCTGTCAAATAACAGGGTAGGGACCGGTGGTTTGGATTGGAGGAGATGATCTCGAAGGACCCTAACTGGCTGTGTGACCGTGGGGCCTCAGTTTCCACAAACTGTAAAGTGAGAGCTGGAGATGGTAGGGGGGAGGCGGGGCATGGGCAAGGCGATCTCTGGAACGATTTTCCAGTTCAAAACAACCACAAGGTAAAAAAGTAATAATAACAACAACGTTTAAAAATCACAGGGTTATCACGTCAGGGGTAAGAGGCTGCCTCCCTTCTCGGTAGGAGATACATCTTCCCCCCCAAATCTTTTGGCTGAGTCCCTCTTTAATGAGGGAGTGGTAGACCTTCTAATCTGGGACTCCTGACTCGGAGCGGGCCCATCTCACCCAGGACGAATGAACCACAGAGACGAAAACCATCTGTGGTGTGGCAGAGACCCTGCCAGGGGGCCCCATAGCAGCCTGCCTCTTGCCAAGACCCAAGACCCCACCCCCAGCCCTCTCGGCACCCCTGCTCCCCCCACCCCCAGATTTTATTAAATGTTATGTTTCCCATCTTGCACTGGAGCCTACTGCTCGGAGGTTACTAGCTGCTCTTAAGGGTTCTTTATACAACTCCACTTGGGCTCCCAGCCACCAAATTCTTCCTGCTCATGCATTACTTAGATTAGCTAAGGATGTTGGCATTTAGAGCCAAACTCCAACATGCATCTCAGAAGGCGGCCTCCTGACTGCCACAGCTGTTATTTCAATGCAGCACCCCTCTGTGGGGATTGTTCTCCATAACGTGAGGTGTCATGCAGGCTCTCACTGTATCTATAATGCCGCCTATTTTTACAGTTAGTTGACCCAGAGCGCAGTCCGCTGATGACCTCTCACATGCAATCGGTCTAGGCGGCCAGGCAGCAGGTGCCAACCACTTTTGTTGCCTGGTTCCTCTTCAGATGACCCCACCTTGCCTCTCGGTGGAGACGCAGCCCCTGCTCCGGATGCCAAGAGACCCTCCCACTTGTATGACACCTGACAGTTTACGGAACTGTCACCAGAACTCCTCGTTCCTCTGTGGCTTGCCATCATAGGGATGAGGAAACCAGGTCTCACAGAGGAAACCTTGGTCAGATATAATGCAAAGCACATAATGTTAATTATTTTCACGACGCAAACTTCTTCACTTTGAGTCTCGGGCTTTTCCCACCCCGCCACAACTGCCTACTGTTTTTAAAAAGGAAACGAACTTTGAGAAATGGATGCCCTAGCCATGATGGCCCATTCCAGATGTCAGGGCAAGGCTCTGAGCTGCTGTAATGAAGAGGTCCGATAGAAGGATGGCCCGGGGAGCAAAAGGATGAACTTTCTCTCACACAGACTGTCAAGTCCCGGGTTCCTTCCAGGTTGTTGCTCTGCCATCTCCAGAGCCCGCTTATGGTCTCCCTGACTGTACCTGGGTGCCAGCTGGTGGGAAAGGAAAAGAGGAGGAGACATTCCATGATCTTAAGGCCCGAGTCCCTGCACGTCACGCATCATCACCACTCACACTCTTCTGTAGAGAATCCGGTCACATGGCCACCCTTCACTGCAGGGGGGCAGTGGGGGGGCTGGGAAATAGAATCTAGCCATGTGCCTGGGAAGGAAGGGAGCTGGACTTGGGTGGGTAACTGGCAGAACCTCCCACACAAAGCTTTGAAAACCTCCAACCTTCATACTCTCCTTGACCCTCCACCCTAGAAAGTAGCTCTCTCTCTCTCTCTCTCTCTCACTAGCCTCTCTTGTAGCCAAAAAACAACCATTTAAGGGTCACCTTTGGGTTTGGAAGGCACTTTGGTCTCCTACCGATCATTATTTGAATATTTTTTCATTCTTTTTTCATTCTTTCAATTGCCATTTCAATGCAGGGAGTCATCATAACTCTGGGCTAACATCCTCCCAGTTTTACGGTCTCAGTGCAATGGTGCCTGTGTTTCCCAACGGTTGCAACAAAAATCCCAGGCCTGGGTTGCTTGCATTTCCTTGAAACCGAGGATAAGATGGAGGGAAGGAAGATTCCTCAAGGGAAAATTCCATTCCTGTCATCAGAAAAACAGGAGCAAATGTTGGGCAGAAACAAACAAACCATGAAAGCATGTATCCACTCTATCTCTCTTACCTTCTCAGCTACATTGGCTTCATTGTCTTCTCTTTCTTTTATTCTCTGCCACTCCATCAGCACGGTGGAGGCCAAAAAGTGCTTGCTGAATGGGCAAGTCTTGCTCAGAGAAGGCCAGCTCTATGCAAAAAAAGATTGCCCCAATGGAAGTCAAGTTACTCAACAAATATTTATTAAATGCATCCTCATGCCCAGGCACTGCGGTAGGTGAGTGAGCGAACCAGGCAAAGCTCTTGCACCCGAGGACCATACCTTCTGCTGGAGAGTGGGAGGCAGACAACAACAACAGTAAGCAAATGAATAGATAAATACACAAAACAGCAGGGGCTGCAAAATTCTCACACAGGCTGCAACGTGGATGAACCTTAAAGATATGATGCTAAGTGAAATAAGCCAGACACGGAAGGACAAATATTGCATGATTGCACCTACGTGAGGTCTCTAAACTAGTCAAATTCATAGAGACAGAAAGTAGAATGGTGGTTGCCAGGGGCCAGGGGAAGCAGGAAGGGGGAACTAGTGTTTGATGCGCACAGAGTCTCAGCTTGAGGAGATGAAAACGTCCTGGAGATGGATGGTGGTGACGGTGCACAGAGATGTGAATGCACTTAATGTCACCAAATTCTACACTTTAAAATGGTCAAAATGGCAAATTTCACATATGTACATTTTATCAGAATTTTCTTTTTAAGGCAGGTGATAGGGGTGCCTGGCTGGCTCAGTCAGTGGAGCACGTGACTCTTGATCTTGGAGTCATGAGTTTGAGCCCCATGTGGGGCATAGAGGTTACCTAAAAATAAAATGTTTTTTTTTTAAAAAGGCAGGTGATAATAAATGCTATAAAGAAACAAAAGCAGGGAAAGGGGAATGGGAAATGGTGTGGAGAAGTTGGGGGGGGGGTGTCGTTTTTAGGTAAAGTGCCAGAAAAGGTCTTTCTGATCAGCCGATGTCAAAGCAGAATCCAGAATGAGGCAGGGGTTCCCCACCGACTACGGGGATACAGGGAGAACATGCCAGGCAGAGGCGACAGTCACAGTAATGACCCCGAGAGAGCAGTAATGGGCTTGGTAAGGACAAGGAGGAAGCTAGTGTGGTTGGGATCCTGGGAACAGGGCAAAGCAGCAGAGGTTGAGGTCCAGGGGCAGGTGGGGCCCAGACCTTGCAGGGTCTTAAAGGCCGCCTTAAGAGCTTTGGGTTCTACTTTAAGGAATTGAGAAGCCACGGAAAAGCTTAAGCAGCATATTACTCCCCCCTCACCTCTCTCCTTTAAAAACAAATTTCAAACATATGTAAAAGTAGGGAAAGTAGATAATGTATACCTATCACCCAGATTTAAACATTAACACTTAAACATTTACATTTAAACATTTACATTTAAACATTTTACCATGTTCGCTTTTTTTTTTTTGTGCTGAGTTTTTTAAAGCAAATTTTCAGACGTCATGGTGCTTCATCATAATTAAATATGCATCTCTAGAAAATAAAGACATTTCCTGCACAACCATGATACCAGGCTTGTTCCTAACAAAATTAACGATTCTTTCATATCTATATTCAAATTTCACCAAGTGCTCCAAATGCCTTTTTTTTTTTAAGTTTTTTATTTATTTTTGAGAGAGAGAGAAAGAATGTGAGCAGGGGAGGGGCAGAGAGGGAGACACAGAATCCGAAGCAGGCTCCAGGCTCGGAGCTGTCAGCACAGAGATGGATGCGGGGCTCGAACCCGTGAACCGTGAGATCGTGACCTGAGCCGAAGTCGGACACTCAATCGACTGAGCGACCCAGGTGCCCCCAAAATGCCTTTTTACAGCTGGTTTGTAGAACTCAGGAACACACATTGAATTTTGTTAGTGTGTCTCGTAAATATTTTAAATCTAGGACCATCTCTCACCCTATCCCTGCTCACTTCTTCATCACACTTTGACTATTAAAGAGGTTAGGGCAGCATCCTATGGAATATCCACATGTTGGTATTGTGATTCACATTTTATTTTAAAAAACTTTTTTAATGTTTATTGATTTTTGAGAGAGAGAGGGAGAGAGAGAAAGAAAGAGAGAGACAGAAAGAAAGAGAGAGAAAGCATTCGTGGGGGAGGGGCAGAGAGAGGGGAGAGAGAGAATACCAAGCAGGCTCTGCGCTGACTCCCCATGCGAGGCTTGAACTCACAAACAGTGAGATCACGACCTGTGCTGAAATCAAGAGTCAGACCCTTAACCGACTGAGCCACCCAAGCGCCCTTTGTGACTTACATTTTAAAGGACCACTCTTGCTTGTGTGCGGATAATAGACTTCCTTGGGTGGAAGCCAAGAGGCCATTTTGGGGGGGGTGGTATTGTACTAAGAACAAACTCTAAGCCCACAAAGACAAGAGCACAAGAATGGAAACAATAGGGGGAAAGGGTTGGTCAACATGCTGGGAGGATGAAAAGCTGATAGACAGCCCAGTCAGTCATATCAGAGTAGAAGCAGCTGACTCCGAAGAGATTATATACATCGGTGATACCACGAGAAGCAAGCCAGAGAGGCTCAGTGACTGGGGGACCTGGTAAAGCAGAAGGCAAAGAGAAGGCTGAAAACAACAAGTTTGGTTGATAATGACACTTAGGCATCTCCTCCAGAAAATACTCTGCCTGCTCCGTCTCCTTCGGTGAGGATCACCAGTTGGCAGCCCTCTCTATGACAACAGAACTTCCATAAAGCTTTTCGGTGACTCACTCTTTAATAAGAAGAGACAAAGATTCAATAAGTTGAAGAAAGCCTCCAACACTAAAGACAGAATAAAGCAAAAGGAAAACAAGAACTTGGGGGAGATAAGGACAATGCAGGGAGCAGAATAACACAAATAAAAATGTCCCATCCAGGGGCGCCTGGGTGGCTCAGTTGGTTAAGTGTCCGACTTCAGCTCAGGTCACAATCTCGCAATCTCGCGGCCCGTGAGTTCGAGCCCCGCGTCAGGCTCTGGCCTGATGGCTCGGAGCCTGGAGCCTGCTTCCGATTCTGTGTCTCCCTCTCTCTCTGCCCCTCCCCCGTTCATGCTCTGTCTCTCTCTGTCTCAAAAATAAATAAAACGTTAAAAAAAAAATTTTTTTTTTTAAAAATGTCCCATCCATACTTGATATTCTCAGAAGAGTAAGAGAGGAGATTGTGAATGCATAAAAAGAAAACAATACCATAAAAAGCAACAGAGTGGGGCACCTGGGTGGCTCAGTCGGTTAAGCGTCTGGCTTTAGCTCAGGTCATGATCTCCTGGTTCGTTAGTTCAAGCCCCACATCAGGCTTTCTGCTGTCAGCAGAGCCCGCTTCAGATCCTCTGTCCGCTTCTCTCTCTGCCCCTCCCTTGCCGGCTCTCTGTCTCCCTCAGAAGTAAATAAACATTAAAAAAAAAAAAAGGCAAGAGAGAACAAGATGGAGCTTTGAGAAATCTAAAGTATGGTAGCTAGAATAAAAATAATTTAAATGGAAATACTGGAAGGAATAGTCTAGGAAATTCTTCCAAAAATAAAAAGATAAAGGCAGAAAATAGAACACTTTTTGAAAAATTTATTTATTTGTTTTGAGAGAGAACATGTGCAGAAGAGCCAAAAGAGAGGGAGAGAGAGAGAGAATCCCAAGCAGGCTCCACACTGTCATCCCAAAGCCCGATGCAGGGATCAAACTTACAAACCATGAGACTGTCACCTGAGCTGAAATCAAGAGTCAGACGCTTAACTGGCTGAGCCACCCAGACGCCCCACAAAGAACATTTTTAAATTAAGGGACAATCCAAGAGGTCTAAAAGCCAATGAATTGGAGTGTCAGAAAGAAAGAAAAAATAAAATGGAGGGAAGGAAATTATGAAAGAAATATTACAAAGAAATTTCTCAGACCTGAAGGACGTGAATGTCCAAATTGAAAGGGTCTATTGAGTGCCTGGCACAATGACTAGAAATTTTAGAACATTAGGAATAAAAAGAAGAACATAAAAACTTCTTGAGGGGAAAAAAGATTACACGCAAAGAATTAAGGATCAAAAATGTAGCAGACTTCTAACAACCTGTATCTCTCAAAATATTGAGACAAAAGTAATTTCTAGTCTAGAACTCTCCATTCTGCAAAATTATCATTCAACAGTGACGTTAAATTAAAGGCATTTCCAGATATACCAAACTTCACCATTTTATCTCCCGTGTTCCCTTTCTCGGACAGCTACTAGAGGATGTGCTCCAGCAAAATGAGGAAGTAAGTCAGAGAAGAAGACATCACATCTGGGGAAAAGAGATCCAACACAGAAAAGAGATCAAGTGGAGAAAGGAAGCCCTGGGATAGGATCTGAGCCCAAGCTCAAGGGAGCAGTCCACAGTGGAGCAGGAGGCTAGAATGCTCTAGGAGAGACTCTGGTAAAACAATGGCACTGAAAAAAAGAGACATTGACACATTATCTGCTTACCCACGTAGAAAATTGTCCAACCGGGGCTGTTGAAGGTCAAAGAAACCATGCAAATAAAAAAAAAAGAATGACAGCCTTATCAACTCCAGGTAAAAATAAAGCCTATATGAGAAAGGAAATGTCACATGGTACATTACTTGACTCAGTAAAGAACAGTATTTACTCAGTCATAATAAGCAAACATTGAATACTGATTTCACTGATAATTACAATATAACTCTATTAGCATGGCTTAGGAACATAAACAACTACAGAAAGGGGGAGCTGTTTAAGAAAGGTCAATTTTTATCTACCACAATAGAAAATGAACAGGTAATCCCTAAACTTACACATCAAGAATATTGAGGAAGAGAAGTTAAAGCAATTGGAACAGGTGTCAGCAAATGATGTCCCACTGGCCAATTCTGGTTTTGTAAATAAGGTTGTGCTGGGATGTGTCTACACCCACTCATTTACCTACAGCTGCTTTGTAGCTAGCTACAAGAAGAGCTGAGCGGTTGCAACATGCTGGCCCACAAAGTTGAAGGTATTTCCTATGTGGCCCTTTATGGGAAAAGTTGGCACTTTTACAGAAAAAGCAAACCCCGGATTTATAACAATGAAGATAAATACATTAAAAAGTAGCCAGAAGGGTTAAAAGCGGTTGTTCTCGGATGCTTTTTGCTATAAGCCTTCAAATATTAGTTGGCTTTTTAAATATGTGCATTACTACTTTTGATAAAAATTTTAAAATGATTGTTTTTAAGGAGCTGTCCTGATGCCCAGGAGGGAGGCAGGGGACTGACATCAGGGTTCGTGCCTGAGCCTTGCCCTGCTGTCTCCTGCTCTTCGCCAGCTGTCCACCATCCCATCTAAATGGGGCTGAGTGAGTCAGAGCTGCCTGGCCAGAGCTTCACAGGAACTGGAACCAGTTCCTGATAGCAGACTTGGAAGGAACAGCTCTGGGACAGCCTCCTGCCTCAAGCCATCATTTGGTATTGTCAATATCATCAATGAGTGGCAGAGGAATATCATAGTGGTTCGAGTGGCTAAGAGCTCTACTGTTAGATTACCTAGCTTCATAAAATTCAGGTTCCTCCTCTAATTAGCTATGACCTGGACACGTTATTTAATTTCACGAGGTCTTGGTTTTGTCACTGATAAATGGGGCTGATGATGCCTCCTTATGCGGTTGTGGTGATCTTAATTCAACTAATACATATGGGAGCACTTGGCACGGTGGCAGGTACATATAAGCCAACCGAATGTCAGCTATTTGTATTCCCAGTTTCACAGATGACACAGATGAGGTCCAGAGAGGGAAAGTGGCATGCACAATGTCACACAGCACATTGGAGACAGAAGCAGGACTAGCGCCTGGGACTCCTTTGTCTCAGTGCGATACTCTCTCCTGGCGCCACTCTAAGTTGCTTATATGCATAAAGCACCTCTGGAAAGATACACAAGAGATGAACAACACTGGCTACCTATGGGTAGGTGGAGACAGAGTGCAAGGGAGGGCTTTACTTTCACTTTAAAATTTGCAAACCACGTGACTGTATTACTAACACGAAAACAAGGAGACACATAGATTAACTTTATTTAGTCAATCTCATTTATGTTTGAGATTAACAGTGCCTTTCTCATGGTGGAGATCAATTAGATAACAGACATTTATCTATATTAAAGAGGTATCCAGAAGAGGTTATTACTAGCAATCATGGTGCTTTTTATTAAAAGGAAACTTTTCTCTAGATTTGTGGAACAAACTGTGGGAAGGGGCACAAATTTCACTAGCCAGGGTCTCCTCTTTGAAGGCAGAACGGGTTTCCTTAGCCACAGGTGGAGCCATCTTGGAGTGCAATGGAAATTTCCACCTTGGCACCTTGCACATGAAAGGTCCCCTTCCCCCCAAACTGGCTCTCCCAAACTCAACTCTTTGCACCCAGGCCCCAATTTGGACAACTCTTCTGGAAAACATGATTAAGCCTGAAAAACCTGGGGGTTTTATTGGGGATGACAGTGAGGGCCCCAGTTTGTTTTTCAAGGGAGGGAACTAAGTCCCAGAAATAGCTGAGCCCGAGCTGGCAGGCGGCTGGCAAAGAGCAGGAGGCTCCAGGGCAACGCTTCCAGGCCATGTTGACTTTGGATGGGCTGCTTGAGCATTGTAAACAATTGCAGAAATGATTTCCTACCCTGGCAAAAGTCTTGTTTGGACAAGGGGTTCCCCCCCCTTCTTTAAAAGGCAGTTTTATCATTTGTTTGCAAAAATGCTCAATCCCCTCTTTCTTTTCTTGTTCCCTCTGTGGCTCTGGTCTCCCCCAGAGCCAGATGAAAAATCTTTGTGTTTCTTTAATGTTAACCAAACCCCCCATTCCTCCTTTTTAAACTGTTCCAGGTCTGTTGGACAAATACTCCCCGGCAACAGGACTTACAAGGGTCTGTTAAGGATTTTGTTAGGCTGGAGTCTTTAGCCAGAGTGACTTAAAATATTTTTTTTCTCCTTGTTTATTACATTTTAAACTCCTAGCACAATAAAAGCTGCACACAAGGATTGGGAAAGCAATAAAAATGCAACTTATAATGTCTTGGCCTGAACTAGCTAACTCTCCATCTAGACACTGATGTAACAGATTTGGTCTCACTCACCCTCCCAAGATGTCAGACGAGGAAATAAAATGGGCTGTCTATAAGAAAGAAAGCATAGGGCAGGACTGGGAGCCTGTCTGACTGCTGGCCAGGGTGGGGCTTCTGAGAGGCTGGGAGATGGACTGCACGTTCTGAAAATCCACCAGAATCCTGAGCTGTTTCAAAAGAAGGAATACTGTGCTCTTGACCACCCAGGGACAAGGGCAACCACAGAGTGCATGAAGAGTGTGATATGCTAACCTACATACCGCCTGTCACCTAGCTTCAAACGGGAGAGGACAAAAAGAGGAAGAAAGAATGGGGAGGGGGAGGGGCTTGAAAGAGAGAAAAGGGACAGGAGGTACGGGGTGCTTGGGGGAGAGGTTGCATCACCCAGCCAGAACAGAAGCTGGCTCAAACTGGGTAATTGAGGGAAATTTCATGAAGAGACAATTGACAAGGTTTAGGCAAGAAGTGAGGGAAACCAAAAGGGACAGAGCTGCACCGGAACTAACAATAGCAGGGAGCTGTCCCATCCCCAGGCTGGAAGGGCCCCCCCCCCAAAGGTGTCACACAGGAAGTGAAATCCTTCTCATTCATTCCATCAACAGGAAATCTACCACTCTATTTGAAGACAGGAGAAAAACAGCCAAAAGATGAATCCAAATTAAGAATTTACATAGGAGGAAACTGAGGTATAAAAAGACTCGTGGTAAGCATTACATCTATTTAAACATACAGGTAAGCATTCTTTTTATTTATTTTTGAGAGAGAGACAAGAGTTCTAGCAGGGGAGGGACACAGAATCTGAAGCAGGCTCCAGGCTCTGAACTGTCAGCACAAGAGCCCAAAGCGGGGCTACAACTCATGAACCTCGAGATCATGACCTGAGCTAAAGTCGGTGCTTAACCAACTGAGCCACCCACGCACCCCTGAACATTCTTAACTGTAATAATTATGTTGACCAGGAAAATAATACAAGTGTTAGAATTATCATTTAAAAAAAAAGGGGGCGCCTGGGTGGCTCAGTCGGTTGGGCGTCCGACTTCGGCTCAGGTCATGATCTCGTGGTCCGTGAGTTCGAGCCCCGCGTCGGGCTCTGTGCTGACAGCTCAGAGCCTGGAGCCTGTTTCAGATTCTGTGTCTCCCTCTCTCTGACCCTCCCCCGTTCATGCTCTGTCTCTCTCTGTCTCAAAAATGAATAAATGTTAAAAAAAAAAATTTAAAAAAAAACCTTGAAAATGCTTTTTGTTGTTGTGTTTATTGTTGTTGATTAAAAAAAAAAATCCCAAAATTGTCACAAAAAAAGGAGGTGGGGGGGAGAATAGAAGAAAAAGAAACAGATATTTGCTTGTTTATTTGCTTGTTCGTTTTTATTGTGGTAAAATATCCATAACATAAAATCTACCATTGTAATGATTTTTAAGTGTACGGTTCCTTGGTATTAAGCACATCGACACTGCTGTGCACCCATCACCACCATCCATCTCCAGGACCTTTCCATCTACCCCAGCTGAAACTTCCTACCTGTTAAACACTAGCTCCCCATGCCCCCCTCCTCCCAGCCCTGCAACCACCATTCTGTCTCTATGTATTTGACTACTTTAGCAACCTCATATAAGAGGAATCCTACAGTATATTTTTCTTCCTCTTTCTTTCTTTCTTTCTTTCTTTCTTTCTGAGAGAGAGGGTGTGGCAGAGAAAGAGAGAGAATCCCAGGAGGGGCAGAGAGAGAGAAAGAGAGGCAGAGAGAGGGAGAGAGAGGGAGAGAGAGAGAGGAGAGAGAGGGAAGCAGGGCTCACCCGAAGCAGGGCTTCTGTTCACCCTAAGCAGGGCTTAAGCTCACCCAGAGCGGGCCATGAGTTCACCCAGAGTGGGGCTTGAGCTCACCCGATGCAGGACTTGAACTCACAAACCATGAGATCATGACCTGGGCTTGTCAGATCCTTAACGACTGAGCCCCCCAGGCGCCCACATTTCTCCTCTTCTGACTGGCTTCTTTCACTTGGCATAATGTCTTTGGGTTTATCCCTGTTGTGGCATGTCTCAGAACTTCCTTAGTTTTAGGGCTGAGTAATATCCGTTACATGCATGGCCCGCATTTTGCTTATTTCTTCATCTGTTGATGGACACTTGGGTTGCTTCTGTCATTTGGCTACTGTGTACGACGACCCTGCCATGAAAATGGGTGTACAAATATCTGTTCAAGTCCCTGCTTTCACTCACTTCTTTTGGATACACACCCGGAATTGGGATTACTGGATCATATAGCAATGCTTCATTTAATTTTTTGAAGAAATGGCCATCCCATTTCCATAGCAGCTGCGAGAGAGATTGTTTAAATCACTAATAACTCCATTTTTCTTAGGAGAGAGAAAATGACATCGTTTCCTTTCTGAAAATGACGAATTGAGAAATGTTAGTTAAACATGATTTAAAATGACAAGGATGACCACCAGGAGAACTAAAAATAGTCTGACTACTTTCCAAATCGCCCGAAAGCGACGCACAAAAACAGACCACACAGAGGATAAAACAGAGAACACAAAATGTTACAGAAGTGGACTAAATCTATGTGTTATAGGGATGAATAAAACTAATATAAAACTAACAAAACTTGGAAGAAAACTTAGAAAGTCATCTCTTAACTGACTTCTGAATTAAAGAAGAAATCAAAACAGTAACTGAAGAATATTTAGAAAACACTGTATATAAAGGTCTATGACCTTGAAAACATGCCCAGCGATAGATGCCAGACACAAAAGGCCACATATTATACAATTCCATTTACATAAAATATCCAGAACAGGCAAATCCCTAGGGACAGAAAATAGATGAGTGGTTGCCAGGGACTGGGGGAGACAGAATGGGGAGTGGCTTTTTAATGGACATGGGGCTTCCTTTTGGGGGTGATGAAAACGTTCTGGAACTAGTGCTGATGATTGCACAACATTGAAAATGTACTCAATGCCACTGAATTGTACACTCTAAAATGGCTTAAGTGGTAAATTTCCTGTCGATGTATATTCACCCACAATGGAAAAAAAAAAAATCTATGGAAAGAGGGACTTATGTTTCCATGGATGGTAGACTGGATAATGCCTACCAGACTGAGGACAATTAGAGACTTTGGACAGGATATGAAACGCATCTGATTGGAGGACTGGAGATCCAACAGGCAATGAAAAATTATAGGGTCAACATTCAGAAAAAGGAAATGTGGAGTTCGTCTTTCCACAGTGGGCATCAGACAAGTCCACAAGAGGCAGCTGAGAGGTGGAGAAGCCGAATGGAATATCTAACAGCCTTCTGGGGCTGGGGATAAAAACTGGAGTCTGTTCTGACATCCGTTGGCGTACTGCAATCAGTTGACCACCTGGAATTTGCATCAAAGTTCCCAAATCCACTGAAAAAGCAGAGGGGTCTACCTAGTAGGGACCCCGCCTTGGCACCCCTGCGTTGAGTATGAGCACACACTCGTGAGGGCCTTCGGCCAGCGCTTCATGCTGGTGTCTTCTCCCATTTTAGACAACCACCATTTTAAGCACCCATTCCAGTTCTCTATCAAACTATAACTCCAAGGACTCTTCACATGGAAAACAAACTGAGAGTTGATGGAGGAAGGTGGGGGCGGTGGGGTGGGGGTGGGAAGGGCCAGATGGGTGATGGGTACTAAGGAAGGCACTTGCTGTGACGAGCACTGGAGGTCATAGGCAAGTGACGAATCATTGAATTCTCCTCCTGAAACCAATATTGCACTGTATGTGCACTGTATAGAATTTAAATAAAAATTTTTTAAAAACGAAAACAACTATGATTCTGAGGAGGAGATCTCTCTGCCCATTGTTGGACATTATGGGCTATAGAGCACATTCCTTGGCCTGAAGACATGTGACTTGGAGGCCCAGACTGGTGGAGTGTCTTCAGTTCCGGTTTTTCTATTTTTTTTTTTAACGTTTTATTTATTTTTGAGACAGAGAGAGACAGAGCATGAACGGGGGAGGGGCAGAGAGAGAGGGAGACACAGAATCGGAAGCAGGCTCCAGGCTCTGAGCCGTCAGCCCAGAGCCCGACGCGGGGCTCGAACTCACGGACTGCGAGATCGTGACCTGAGCTGAAGTCGGATGCTCAACCGACTGAGCCACCCAGGTACCCCTAGTTCCGGTTTTTCTACAGCACTCTTGAGCATTTCTCTCTATTGCTTGGTAGGCAAAGCCCGGGCGGAGTGAGTATTTGCTCTTGCCAGGACCCATTTGCAGCTGCCCAGGGCCACCAGTACCAGGCCCACTTAGCAGCTACGTTCAGGGCCTTCTCCCCACGAAATCTTCCCCAGCGCCATCTGCAATCTCTGCCTCTCTTGTTGGCAGATGGAACTGTTCTTATTAGCACTCCACGCCTCAGAAGGTACGAAAGGAATATGGCTAAATTCAGCCCGCATCTGCATTGTTGCAGCCCCGGATGTCTATTTCACGGACCTACGTGGCTGCCTCAGATGAGCACACCAGGATGTCTATTCGCTGGCTCCAGTGACCTGCTGATCCTGAAAGGGAGTTCTTCTACTGGTGTTCTAACTGTATTTTCTTACACTCGGTATTTGTCTGTCTGGCGCCCATTCATCTCAGGGCCAAACGAACAGCCCCAGTTGTTTACAGCTCGCCTGCCACCTGTAGCCCATACTCTGAACACCTCTTTGTCTTACTCTCACACACCACACAACATCCCCTGCCCTGAACCACCTAGGGCCAGGGACTAGACAGCTGGGAACAGCCCCTGCGCCCCGGAGCCCGCCTGAACTGTTCAAACTAGCCAACCCTAAGCTAGTCACCCTGTCCTGCCTTGCCTTGCCTTCCCCATGGAAACCCTAATAAAGGCGGTGGCCTGTGTCTTCCCTTCATTCCTTTCTGCCCCCCCCCCCCAACACTGGTGCTTCTCCATGTGTTACACCCTGTGAGGCGTAACACACCCCCTCTCGGGAAATGTAAGTAATAAAAATATTCCATTGGCATTAGCCTCTAAGTGTCATCGCTCAGTCACCTTTACAAATCACAACTGAGCACAAATAAGATGGACATCAACATGTTCCACTTTAACGCACGCCTCAAATTCCCATGGTGGTTTTCACAGGGCTGTGCCCCCTATGGGCATCCCTTTATTTTATTTTTTTTAAAGACTTTATTTTTTTATTTGTTTTCCAAATGTTTATGTATTTTTGAAAGAGAGAGAGAGGGAGGCAGAGAGAGACAGAGACAAAGGATCCGAAGCAGGCTCTGCGCTGATGGCAGAGAGCCCGATGCAGGGCTTGAACCCACGAACTGTGAGATCGTGACCTGAGCCAATGTCAGACACTTAACCGACTGAGCCTCCCAAGTGCCCCAGATATTTAATTTTTTTAAGTAATCTCTACACCCAACATGGGGCTCAAACGTACAACCCTGAGATCAAGAGTTGCATGCTCTACTGACTGAGCCAACCAGATCCTCTATGCATCCCTTTAATAGGCCAGTTTTCCATTGCCCTTCTGCTTGACCATATGGCCAAGCCATTGACCACTGCCCCAATGAGTCAGTAAAAATTCAAAGAGGGGCAAATAGCATGTAACTCAGTCCACTGAGCTGATTTGTTTTTAACCATTTTTCAATCAGAATGGCAGCCTTCCAAGCAGGATGCTGTTCCATGCACCTTGGAACTTCCATCCATAAACCAAGAAGCTCTTTGTTGGTTAGCAGAGAGCTGTTCACCACCCGGGCACAGTCCATGTAGCAATAGGTTCCGGCAGCTTCTCAGATGATTCCAAAGTCAGCCTTAGGGCAAGAGTCTACCTGCTTGTGAATATGCCAGGTAACTCTTTTATTCCCTCAGAACTTCATCAAAGAACTAGAAATCATAAAAAAGGACCAAACGGAAGTTCTAGAGATTAAGAATACCATAACCAACAAATAAGAACTGAGTGTGTGGAATTAATGGCAGAGGAGACAAAGCTGAGGAGAGAATTAATGTACTAAAAAAATAGAACTGAAGAAATATCCAGATTGTATGGAGAGTCAAAATTCGATGCAATATAGAAGTAAAACAAGCAATATACTAAAAAGCCTTAACATACATGTAATTAGAGTCCTATACATGAAGAAGAAGAAAGTCACACAGAAACATATGTGAAGAGACAATTGCTCAGGAGGTTCCAGACCCGATGAAAGATATCAAGTCACAGATGTAAGAATTACTACAAACTCGCAAAGAAGATAAGAAACAGAAAGCCACACCTAGACAAATCACAAACTCGGGCACAAAGAAAATCTTTTATTTTTCAATTTTTTTAAACATTTATTTATGTTTTGAGAGAGAGAGACAGAGTGTGAGAGGGAGAGGGGCAGAGAAAAGGGGGTCAGATTCTGAAGCAGGCTCCAGGCTCTGAGCTGTCAGCACAGAGCCTGATGTGGGGCTCAAACTCACGAACCAGGAGATCATGACCTGAGCCAAAGTCGGATGCTTAACCAACTGAGTCGCCCAGGCACCCCCAAAGAAAATCTTAGAACAGAAAAGAGACAGTTTTCCTTTGAAGGAGCAATAATTAGAATGACATAAAAAATCTCAACAAACCAATGAAATCCAAGATACAATTATGATGCTATCATCGGAGAGCTGAAATACTACACCCAACAGAAACACTCATCAAGATTGAAGGCAAAGTAAACATTTTCAGACAAATACAAATTCAGAGACTTCATCACCAGCAGATTCGATTCAAAGGGAACCCGAAAGGGTGTTCCTTAGGCAAATGGAAAAGAGATATCAGATGGAAATACTGAGATGCAGGAAGAAATGAAGAGCAACAAAATAAGCAGGAAAATAGATAAATCTAACTGACTACTGATTGGCAAGAAAAAGGAGGAGGAGGAGAAAGACGAGGAGAGAAGCAGAAGGAGATCTTGTGAAGTCTGAAATATATTTGGAGTGGTCTAAATAAAGCGGTAAAACCACCAAATAACACTAGACTTTGGTAAGTCACTGATTCATTTGTAATCATTGGGGCGACTGCTAACAGAAAAATTAAAAAGTATACAATTTTCAAGCTAATAGAAGGTATAAGTAGAATGATAAAATATATCATTCTAACATAGACAAATAAACCAATAAATAGAATCAAAATCACATTTATTTGGTCACCTATTTAACGGCAAAGGTACCATGGCAGTACACTAGGGAAAGAAAATATTTTAATATACAGTGTCAGGCTAATTGAACGTTTATATGGAAAAAAGAATTTTGTTCTCTATCTCAGGTCACACATGAAAAATAATTCCAACTGACTGTAGATCTAAATATAAATGGGGGCGGGGGGAAGCTCCTTTTAGAAACATAAGAGAACATCTTCACAATCTTGTAGTATGTAAAGATTTTTTAAAACGGGACCAAAATAATGAGCTGACTATCTAGGGAGAAAGGATAGACTGGTCTATATTAAGAATGAAAGTGGCTTCTAGATGAAAGTTAGTCAAATGGCAAACCATGGTATGTAAGAAGATATTTTCAATAAGAGAGGATGTTTTTATCTGGCCAGAATACATTTAAAAGCCCTACAAAGCAATAACAAAATAACAGAAAATGAATAGCCACTTCACAATAAATTATATTCCAGTGGCCAACAGACACAGAAGAGGTACTTAACTCCACTAGTCATGAAGGAAATACAGATTAACATCATTAGATATTTCACACTATCTCCAGAACTGACTAAAAAAAAAAAAAAATAGGAAAAAAATCAGATAATACCAAGTGTTGCCAAAAATGTGGAACAAACAGAACTCTCAGAAATTGCTGGTAAGAGTGTAAACTATCTATGGGAAAAATGTTCATCAGTATCTTGTAAGGCTGAAAATAAGGACCCAGTAATTCTTAGGTATATATATATATACATCCAACAGAAATGTTTAATGTTTACCTAAAAGGTACGGAATGTTCATAGAAGCACTATTCATATATCCTCAAACTGGAAACTAACCAAATGCCCATTACCTGTAGCACAGATAAATCAAACATGGCATATTCACACAGAATTTCTCTACAGCGATGAGAACTGACAGACGTGGGACAAGATCGCTATGAACAGAATTGTGCCCCCGCAAATTCATATGTTGAGGTCCTAACCCCCAATGTTACTATATACAGAGTTAGTAGCATCTTTTAAGAGCTCTGTGAGGTCATAAAGGTATGGGGTCCTCATCTAACAGAACTGGTGTCCTTCTAAGAAGAGGAAGAGTTGCCAAGGATGCACATGAACAGAGAAAAAGCCAGGTGAGGACACAGTGAGACAATGTCATCTGCAAGTCAAGGACAGGTACCTCAGGAGAAATCAAACCTGAAAATCTCAATCTTGACCTTCTAGCCTCCAGAACCATGAGAGGATAAATTTCCATTGTCTAAGTCCCCCAGAATGTAGTATTTCGTCATGGCGGCCCTAGCAAACTAATATGGTACGGATACAACACATTTTGTTTTCCATTACCAGTTGGTGGCATTTGGGTTGTTTCCACTTTGGGGCTATGGGAACAATGTCGCTATGAACATTCAGGTACAAGTTCTTGTGTGAACATGTTTCCATTTCTCTTGAATATATTTTGAAGTGTAATCCTCAGTCATATGGTAGCTCTGTGTTTCAACAAGTCAAATGTTTAAAAATCCATAAAGATAAGAGCAGGAACTCTTGCAGCAAAAATAATAATAAACTTAAGATACATAGGATGATCAAAATCTAGAAGACTGTTCTGTGAAAACATTGATAACATGAAAAAGCCCCTGGGAAAACTGATAAAAGAGAGAAGGCATTAATTACCAATATTAAGAATGAGAAAAAGACATAGCTACAGATCCTATAGACATTATAAAGATAAGACGATGAACAACTTGTGTCTTCAAATACATTAAAAATTTGAGTTTGAGACAGCAGCTACAAAACTACCACTTACAAAAACCAACAAAACGAATAGAACATCTAACTAGTACTATATCTATTAAACAAATGGAATTCATAATTTGAATCTTCCAACAAAGAAAACTCCAGTCCCAGATGGCTTCACTGGCAAATTCTAATAAATATTTAAGAAGGAAAATTGTCGTGATTACACATACTGTTTCAGAAAATAGAAGAGAGGAAACATACCCCAAACTCAAAGTATGAGGCCAGCATCACCTTGTTACTGAAACCTACCAAGGATATTAGAAGAAAGGAAAAGTATAAATCAATCTTGTTAACAAACACAGATGCAAAAAAGTCCTAAACAAAATAACAGCAAAGTGAAGAATTCAACAATATATTAAAAAGATAATACATCCTGCAAGTCTGTGTTATCCTAAGGATGAAGGGTTGGTATAAATTTGAAATTAATCATTAAAACTTGGGGCGCCTGGATGGCTCAGTCGGGTAAGCATCTGACTCTTGATTCCCGCTCAGGTCACGATCTCACGGTTCATGAGTTCGAGCCCCTCCTCCGGCTCTGCACTGATGGTATGGAGCTTGCTTGGGATTCTCTGTCTCCCTCTCTCTGCCCCTCCCCTGCTCGATCTCTTATCTCTTTCTCAAAATAAACATTTTTTTAAAAATCATTAAAATTTATAGTATGAATGGAATATAAGAGAAGAGTCCTATAATAATGTGATAGATTTTTCAATCTAAAAAGTAAATTCAAAATTAAAATAAAAGTTTTAAAAAATAGTAAAACTCAACATCCATTGATGGTCATCCACCCTCATACAGACTCTTATGCTTATTAATTTCATGCCCGCTCTTCCTAAATTCCCCATTCTTCCACTGCGACCTCAACCTCCGGTCCACCCTCAGCAATATCCCCTAAATCCTCAGTCTCCTCTCCAAACATTCATTTCCTCTTCTTGCCTTCATTGAAATCTGGTTCTGCCTGAGAACATTGCTTTTCTTACAGCCCTCTCATGTAGCCGCTGGGTGTTCTCCTTTACCCCACAGATCACAGGCCCAGGGGTGGGGGAGGGGTCCTTCTTGCTCTCCTTTGACTTTTCTAGACTACTGATCCTTCTTTTTTTCTCTACAAAACCACTATTCCCTTGAAGTTCGTGTCCTGAGACTAAACCAGCCCCTATCCTTCTCGTTGAAGCCTTCTCGGCCTGCCGGCTACTGCCCCTCACTCGCTGAAGTACCTTCACCATGAGTATCTCACCATTCTTTGTGATTTCACCCAACATCTATCAAAGACTATACAACACCCTGGCTTTTCAGGTTCTGTATTACTTGTCTGTTATAAGAGCTACGTTTTATTATGGGTTAACATGTGCCAGGTTCTAAACTGTGCTAAATACTCCACGTGTATCAGCTCCGTTCATCTTCACAATAAGCACAATTATTATTTCCATTTCACAGATGAGGAACCAAATCATAGGGAATTAAGAACTTCATCCCGGGGTCACCCAGTAAGTAAGTGGGGTATCTGGGATTCGAACACAAGACTCAGGCAGCCAAGCCTGAACTACAAGATACTGTCAAGTGTAGACCAACCAGTTGGGGTAGGCTTAGGAGGTCAGAATCCAGGACAACAATCTATTTGCTTAACAATAGAGGCTGGTTAAATAAACTGTGATAGAATCTTACGTAGCCATTAAAATGATGATCTGTATCTGTGTTTACAATACCGAAACCCATTCATAATGTGATTGAAAAAAAGCAAGCTGGAAAATAGTGCAATAAACCTGCACATGAACGTTTATAGCAGCCTGTTCACAACTGCCCAAACCTGGAAGTGACCAAGATGTCCTTCCAAAGGTGAAAGGATAAACAAACAGCGGTACATTCATACAATGCAATATTATTCAGCATTAAAAAGAAATGAGCCATTAATCCATGAAAAGACATGGAGGAAACTTAGAAGCATACTGTTTCGCCAAAGAAGCCAGCCTGCCACAGGGAAGGACAGCTAAGTACTTACTGTATGACTAACTATGTGACATTCTGGAAAGGGCAAAACTAGAGAGACCGTAAAAAGATCGGTGGTTGCACCAGGTCCCAAAGGGAGGGATGACTAGGTAGAGCCCAGGGGATTTTTTTAGGGTGGGGGAAACTATTCTGTATGACACTATAATGGGGGACACAGACATTACGCATTTATCTGAACTTTGAACTTTACAGCACCAAAAGGAAAGCTTAATTAAGCTATGGGCTTAATGAATAATAGTGTATCAACACTGGTCCATCAGTTGTGATGAGTGTGCCACCCGAATGCAAGATGCTAATAAGAGGACAAACTGTGAAGATGGGGACAGCAGGTACATGGGGACAAGAGGTGCATGGGAACTCTGCACGATCTCAATTTTCTGTAAACCTAAAACTGCTCTGAAAACTAAAGTCCGTTCATTTAAAAACAACGGTATAATTGCATGCTCCCTTTCCACGTTAATATACGTCTGAGTGTTTTGTGCACAGGGAAGTCTGGAAGGACGTAATCAAAATTAATAGCAGTTGTCTCCGAGGGGTAGGATGCACGGAGATCTTTCTCCTAGTTCTACTTGTCCTATTTTCTTAACAAAAGCATGCATTAATTTCTTATGAAGGAGTAAAGTGAGGCCGTGGGGGCAGCCGGGCCAGGGCCCAGCGCGCCCGGGAGCCGGCGCTGCCAAGGCAGGGCGCCGTGGGGAATGCAGCTTAGCTCCGAGCCCGCCGGGGCCGACGCCAGCCTCTGCATCTGCTCCGCCCCCCGCGTCCCTCGGCCTTTTGAGAGTCGGGTCGGGGAGGTTAAGAAAGGGAAGAGCGAATTCCTCCGGTGCAATCGCGTCTGCACGCGCGCTGGGCAGGAAGGCCGGAGGGGCGGGGGGGGGGGGGGGGGGGGGGGGCCCCGGGGGGCGGCCGGGGGCCCGCCGACGCGCGGCGCAGCTCCGGGGGCGCGGCCGGCCTTCAGTGGGCTGGAATGTTCCCGCGGCGCAGTGTACTTTGTTCTGAGGCTGGGGGAGGGTGCAGCGGGGGCAGGGCTCCAGGGCCCCTGGGACTTGGAGGGCGGCCAGCTTTCCGTTCCCAGGGCGCCTTCCCGGGGGGTGGGGAGTGGAGGGAGAGGAGCTGTCTAGTTCCCAGGCTGGGCAGCTGCGGGGCACTGACGGAACCCCTGGATTCCAGTGCCGGCCCTACCACCCACTAATGGCATGCTTCTGGGGTCGGGGCTCAATGCCTCTGGACCTCAATTTCCTCATCTACAAAATGGAGATAACAATAATAGTACATAGTTATTGTCTGGCATTGTTGTAAAGCGCTCTGCATGTGCTCATGCCTCATAACTACCCTTTGAGATAGGTAGTACTGTTACTAGAATAACATCGTTATCCTATTAGAATAATATTCCCTCACTTTCCAGGCCCTTTGGACAGCTCAGATGCTCTGGCTGTAGAAAGCCTAGCCCAGCCTCTTCCTACCAGGTAGTGAAATGCGCGTTATTACTTTCACTTTAAAAATGAGGAAAGAGGGGTGCCTGAGTGGATCAGTCGGTTGAGCATCCGACTTCGGTTCAGGTCATGATGTTACAGTTCCTGAGTTGGCTCGCCACGTGGGGCTCTGTGCTGACAGCTCAGAGCCTGGAGCCTGCTTAGGATTCTGTGTCTCCCTCTCTCTCTGCCGCTATCCTGTTCCCACTCTGTCTCTGTCTCTGTTTCTCTCTCTCTCTCTCTCTCAAAAATAAACATTTAAAAAATTAAAAAAAAAATAAGGAAAGAAATGCTCGGGGAGGTTAAGCAACTTGCCCAAGGGCACACAGCTCCTCAGTGGCCATCCTGGATACAAACGCCGCTGGTAGTCTGGCAGAAAGCCTCCACTCTTAAATACTGCCTCCCTACTGCCAGTCTCAGGAAGCCCTTAAAATCTGTTTATTTGCACATACTGCAATCCATGCAACAATCTGGAGGAAGTATTACTAATAATAATTACTACTAAGTAATGATAATGATCATCAACTGAGGGCTGTAATTCTCACAACACCCCATGAGGTAAGCACCACTATTACTATTCTTATTTTAGAGATGAAGAAATTGAGGCAGAGCTCACCAAAGCTTAGCTGTTGGCTACTTTCAAAATATTTTAGAGGGAGGCAGACCCTTCCAGACTCTGAGCACAGAGGCTAGCTTGGAATGACAGTGCTTCTTCCTGCAAATGTTGTGAGAGGCAACCTTGCCTGGTAATCCGAGGAGCTCTGGAGATTGTGATGAGTCTCAGATGATACCTAATGCCAGCTAAGCTCCTCTCTCCTGGGTGGGCTACTTCCGGGCGCCCCGCTGCCTAGTGCCTGAAACCACCCCCCCCCCCCCCCCCCCCCCCCCCAATCTCCGCAGAAGGCAGGTCAGGTCTGTGACTTAACCACGAAGTTCAATTTGTTTGAAGTTTGATACGTAATGTTTTAAACCAAATAATTTTCAGCATTTTTGATAAGTGACATTTCATATTTGCTAATGGCGGTCAGTATGTGAACTGTTTTATTTTTTAATGATGACTATATTTTCTCATTAAATGAAACAGAAAATTCCATACCCTATGTTTCTGCCATAATCTGCATCTTTGGTTTTCTGCTTATTAAGAGGGATTTTCAAAAGTTTGTTTAAGTGGCCTTACTGAGAGAGAGAGAGAGAGAGAGAGAGAGAGAGGAAGTGTTTGAGTCTCATTCCTGGGAGGTGAATGAAATCTGCTGGGATTTTTTTTTGGTAGTCGCCCCACCTCACCCTAAGCCCTAGAGAATAAGGGGAATACACAGCTACGGATGACCCTTACTTTTAGAGCATCACAAATAACTACTGAAAACACCAAACTTGCCCATCCTGTCTCCCAGGCTCGGCTGTGCTCTGGACTGTCACACCCTGACTCAGAAGAGGGAGGGATTGCTTGGACAAGAAAAAAAGTAGTCAATACATCATTTTTATTATGTAGGAAAATCTAAAAATCTGCCCAAAGAAGCATGTATTATGTGATTTGGATCTGAAATCTCATTATATTGCATGTGTGTGATGATCTTGGCATCCGTTAAAATTGTGGCTAAAAAGTGCACTCTGATCAGCTTGATTCTGAGAAAAATACATCAGCATGGGTTCTACATAACTCTCTGCCAAAAATCACTGCAGGGTCCTCGTGAGCTGTGTAGCAGAGAGGGATGGCTGAGGGCAAGAATGAGTGGGTGGATGATAGATAAATCCATCTATGGATGGGTGTGAATGGCTGAGGGCTGGAGAGATGGCAGGCCATTGCACTTGCTGGGCTCCAAAGGTCCTTGACCCACCACAGCACTGGCCATATGACTTCAGAGGGATTTGTCTACCTGTTGGTCTTCTCCATGAGATTTGGAGCTCCTTGAAGGCAAGGAGACAATTCTATCCGTTTTTGCTTCCTGGCTCCCTATCAGCACATCCATGGAGGTATTAGTTAGGATGTAGGCGTGGCTGCTGTTACATGTAACACCCCCCACCCACCCCTGCATGAGGGGCACCATGAAGTCCGCAGTGCGGCCCACAGAAGGGAAAGAGAGGAAGGGGCAGGCACACATGTCCTCTTCAAAGGCAGGACCTGGTAGTTTTAACGTTTATTTATTTTTGAGACAGAGAGAGACAGAGCATGAATGGGGGAGGGTCAAAGAGAGGGAGACACAGAATCTGAAACAGGCTCCGGGCTCCGAGCTGTCAGCACAGGGGCCCGATGCGGGGCTCGAACTCACGGACCGTGAGATCCTGACCTGAGCCGAAGTCGACGCTCAACCGACTGAGCCACCCAGGCGCCCCAGGACCTGGTAGTTTTACACACCACCCTCGCTCTCATCACAGAGGCCAGAACTTAATCATATGGCCACACCTTGCTGAAAGGATGCCTAGAAATTTTGTCTTATCCTGGGAGGACTTGTGTCCAC
The DNA here is from genome assembly GCF_023721935.1 of Panthera uncia. Lineage (NCBI taxonomy): Eukaryota > Metazoa > Chordata > Mammalia > Carnivora > Felidae > Panthera > Panthera uncia. Next base: position 107,043,847 of record NW_026057582.1, on the reverse strand, counting down.
TTAAACTTTTTTTTTTAGTATTTTTATTTATTTTTGAGAGACAGAGAGAGAGACAGCGCACGCACACAAGTTGGGGAGGGGCAGAGAGAGAGGGAGACACAGAATCTGAGCTATCAGCACAGAGCCCGATGCGGGGCTCGAACTCACCAACCGCAAGATCACGACCTGAGCCGAAGTCAGATGCTTAACTGACTGAGCCACCCAGGTGCCCCAGCCTGGTGTCCATTTAAAAATCAGAGGTTTTCAAAATAGCAGAAACGGAGAGTGGAAGGCAATTAATCTCCCTCTGCTACCTAAGTGAGCAACACATTCTTATTTGTTAAATGAATAAAAAGACGGAAATGAATCTGACACTGCAAGTCTATTCTGAGAAGAAAGAGCATGTGGAATCACATAGTTAAGTGGAAAAAAAAGCAAGCAGGGTTGGCAGATACAGTTATTGCTGTCCTTCTTTACCAAGAGACATTTCGAGGAGAGCGACAGTAGGCCCAGATTAGCTATTCCGCTTCCCAGATTCCCTCCAAGTGGCCACGTGACGCCACGTGGCCACTGAGATATCAATGGAAGACAGCTGGAGATTTCTGAGAACGTTTTGCTTTAACACAGGCATACTTTTCCCTCGTTCTCCCTACTTCTTGGTTTCTGAAGTGCAGTCAACTCATGACTGTGACTCAATGAACTGCATATTAAGTGTGAGGCAGCAGAAAGCAGGGACGTGGCCGGACATTGACACTATTGTGACAATGCTGCCCGACCCTGCCTGCTTGCCTCCAGACTTCCCGCTCACGAGAAGTGGAAACTCCTACTTGGTTAAGTCAAGACAGTGGCCTTTCTGTTGTATGCAACCTAACCAATCCATAGATCCTATCTTGAAAATTCACTGACCGCGTAGAATATCCCTGGAAGGACACACAAGAACCCATAGCCATAGATGCACCTTTGGAAGAAATCATGAGCTGAAGGACAGGGGACAAGAAAATCTACACCCAGCATGGGGCTTGAACTCACAACCCCAAGATCAAGAGTTGCGCTCTACACCAACTGAGCCAGCCAGGCACCCCAAGAAACTTACTTTTCCTTTACGGGCTTATAATTTTGAATGTTGAATTGTTGGCATTTATATACTCAACCAGAAAGAGTTGAAATAACAACTTATGATGAGGAAAGTTGAAGGACACTATTCATTCATGAATTTGATCTGCAGTCATATTACTGCATCACCTCATGACATTGTCACTGGTGGCACAGTTGTCCCAAGAAATCCATCTCAAGGGGTGAATTTTGAAAATTATTATTTTTTTTTAATATATGAAATTTATTGTCAAATTGGTTTCCATACAACTCCCAGTGCTCATCCCAAAAGTTGCCCTCCTCAATACCCATCACCCACCCTCCCCTCCCTCCCACCCCCCATCAACCCTCAGTTTGTTCTCAGTTTTTAACAGTATCTTATGCTTTGGCTCTCTCCCACTCTAACCTCTTTTTTTTTTTTTTTCCTTCCCCTCCCCCATAGGTTTCTGTTAAGTTTCTCAGGATCCACATAAGAGTGAAACCGAAAATTGTTTTTTAAAAATAAATTAGATGTATGCCATACTTCAGTTAAAGTGGGGTTTTGTGGGGGGACTTCTTTTGGCTTGTTTTATTTAAATCAGAGAGACCTAATTGTCTTTAAACTCAATCGTATCTCTATTGTTGTATCTCTTTTTTTTTTATTTTTTTAATGTTTATTGATTTTTGAGAGAGAGAGAAAGAGGCTAGCCGTGGTGGGGCAGAGAGGGAGGGAGACACAGAATCTGAAGCAGGCTCCAGGTTGTCAACACAGAGCCCAATGCAGGGCTCAAACCCACAAACCATAAGATCATGACCTGAGCCGAAGTCATACGCTCAACCCACTGAGCCACCCAGGTGGCATCTCTTAAACTAGGTGGAGAGTATACTATTGTCTTATTATTCACTGTATTTCTTTGATTGGAATATTTCCTATTTTGAAATTAATTAATTGTGAAAACTCAGAATGCATTCAAATATAATCAAGCTCTCTCAGTCTCTTGAATTACAATGTACTTTCTTGAGAAGCAGAAACAGGGCTGATACAGAGAACTACCAAAACTGCACATGACCCACAATTTATCTTATCCTGGCCTCAGCTAGTGGCGATTACCCTTGCCAGGGGCACCACAAATAGCGGTGAGGATTATGAATGATCTTGGTGCCTGGTAGTCATGATTCACAGACTTACTTTCATTTTCTTCTTAATTTTACCTATAGATAAATTCTTAATAGGGAAGGAGGCAGGGACGATGAATCAAACCCGAAGATTACATCCACATCTAGAAGGCACAGGAAAGAGCATGACCTGACGATCATTTCTTTTTTTTAATTTTTTTTTTAACGTTTAATTTATTTTTGAAACAGGGGGAGACAGCATGAATGGGGGAGGGTCAGAGAGAGAGGGAGACACAGAATCCGAAACAGGCTCCAGGCTCTGAGCTGTCAGCACAGAGCCCAACACGGGGCTCGAACTCACGGAACGCGAGATCATGACCTGAGCCGAAGTAGGATGCTTAACCGACTGAGCCACCCAGGCGCCCCTGACGATTATTTCTATTAGGAGCCAGGTGGCAGTGACGATTACCAAATCAAAACCAAACAGATGGTACAAGGGCAACTTGTCATATTCATAGTCACATAGATAGAGATGATTGACTTCTGTGATCATTTTTAAAAAAAATTTTAATGTTTATGTATTCTTGAGAGAGAGAGACAGAGAAAGACAGAGAGAGAATAAGCAAGAGAGGGGCAGAGAGAGAGACACAGAATCTGAAGCAGGCTCCAGGCTCTGAGCTGTCAGCACAGAGCCTGAGGCAGGGCTCGAACTTGGGAACCTCGAGATCATGACTTGAGCCAAGTCCGACACTTAACCAACTGAGCCACCCAGGCGCCCCTTCTGTGATCATTTTAAACAGTAGGAGATTAACTCGTGTTTATTCTGCAACAGTACATACGTGTTCCTTTCCTAATATTATCTATGCTGTGAAGACGGGAAAAATAAAATTTACTGAAAGATATATTTTAATTTAAATAAAGCTTCATACTTTAGAAATTAATTTGCTTATAGTTATGTACTTTCTCATATAGAATGTTGTTTACATGTCCTTAAAGGCTGATTTTACCACTCATATGTTTATAAAACACTTTTATAGGGGCATCGTAAGCATCTGACTGGCTCAGGTCATGATTTTGTGATTCATGAGTTCAAACCCTGCACGGGGCTTTCTACTCTCAGTGCAGAGCCTGCTTTAGATCCTCTGTCCCCTTCTCCCTTTGCCCCTTCCCCACGCACACTCTCTCTCCCTCTCTCTCTCCCAAAAATAAATAAACATTTTAAAAAATGCTGTTATAAATATCATGCCAAAGAAAGTATGAGAGGCTATTTATTTAACTTCTCTACTAAATGTTTAGTATTTCTCAGAGAGGTTATGTCCATGAGACTGTACCTTGTATGTGAATGTCATTCATTATGTATGTCATTGGAATAAAATAGGTTGAAAACAAAAAGAAAAGTCCCACATTATCAATAAATTGTGGGGTTTTTTTTAATGTTTATTTATTTTTGAGAAAGAGACAGAGACAGAGAGGCGAGCAGGGTAGGGGCAGAGAGAGAGGGAATCTGAAGCAGGCTCCAGGCTCTGAGCTGTCAGCACAGAGTCCAACATGGGGCTTGAACTCGTGAACCACGAGATCATGACCTGAGCTGAAGCCAAACACTTAACCGACTGAGCCACCCAGGTGTCCCAATAAATTCTAATAAAACTAATAATAGGATCAGCTGTAATTCAAAAGGGTCACTGAAGAAGATCAAAGCTGGCCTTCTGAGTATCAGTATGTGTGATAAATTATATATCTATTTTGTGCCAAGTCCAAGATCTTTACCATGCTACCCCTAAACCTAAATAAACAAACAAACAAACAAACAAACAAATAATAAGGTAAAATTTCTGTTCTCATCTCATTGGGAGGTGACTTACTAAGGGACAGATACAAAGAAATAAATTTTTTAGAAGAACGCTGATGTTTTGTTAGGCTATATTTGGACTTGATAATTAAGACGTGGGGGTCTTTTTGAAATAATTTTTTTATTTAAAATAAACTGTAGAATTAAAAAACAGGATATCTATCTTCCAAATCACAGCAAGATAAAAGCAAGCAAAACACAGTCTGCATAATAAAAGACATGAAAAAGGTAATTAGAATGATAAACAAGTATGACTCATAAGCAAGATTACCAAAACCAAAATACATAATCTAAACAATACATGTAAATGAGTTAAATCTTCTATTAGAAGACAAAGACCCAAGTGCCTGGGTGGCTCAGTCGGGTAAGCATCCAACTCTTGATTTTGGCTGAGGTCATGATCTCGTGGTTTGTCGGATTGAGCCCCACATTGGACTCTGTGCTGATGGTGCAGAGCCTGCTTGGCATTCTCTCTCTCTCCCTCTCTCTCTGCCCCTCCCCTGCTCATGCTCTCCCTCTCAAAACAAGTAAATAAACATTAAAAAAAAAAGAATATGAAATTAGAATTGTAGTCACATCCTCTCGCATCCCATTCAGATGAAAACTTGCCCACAAGGTCATAAGTAAGTGAGGTATATAGGGGGCTGGGAAATGTAGTTTCTACCTGAGTTGCCCAAGGCCCCGGAAGAGTCAATATTATCGAAGCAAAATTTACATTCAATAATAGTCAACTGATCTTTGACAAAGGAGAAACGACAATTCAATGGAAAAAGGATAACCTTTTCAACAAATGGTGCTGGAACCACTGGATGTCCATATGTTAAGAAAAAAAAAAAAAAAGGAATCTAAACACAGACTTTCTTTCACAAAAATTAACTCAAAATTGGTCATAGACCTAAATGTAAACTGCAAAACTATAAAACTTCTAGAAGGAGACAGGAGAAAATCCAGATAACTTTGGGTTTAGCAATGAATTTTTAGATACAACACCAAAAACATGATTTATTAAAGAAAAAAATGTAAACTGAAAAACTATAAAACTTCTAGAAGGAGACAGGAAAAATCCAGATAACTTTGGGTTTAGCAATGAATTTTTAGATACAACACCAAAAACATGATTTATTAAAGAAAAAAAATGGTCGGACTTTATTAAAATTAAAAACTTTTGCTCTGCACAAGACACTGTTAAAAGAATGAAAAAAAATCACAGACTGAGAGAATATATTTTAAAAACATATATCTGACAAAGGACTTGTATCCAAAATACACAAAGAACTCTTAAAACTGAACAGTAAAAAAACAACCCCATTTAAAAATGGGCAAAATATCTGAATAGGCACCTCACCAAGAAGATAAACAGATGGCAAACAAGCATACAAAAAAATGCTCAACATCATTTGTCATTAAGGAGTTGCAGATTAAAACAATGAGATATATTCATTAGTATATAAGAAACTGTCAAACTGTATTCCAAAGTGATGAACGATTTTCCTTTCTCACCAGCAAGGTATAAAACTTCCAGTTGCTTTGCATTGTCAACAGTTGTTGGTATTGTCAGATTTTTTGATATGAATCATTTTGTGATGTAGCAGAATGTCATTCTGGTTTTCATTTGCAATTTTTTTTTTTCTGCTTATTTGCATGTATAATTATTTCTTTTTTTAATTTTATTTTTTATTTTTTAAGATTTACATCCAAATTAGTTTTGATTTGTATTTCCCTGATGATGAGTGATGTTGAGCATTTTTTCATGTGTCAGTTGGCCATCTGTATGTCTTTTTTGGAGAAGTGTCTATTCATGTCTTTTGCCCATTTCTTCAGTGGATTATTTGTTTTTGGGGTGTTGAGTTTGATAAGTTCTTTATAGATTTTGGATACTAACTCTTCATCTGATACGTCACTTGCAAATATCTTCTTCCATTCTGTTGGTTGCCTTTTAAGTTTGCTGATTGTTTCCTTCACTGTGCAGAAGCTTTTTATTTTGATGAGGTCCCAGTAGTTCATTTTTGCTTTTGTTTCCCTTGCCTCCAGAGACGTGTTGACTAAGAAGTTGCTGTGGCCAAGATCAAAGAGGTTTTTGCCTGCTTTCTCCTTGAGGATTTTGATGGCTCCCTGTCTTACATTTAGGTCTTTCATCCATTTTGAGTTTAGTTTTGTGTATGGTGTAAGAAAGTGGTCCAGATTCATTCTTCTGCATGTCGCTGTCCAGTTTTCCCAGCACCACTTGCTGAAGAGATTCATTTGCAATTCTTAATGACTAACCATACTGAGACTCTTGTTATGTGCTTATTTGGTGAAGTATCTGTTTAAATCTTTTGTTCATTTTTTAAGTGTGTTGTTCATTTTATTTATTATGGAGTTGTGAGGTTTCTTTAGACATTCTGGATATAAGTATCAGGGTCCAATCAAGAAAACTATTAACAGGAGATTGATGTAATGGGGAATTGACTTGTAAGGGTCAAAGAGAACTCTGGTGAATACAGGAATAGCAAATACAGGGTCAGCCACTAGCAGGACTGGGATCTAGTTCTCTGAGAAGGGCCTCCAGACCTGTTGGAAAGAGCATAGCATGGATCACTGGATGGTGAAGGAGACACTGAGGTGGGTCATTGGTGGAAACTAGAAATCTGCCCTTTGGGGGTTGGGGATGTTGTCCACAGGGAGGTGCTATACAATGGAACTTGATACAAAGTCCCCCAAAGAGTACTGGGGGAAGTGGCTCAGAGTCAGGTTCCCTTGCCAGTGGCATACCACTTTGAGAAGGTGTTGAGAGAAGCTTCTAGCAGCTGGGCACTGCTGGTTGCCCTATGCTATCAGAACTGGGAGCTAGGGAAGCTGCCCTCTGCAGGAGCCCAGTGCAAGAAAGCCTGCACTTTGCAGGACACTGGAAAGAGGAAGAGAAAATTCCCTCCTCGTCAGTGTCCCTCCAGCACCCCATACTGGCACAACATCACTCCAAATGTCATAGATGAAATCTCTACACAGCCCACCTCCAGGATCACAGAGCAGGCAAAGAAGGGTGGATTTGGAAATGAGAGGCAATAAACTGTTGCCTGGCACAAAAGCCTTTATCATATGTGTGTTTCTCCGGGCCGTGGCTTGCCTTTTCATTTTTTAACAGTGTCTTTTGAAAAGCAGAGGTTTTTAATTTTCATGATGTTCAATGTGTCCATTTTTTTCCTGCCATTCATGCTTTCTTCAGCCAAAAAAATTTTTGTCTAACCCCAAATCAAAGATTTTCTCCTATGTTTTCTTCCAAAAATTGAACAGTTTGGGCTCTTAGATTTAGGTTTATGATTCATTTCAAGTACTGTGTATGTGTATTTAAAATTTACTTAAAAAAATTTTTTTTAAGATTTTATTTTTTTCTTTGAGCAGTTTGAGGCTCACAACAAAATGAAGTGGAAGGTACAGAGAGGTCCTGTCCTCCCCCATCCCCCTGACATACGTAGCCTTCCCCATTTAAAACACCCCCCACCAGAGGGTATCTTTGTTACGAATGCTGAACCAACACTGGCACATCAAAATCACCTAAAGTCTGTATTTACATTATGGTTCACTGTTGGTGGTGTACATTCTATGGGTTTGGACAGACGCATTATGACATGTATCCAACCATTACGGGCTCATAGAGAGTATTTTCACCGCCGTAAACATCCTCTGTGCTCTGCTTACTCATCCCTCCCCTGCTCCGTATGCATTTTAAAAATGGACAAAAAGCATATATACAGTAACTTACAAAAATACGTACATGTACTGTCATTTATATGAATGGCTTGGAGTCATTTATCTCATTTTTCTTCTTTTGTCAACTTAGCACTGTTTTTAAGGTCTATTCACGTTCCTACGTATGCATCCAATCCCTTGTGTCTCTAATGGCTGTGTAGTAAGTGCTGTTACCATGTGCACCTTCCACACTTCCCGCATCTACTCCTCTGCAGATGGACGACTGTCTGTGATTGCCCACAATCAGAGGGGATGCAGCAGTGGACATTCTAATGCAAATCCCCTCCTGGACCTGTGCGATCATTTGTTTGGTATACCCACCCAGGACTTACTTTGCTGGGTCCTAGGCTCTGCCTGTGCCTAATTTGTCTATGTTGTGCCAGACTGCTCTCCAGAAGGGACAACTGTTCCGCATCCCCACCAGCAGCAGGTATAGGAGACTGTATCTCCATATACCTGCCAACGCTTGGCATTTTCCAGCTTTCCAAGTTTTGCCTGTCTAGTAGATGGAAGGTGATATTTCCCTGCTGTCTTAAGTTGAACCTCTCTGATTACTGATGATTTTAATTCTTTTTTTTTTATTTTTTTATTGTTTTTTATTTACTTTTTGAGAGAGATACAGAGAGAGAGAGAGAGAGAGTGAGCTGGGGAGGGGCAGAGAGAGAGGGAGACACAGAATCTGAAGCAGGCTCCAGGCTCTGAGCTGTCAGCACAGAGCCTGACATGGGGCTCGAACTCAAGAACCACAAGATCATGACCTTAGCCAAAGTCGGATGCTTAACTGACTGAGCCACCCAGGCGCCCCTGATGATTTTAATTGTTAATAATCCTCTTCATATGCCTGTTTGGGTTACCACTTTTCTAAATTGCCCATTGATAAACTTTGTGCATTTTCCCATAGGGCCTGTTACCTTTTGCTTACGTTGGATTTAACCTGCTCTTCTTTTTTTCGTTTCCTAAGATGGAAGCTTAGATCATTGATTTTAGATCTTTTCTACTACACGCATCGATGCTGTAAATTTCTAAGCACTGCTTTCCCTGCACCGTAAAATTTTTGATCAGTTGTATTTTCATTTCAAACTAGTTTAAATACTTCAAAATTTCTCTCAAGGCTTCTTCTTTGATCCAGGTGTCATTTATAAGTATGTTGTTTAATGTCCAAGTATCTTGGGATTTTCTAGCCATCTCTGTTATGGATTTCTCCTATCATTCCATTGTGGTCTGAGGGCAAACATTGTATGATTTCTATTTTTCAGTTTGTTAAAGGTGTGTTTTATGGCCCAGAGTGTGGTCTGTCTTGGTGAATGTTCCACGTGGGCTTGAGAAGAATGTGTATTCTGCAGTTGGATGAAGTAATCCATAGGCATCAATTATATCCACTTGATTGACGATATGGCATTCCACCGTATCCTTACTGATTTTTGGCCTGGTAGATCTGTCCATTTCTGATAGAGGAGTGTTGAAGTCTCTAACTAGGTGAGTGAATTCATCTATTTCTTCTTGCAGTTCTATCCATTTTGCCCCATATATATTGAGCCTCTATTGTGAGGCACATACATATTAAGAATTAATCTGCCTTCCTGGAGAACTGATCCTTTTATCATTCTATAATGCCTCTATTTATCCCTGAAAACTTTTCTTGCTCTTTGGTCTTATCGGCTTGAAACTAATACAGCTACTCCAGCTTTTTCTTGGTTAGTGTTATCGTGATGTATCTTTCCCCATTCCCTTACTTTTAATCTACATATGTCTTTTTATTCAAAGTGGGTTTTTTCATAGAGCACATAATTTGGTCATGTTTTTTCATCTACTCTGGTAATCTCTGTCTTCTAGTTGGTATATTTAGACCATTGACATTTAAAATGACTATGATATACTATAGTTGGATTCATATCCACCATATGTGTTACTGTTTTCTATAGGCTACCCCCACCCTTTGCTCCTTTTTTTGTCCTGTACTCTTTTCCTGCCTTTTGTGGTTTAACTGAGCATTTTCTATGATGATTCCCCTTTCTCTCCTTTTTAGTGTATCAGTTACACTTTTTTTTTTTTTTTACCTTTTTTAGTTGTTTCCCTAGAGTTTGCAATGGATGTTTATAACTAATCCAAGTTCACTTTCAAAAAACACTATGGTTTCACGGGAACTACAAGTACTTTACAATAACCAAGTATTCCTAATTCCTTCCTCCCATGCCTTGTGTTATTGCTGCCATTTCATTTTACTTACACATAAACTATAATTATAAAACACACTGCTATTATTATTTTGAACAAACTGTTACATAGTAGGTTAATTAAGAATAAGAAAAATCAAAGTGTTTATTTTACCTTCACTTATTCCTTCACTAACACTCTTCCTTTCTTTATGTGGATCCACCTTTCTGACTGAGATCATTTTCCTTCCTCTCTCTGTAAGGCAGGTTTACTGGCAACAAATTCCCTTATTTTTTGTCTGAGAAAGTATTTCTCCTTCACTTTTTTACCCTTTATTTTTTTTTTAAATTTTTTTTTTTAACGTTCATTTATTTTTGAGACAGAGAGAGACAGAGCATGAACCGGGGAGGGTCAGAGAGAGGGAGACACAGAATCTGAAACAGGCTCCAGGCTCTGAGATGTCAGCACAGAGCCCGATGTGGGGCTTGAACTCACGGACCGCGAAATCATGACCTGAAGTCGGCCGAAGTCGGCCGCTTAACCGACTGAGCCACCCAGGCGCCCCACCCTTTATTTTTTTTAATTTTAGAGTGAGAGAGAGTGTGTGTGAGTGGGGGCGAGGGGCAGAGGGAGAAAGAAAGAGAGGGAGAGAGAGAGTGTGTGTGAAAGAGAGAGAGAGAGAGAGAGAGAGAGAGAGAGAGAGACAGAATCCCAAGAGAGACAGAGTGTGGAGCCCAACTCAAGACTTGATCCCACGACCCTGGGATCATGACCTGAGCCGAAATCAAGAGTTGGATGCTCAACTGACTGAGCCACCCAGGTGCCCCATTTCTCCTTCACTTTTGAAGGATAATTTCCCAGGATACAGAATTCTAAGTTGGCGGGATCTTTTTTTCTCTCAACACTTGAAATATTTCACTGCACTCTCTTCTTACTTGCACAGTTTCTGAGAAGTCAGATGTAATTCTTATCTTTGCTCCATTATAGATAAGGTGTTTCCCCTCACCCCCAGCTTCTTTTAAGACTTTGTCATTGATTTTATGCAGTTTAAATATGATATGCCTAGGTATAGGTTTTGAGCGGGGGGGGGGGGGTGGTGCATTTAACCTGCTTGGTTCTCTCTGAGCTTCCTGGATCTGTGTTTTGATGTCTGACATTATTTTGATGTCAGTCATTATTACTTCAAGTATTTCTTTTGCTCCTTTCTGTCATTCTTTTTTTTTTTTAATTTTTAAAAAATGTTTACTTATTTTCAGTCCTTGGATATCCCATTCTGTTTTTGCTGTCATTTTTCTCTTAGCTTTTCAGTTTTGGAAGTTTCTATTGGCATATCCTCCAGCTCGGAGATTCCTTCCTCACACGTGCCCAATCTATGAATGGGCATACCAAAGGCATTCTTCATTTCTGCTGCGATGTTTTTTTATCTCATTTCTTTTTGATTCTTAGAATCTCCATCTCTCTGCTTGTATTATCTTTCTGTTCTTGCATGTTGTCTACTTTATCCATCCGTGCTCTTAGCATGTTCCTCGTAGTTATTTCAAAATCCTAGTCTGACCCTTCAAGCATCTCTGCCAGATCTGAATCTCGTTCTGGTGCTTGTTCTGTCTCTTCTGACTGTGTTTTTGCCTTTGAGTATGCATTGTAATTTTCTATTGAAAGCCAGACATGATGTGGATAAAAACAACTGTAGTAATGGGCCCTTAGTGATGTGGTGTAAGGTCCATGGGGGGAGGGGGAGCCAAGAGGCCTACGATGAGCTGTCGGTCTTTCAGTGAGCCTAGACCTTTGGACTGTGAACTTCACAAGTGCTTCCCAGTTTTCCCCCCTTAAGTGGGACAGGATGGCTAGAGCTGGCTGGAGCTGGGTAGTTTCCTTCCTCCAGGTTGGTTAGGTTCTGATACAAGCAAGACTCAGATAAAATAGTTTCTCCTGAGGGCAGGTGTTACGAAGAACAAAGTCCACCAGCACATTTCAAAATGGTTACTTTTCCCTCCCCCTCCTAGAAGTGTGAACAGATTGTTCTCTGCTATTTGCTGTGAGAACCTGGTAGAGCTTCTGGAGGTAAATCTCACCCTCTACGACGGGCACCCTTAGGGCTCCTAAATCTCAGACTTGTCCACATGGAGCCTCTAGAAATCCAACAATTGTAGTTCCGGTTTTCCTGTCTAGCACTGTTCCCAGGATTTCTGCTCTGGTAAGTTGTGAGCATTCATCCGTTTGTATCTTCAACTTTTGGAGCAGTGGTTTGCCCTGTGTGCTCAGTTCTCTGGCAGATGTAAGAAGAGCTGTTTATTTTCAGTTTGTTCCATGTTTTACTTGTTAGGAGAGAATGTAGACTTCCAAGGTCCTTACTTGCTGGACCGGAAACTAGAAGTCTCTCTTTTGCTTATTGGTTTGCATGAGCTACTTGTATATTCTATTTTTTTTTATATATTTATGTATTAATTCCTTATCACTTTTAGATTTACAAATATTTTCTCCCATTCGATCATATATTGCCCATGGTATCCTCGCTTGAACAGAAATACTTCATTTTGATATCATCAAATGAATCAATTGTTTTCCTTCTGGTTTGAGAAGGCTTTTGTAGTTTTACATAGAGTCCTTCTTAGGACCCAAGTGCCAAAGATACTTTCTTATATTTTCTTCTATAAATTTAGAGTTTTAGTTTTACACTGAGGTCTTTTGTAATTTACAGTGTACCTTTAAAAAATATTTTTAGTTTATTTATTTATTTTGAGGGAGAGAGAGAGAGAGAGAGAATGAGCGGGGGTGGGGGGGAGGGCAGAGAGAGAGGGGGAGAGAGAGAGAGAGAGAGAGAGAGAGAGGGAGAGAGAGAGAGAGAGAGAATCCCAAGCAGGCTCTCACTGTCAGCACAGAGCCCAATGCTGGGCTCGAACCCACAAACCGTGAGATCATGACCCAAGCTGCAACCAAGAGTTGGATGCTCAACAAACTGAGCCACCCAGGCACTTCTAGAGTATACCTTTTTATTTGGTGTCAGGCAGGAATCCTGTTTATTTTGTCCACACAATAAGCTGGTTTAATCTGTCCCTTCTTTATTGATTTGTGATGCCTCCCACACATATACTCCTGGTCTGATTTTGAGTTTTTCATTCTGTTCCATGATCTATTGGTCTGTTTTTGTGTCAAAACAATGTTGTTTTGCTTTGTTCAGCTTTGTAATGTGTTGCTCTTTGCTCTCCTTTTGCAAGATTGACTTAGTTCTGTTTGTCCATATACATTAAAAACAATTTTTTTTAATTTTTTTTAAGTTTATTTATTTTTGAGACAGAGAGAGACAGAGCATGAACGGGGGAGGGTCAGAGAGAGGGAGACACAGAATCGGAAGCAGGCTCCAGGCTCTGAGCTATCAGCCCAGAGCCCGACACAGGGCTCGAACTCACTGACCACGAGATCGTGACCTGAGCCGAAGTCGGACGCTTAACCGACTGAGCCACCCAGGCGCCCCTAAAAAATTTTTTTAATGTTTATTTGTTTTTGAGAGAGAGAGAGAGAGAGATTATGAGTATGGGAGAGGCAGGGAGAGACAGAGACAGAGAATCTGAAGCAGGCTGCAGCCTCTGAGCTGTCAGCACAGAGCTCAACACGGGGCTTGAACTCACGAACTGCGAGATCATGACCTGAGCCCACGTCAGATGTTGGACACTTAACCGACTGAGCCACCCAGTTGCCCCTATCTGTACACATTTTAGAATGAGTTTGTCAAGTTCCAGAAAACACACCTGAAATCTTTATTAGGATTTCATTGCACGTGTAGATTAAGTCAGAAATAAGTGACAGCTGTGTAGCATTAGGCCATTTCATCCAAGAGCATATTTCCCTCCATTTACTCAGGTTAGTTTCTCCATCCTTTATTAAAGTTTAAAGTTCTCTCTGTAGATTTCTTGCAGATTCTTAGTCAAGTTCATTCCTAGATACTGTACATGCTGTTTTGATTTTGTGAACAGAAATTGGTTACTGCTGGTGAGGAGAAATGCCATGGATTTCTTTTTTTAGGTTAATCTTGCATCTAGTGATTTGACTGGATTCTTTAAACAGTTTTAACAATCTATCTGTTGATTCTCTTTGCTTTCCAAGGAAAATGAAAATATTACCTTTACATAGTAATCGTTTTTATCTCTTCTCTTCTCATCCTTATATATCTTATCCTTTCTTCCCTGATACCTTTGCCTGGAACGTCCATTATTACATATTAAATGGTGGCAGTATAGTTGGATTCCATATTTCATTCCAGATCTTAAAGAGAATGCACTTAAAGTCTCTTCATTAAGTGAATGCTTGCCTTAAGTTTTTGCTCTCTAGCCTTTACCAAGTTAAGGATGTCTCTCCATACCCATAAATAAGTGAGAAACATTATTAAGTGTTTTTTTCTTCATCAATTGAGATAACCATATGGTCTTTGTCCTTTATTAATGGGGTGATTTCTGATGTGGAACTTGAAATTCCTGGAATAAATCCTACTTGATCAAAATGTATTCAAAAAAAATTTTTTTTCTTTAATTTTTTTTTTTTTTTTGAGAGAGAGACAGGGTGTGAGCAGGGGAAGGGCAGAGAGAGAGAGAGAGAGAGAGAGAGACAGAATCCAAAGCAGGCTCCAGGCTCTGAGCTGACAGCACAGAGCCCGACGTGGGGCTCGAATCCACGAACCGTGAGATCATGACCTGAGCGGAACTTGGACGCTTAACCAACTGAGCCACCCAGGCATCCCGGTATCATTGGATTAGCACACTGATATTTTATTTGGGACTTTATTTATATTTACATCATAGGGGAAAGGGGCCTATGCTTTTCACCTATTGCTTTGTCTTTTACATGGAGATTATACTGCTTTCATAAAAAGATCTGGGCAGCATTTGTTCTTTTCTAACTCTCTGGAGAAACTTACATAAGATAGGAATTAACTGTTCCTTGAGAGTTTGGTACAACTCCAGAAATTCATAAACTTTTATTACCATGACTCCCCAGCCCCGTTGTTTTCTAGTGTTTACCACATATTTTGAAGGACTTGGTTTAAATTATCGAGCCCAAGTCTTACTTTCCCCAGGTGGCTGCACACTGTAGAGTAAGTACACACAGCACTTAAGAATAGTGGCACCACAGGGGCGCCTGGGTGGTTCAGTCGGTTCAGCGTCCGACTCTTGATTTCGGCTCAGGTCATGGTCTCAAGGTGAGCCGAGCATTGCACTCTGCACTGAACGTGGAGCCTGCTTCAGATTCTCTCTCCCTCTCTCTCTCTTCTGCCCCCCCCCCACCACTTGCGTGTGCACGTGCTCTCTCTCACTCTCTCTCTAAACAACAACAACAACAACAACAACAACAACAACAACAAAAGAGTAGTGGCACCACAAGCCGGGTCGCACACCTCAACCCACCTGTCAACCCTCTTAGTCTCTGTAGGTAAAAGGGCTACATCTTCTCCTCCAGTCCCTCCTTCCTCAGCCCTCATCATGTACCTTTGAACTCAGCCTCCTACTTTATTGAGAAAAGGAGACCCCTCAGGTCCCTTGACTCTCATCTACCTACTTACGGCGACTGCCTAGCCACACCCAGTCACACTGTCCCCCCCTCCACCCCCGAGTCTCAGAACATGAGGTGAGTCCGAGGCAATCCCTACGGAACGTGCCCCCAAGCCCCCTCCCTTTCCCCCAGAGACCTCACTCCTCTAGCCTCCCCTCTGTCTCCTGAAATTCAAACTCTCCCTCCCTACAGGGCTTCTTCTCCTCAATCGAATCTCACCCATCCCCAAAAAAATCCCTCCTTTGTGTGCTGTGGGACGGGCATTCTCACGCGCTGCAGGTGGGATTGTAAATTGGCAAGATCTTTCTGGGAAGCAATTTGGTAACCCGAATCAAAAGCCTGAAAAATATTTGCACCCTTTGTCCCAGTAATCCTGCCTCTAGAAATCCATCTAAGGAAGTAATCAGAAATGCTGACAAGGGGAGATGTTTAAAGATGTTAATCTCAGTGTTATTTTAACAGCAAAAACTGGAAACAATCTAAAGGTTCAACAACAGGGGACAGGTCCAACACACTGTACGTAAATATAATGCAATTTTGTACAGTCACTAAAAATATAATTTTTAAAGACTGGTTGACATGAGAAACTGTCCATGAAAAATAAGTGAAAACAGCAGCATATGAACAACATATAGAGGACGGTGCCGAGTTTGTTATATATAGAAATAGCTAACACTTCTGGAATGTTCGCTATTATATACATTCTCTCAATCTTCACAGTGTTCCTGTAAGGTTAAGACTGTTATCCGTGTTTTGTAGAGAAAGAAACCAACCAGAAAGAAAAATATCAATATCTTGGGGACAGGGGGAACGGGGGCCAAAATTACTGATGAATTTTTTTTCTTCATCCCCTCCCGTATTTTCCAATTCTTTAACAAGGAGGTATGACTTTTTGTCAGAGATACTGAGTCATTATTCTTCTTTCTGTGTTCTATATGCTTTATACATATAGTGAATCATTTGAATGATACGAACAAAACAAAAATCCACCTCCCCCTCCTGCTATTCCAACCACCAGAGATGGCCACTGTGGACTGTCATGCTTGCTTGCTTTCTTTCTTTCTTTCTTTCCTTCTTTCTTTGAGAGAGAGCGTACGATCACGCACACATAAGTGGGGGAGAGGGGCAAAGGGAGAGAGAGAATCTCAAGCAGATTCCATGCTCAACATTGAGCTGGATACGGGGCTCGACCCCACCACCTTGGGTTCATGACCTGAGCTGAAATCAAGAGTCAGTGGCTCAACCAACTGAGCCACCCAGGCGCCCTTATATTTGCTTTTAAAACGTGTATGTAGCCACATGTACTAAAAAAAGCAAACATGATCATCTTACCATGTCAACTCAGAAAATTGCACAAATGGAGTCCTTTCAGTGGCTGCATTTTGGTCTCTGGCCCCATACATGCCGAGGGCCCCTTCCTGCAGGAGGCTCACGTATAATTCTGCCAAGTGGCAATCTATCTCTTGACTGTTTGGCACCCCCCCCTTAGGGCTCCAGGTTTGGGGGCCTGGAGAACTGAGTTCCTGTCCTAATCCTGCCATTTGCTAGCTGTGCGAGCAGAGGCGAATCACCCTTTCTCTCTGCGAGCCTGTTTCCCCATCTCTCCGAGGGATTAGCAGTTCTTGCTTTGCCCACTGGAAGGGGACGTTGTGAGGCTCCAAAGTGCTGATGGTTAAGTCCTCTTAGGGCTGCCCCTGCTGCCTCTCCTCCCTATCTCCCAGCTGTAGGGATTCTTCAACTTGTCTCCAGTGGAGACAAGGACCAGAGGGCCGGGACAGGGAAAGAGAGAGACCTTGTTACCAGACAAGCACTGGAGGCCTAGAGGCTGGCTTTTGAAAACTCACTCCAGCTCACTCGAGTCTTGTGAGGGGCATCAGGGGAGAAGGAGAACTCTCTGGGTGCTGGAACACAAAGGGGGCGCCTGGAGTGCCACAAGGGGTTGAGGGGAGGGGGAAGCAGTAGAAGAAACTAGGGAAAGCGCTGGAAGGCTGAAAACGCTGCGTGGCGTCCACTTCAAAGCACATTTTAAAGGCTCTGCAGGAGCCAGCGGGTGCAGAAGCCGAGGCCCTCCTCCGCGGAGCAGCCGCCCTCTGGTGGCAGCGTGCAAAAGTTACAGCTGCTCCCTCTGCCCCGCCTCCCAGTGCCAGGCTTGAGAGCTGAGTTGCCACTCATGCATCCTGCAAGCATGGGTCCCTTAGCGAGCTTCCAACAGAGACGTGAAACCTGCCAAAAGGGGAAGTCAGGCTTGGGCGATCCCGGACTGGAACCTGGGACTCTGGATAGGCGGCCCAACTGATGCTGCCAGCAACCTCTAGTAATTGTAAAAGCAAAAGGCACCAGATAATGAAGATTTTATTCGGGCTATTGCAATAGACAGAATATTCCTTAACAAGGACCATCTCAAAGAAAAGGGAGGTGCCTGGGGTCTTAGAGAGGCAGGTAAACAAGGGAGTCATCAGTGCGTCTTCTGGGAGTAGTAAGAAAGAATGGAGATGGGTTTTTCCTGGAATGGGCAGAGCAGGGGGGGTCCTGTGTGGTTCGCTTTCTCCCTGGAACTTAAACGGGTAGGGCAACTTCTTAATCATTGCATCCCGGATTAGATAAACTTCCACATTGCCATAATGCTGCAGGATGGCCATTTAAGAGCTGAGGGAAGTGAGGCCCCGGTCACCCATCAGTGAGTTTTAGTGGCTGAGGTAAGATTCCAACGTGCAGAGAGGGACCAAGACAGCAAGGTGACCCCAGCCTGAAGTTTGACGTTCCCTCAAAGAGTAAAACCAGAAAATCATAGAGGGAGGGATGAGCGCAGCCAGCAGCAGAAGTGACCAGCTCCAGCCATGGCTTTCCGTTCGGTGGGCTGTAGCAGAGAAGTGTAGGACCACCCAGGCTGCCCCAGGAAAGAGGGGGGAATGGCATGAAGGCACAGTGAAGACCCTCGTCAAGCCCCAGGAAGGGCCAGAAACCGGGCAGTTCTGAGATGTGACTACTGTGTCTGCTTCTCAGCTAGCCTGTGTGTGTGTGTCTGACTACAGGGCACCCGTGCAGTTACTTTTCCCACCCAGCTTCCTTTCTCTACTCCCCGGCAACTTCAACTGGCACCTGGCGCCTTGCGGCCACCCCAGCCTCCGAGCCTACTCGGCCTCCAGCCAGAGAGCCCACCATTGACTGCAGCTTCCTCTGAATCTTTTAAGACGCTCTCAGAAGACAGCCCATGCTTTCAAGCCAGACCGTGAGTCATCAACTGCAGCCGGCCTGTGCCCTGCCTGGGCCCTGGCAGGGAGCCCACTCTGGCCCTTCAGTTATAGCCAGGAGGCTTAAACGATCTGCTTGTCACAGGGGCTGGGGCAGGACAGCTGCCTTGGAGTGTCAAGAGCACTGCATCGAGCTAAAGGAAACGAGAAAGGAGTTAGAAAGACTCAGCACGTGTCATGGAACCCCACGCCGGGCATACCGCTGGACCTCAAGGACGTGTAGACCCATTGCTCAGACCTCCCACAGCCTGGTCTTCTCACTCTCCCAACACCTTCTGCACACCACTGCCATGACTGGCTCCAGGCTGGGTCTTAGGCCACTAGGCTTTGGGGAGGGACAACGTGACCCAAGTCCAAATATCCTGGAGAAGCGGGCTCTCATCAGCACGTTCAGGTACCCACCCGACAGTAACTGTGCCCACCTTCCCACTGAGCAAAGTGGCTTTCTGGTAACCAGGGATGGAGACAGGTGGGGCACTGGACACAGGGGGAGGGCGATGCTAGAATGAATGGCCTTACTCTGGTGTTTCATTTTCACCCCGCAGCTCAGGCCATTCTTCTGTCCTGACTGCCCCTACCGCACCCACAACCCCTTTGGCAGGCCAGCTCCTCCCCTCCTTTTGAGATTCCAGGTGGCTGGCACCTCCACCTGGGAGCACCTCCGGCCCTCCCTTCCCCCACAGCACCCCTCCTTTCTTGCTTCCATCCCTGCCGGCTCATCCCAACTCCTGAGTTACTTGAAAGACTCAGACTGTCTTTTTCTCAGGGCTGGGACATGGAGGGCTCGGTAACTGTTTCCCGGATGCACTGATTTTGAGGGCTTGGATTCAGCACTGGGGTTGATTTTTCAGAAGGGGATCCCAGGACTTCCAGTGTTTCTCACGTGATGCAGGGTAGCAAGGGAGTTGGCCCGAGTGTCAGTTTGCACTTCATCACGTGCTTGTTGGACAAGACCCCTAACCTCCTGGCTTCCTAACCTCTTCAATTTCCTCATCTGTAAAATGGGAATACTGGTGGTACCTACTTCAAAGAGCTGTTGTGAGGGTCCAGTTAGACACCGCTTACCACAATTCCTGGGACATCGCATGTGTTCATTATCTATCTTATTATTGTTACTATTACCATCATCATATGCCCCTCCCCCCTCCCTCCCCCTTGACGCTGACCGCAGTGGCTGTGCAGAGGACAGGATGCCCCTCTCAAGCCCTTCGAGATCCCATAAGACAATCATCATTCCATCAAAAAAACAAAGGCTTAGACTTTAACATCACTGGGCTTCTGTAACAAAAGTACATATTTTAAATTTGGGGTAAAATATAATTTAAAAAATATATCAGGCAGTCTAACACACTTTGATATACCTTTTCCAGTCTTTCTTTTCTTTTCTTTTCTTTTTATTAAAAAAAATGTTTAATGTTTATTTTTGAGAGAGAGAGAGACAGAGTACGAGCGGCTCAGGGGCATAGAGAGAGGGAGACACAGAATCCGAAGCAGGCTTCAGGCTCTGAGCTGTCAGCACAGAGCCCAATGTGGGGCCCGAGCTCACGAGCTGCAAGATCATGACCTGACCCGAAGTCAGACACTCAACTGACTGAAACACCCAGGCTCCCCCAGTCTTTTTTTCTTTACAACGTTAATGCAGTTCTAATCATACTATACCTACATAGTTGAATTCTATTGTCCATAAGTATCATTATATCATGCCTGCTATGTTGTTATAGGTAATGTTCAAATATTTTTCAATGTTTCAGGGAAGGACAGTTAAAGGATATTTTTTTTTAAAGGTAAAACCATTACACTTGTACAGATACAAAATGAATATGTTAAAGATTTTATTTAACTCATTGTAAACCAGGGACCCGGGAAAATGACAACCAGTTTAAAGGAGAATGCAAGGGCACCTGGCTGGTTCAGTCAGTAGAGCATGTGACTCTTGATCTCAGGGTCATGAGGTCAAGCCCCACGTTGGGAGTGCAGCCTACTTAATTGGGAAAAAAATAAATGAGTCCGACTTCGGTTCAGGTCATAATCTCATGATTCGTGATTCTGAGCTCTGTGTTGGGCTCTGTGCTGACAGCTCAGAGCCTGGAGCCTGCTTCGGATTCGGTGTCTCTGTCTCTCTCTGCCCCTTCCCTGCTCATGCTCTCTCTCTCTCAAAAATAAATAAAATAAAACATGAAAAAAACAAAGATGACCACACCAACATAAAAATGCACGTATGAGGGGCGCCTGGGTGGATCAGTCGGTTAAGCATCCAAGTTCGGCTCAGGTCATGATCTCACGGTTCGTGGGTTGGAGCCCTGCATCAGGCTCTGTGCTGACAGCTCAGAGCCTGGAACCTGTTTCAGATTCTGTGTCTCCCTCTCTCTCTGCCCTTCCCACCCGCGCTCTGTCTCCGTCTCAAAAATAAACATTCAAAAATAATTTTAAAAATGCACATATGTACATGTACATGTACACATGTGTATATGTGTGAGCATCCCACATACTCATCTTACAGAGCGATACTGACACGCTTCTGTTGAATTTAGGTGGATGTTAGTAATGGCCCCAACCAACAGGATGCAGCAGAAGTGACTGGATGATTTCTGAAGTTTGAAGTTTGGTCATGAAGGGCAGATGGCTTCCCCTTGGTTCTCTCTCCCTCTCTCTCTCCCTCTCTCTCTCTCTCTCTCTCTCTCTCTCTCTCGGGACACTGGCCCTTGGAACTCAGCCCCTATATCATGAGGAAGGTCAGACTACACAAGAGGCCATGTGTAGGAGTTGTGACAAATAGCCCCAGCCAGGACCCCAGCTGGGGTGACAGCCAGCACCAACCACAGGTGAATTAGCCCTCCGATGATTAAGCCAAGCTAGTGACTCAAGCTTTTGAGTCTTCCTGCTGAGGCCTCAGACATTGCAGAGGAGAAACAAGCCTCCCTTGCTGTGCTCTGTCTAAATTCCTGATGCACAGAAACTGCAAGAGATTAATAATAGGGATTTCTGTTTGAAGCCATTAAGTTTTGGGGTAATCTGTGTTGCCATAGTACCTGGAACATGCGGTATAGGTGAAGACCACTTCAATATACACAATTCAATGTAAACATTATAAGCACCGCTAAAATTTGAACATCAGCTTCAAAACCAATGTTTGAAAAAAGAAGACCTGGGTAGTTTTTGAAATGGGAGATAGAACGGAGAGGCATGCAAGTGGGGAGCCGGAAAACTCTTCAGCTCACCACGAAAGGGAGGCAAAAATGATGGATTTTTCTGGAATCTGACAGTCAGAGAAATGTACATGTAAGGAAGTTCACAGTCTTAACGGTGTCAAAGAATTAAAACAACAGGCTGGGGGGCGCCTGGGGGGCTCAGTCCCTTAAGTGTCTGACTTCGGCTCAGGTCATGATTTCATAGCTGGTGGGTTCGAGCCCCACATCAGGCTCCGTGCAGACAGCTCAGAGCCCGGATGGAGACTGTTTCAGATTCTGTGTCTCCCTCTTTCTCTGCCCCTCCCCCACTCTCGCTCTCTATCAAAAATGAATAAACGTTAAAAAGATTTTTTTTAATAAATAAAAAATAAAACAACGGGCTGTATGCTTCGTACAAATGTCCAAATTACAGAAGACGAAAACAAATAAATCATTGTGCATTTCACAGAAGGCCAAAAAACAAAAGGAACATAAAAAAGAGAAGGCCAAAATCCACAAACAAAGCCCCAACATGAAAATAAGACCCAACATGCCAGAATGCATACAAATGTCTTACACTCTCCTACTGGACGCTGCAGACCCTCTAACTGGATTAATGCAATTTAATGACCACAACACATCTGTACAGCTCACGACGCACGCACGCACGCACGTACTCAGCGTCTGCAGCAATGGTGACGCCCCCTCACCGGTTACACCCTGCTCCCTGCCTTTTGGTGCTATCAGTCTCCAGATGGACGTGGGCAGACACATCTAACGGAAGGGCCCAGGGAGGACAGTGATGGCCTCAGAAACACTGAACGGCCTCAGGACACTGACGGCCTGCGCCCGTGGGACAGGAGGCGCTGCCGGGCCATCTGGCAGAAGCAACCCCACCCAGTGAGTGAGGGTCAAACCTTACCCCTACGTGCTTTCCTTCCGGAGGTTCTGGGGCACTGTAGAAGGCAAGACATGCCAATCAACCTTGCCGCTTTGCCCGGCCCCACCGGCACGTCATCAGGGAAAATCCGTCCCAGACGCCTGCCAAGAATTTGGCACTTTTTCTGAAAGGTTCTAACTTTTTTTTTTTTCTTTTTCTGTGTCTTAATTAGCTTTTAAATTGGGCAGATTGGAGATGGTATATCGAGGAAGATTGGTCTAATGCCATCTACATCAACTCTAAAATCCTATTATCTGTCATTTGTAACAGCAGAAGCTTTTTTTTTTTTCTTCGATAAACGGGGCTGTTAACATCAGGTGCTCCGCTACACGCCAGGAGTACAATCACCAGGGAGGTCTGGCGCCTTGTCCTGGGCAGGCCCTCCTGGTCTGGGGAGGAGGGAGAGTAGGCAAGCAAGTAAACAGCCACCTCTAATACAAGGCAGGAGAGAATGCGCGCTAAATATAGGAACCGAGCAGCAAGAACAGGGGGAGTGAGCAATTAATGCTGATGGAGGAATGGGGAGGAGGCTTTCTGCCGTGTTTGCAGGGCCCCACGCTGCACTGCAACAGTAAACTCTAAAGGGAAGAAACTACCCACACACTCAAAGTGCTGTCAGCCTGCAGAGCCTGGTTCATCCGGGGCAGCTGAGCCATGCTGAGGGGAAGCTGTGTCCCTCGGCAAGGGTGTGGGGAGAGGCCAAATGAAGTGGGTCACATTTTTTTTTTAAGTTTACTTATTTTGAGAGACAGAGAGAGAGAGCGAGAGCGCGCGCAGGAGCAGGGGAGGGGCAGAGACAGAGGGTGGGAGGGAATCCCAAGCCAGCTCCATGCTGTCAGCACAGAGCCAGAAGTGGGGCAAAATGGGTCACATTGGGTCCAAGGGAAAGCAGTGGCCCAGGATGAGGTGTCATCACACAGGAGACCCTAGCCCTGGGGACAGCCTCTGATGTTAGCTAAGGTAAAATGTTGCTAATGACCAGAGGGGTGAGTTGTGGGCATTTTCTCA